>NC_080178.1:23293965-23893965 GCF_950295315.1 Erinaceus europaeus
AGCTAGCTTTGAAAATTGCAGTAGGATATGAGAGGTGCAAAGTTTATAAGAATTTGTTAAGAATTATCAAGAATGCATTTTGTAAAATTATTATTTCCTTAATTTATGCTGACAAGTTACCTAGATACTGCATTGTGTCATCAAATTGGGTACATAGTTGTATTCAAGTATTGTTGTAAGTCACACATATTAAGTGTATATAGAGGTGGTTTGGGAATTATCTTCAATAAATGCTAGAAACTGGATAGTAAATTCTAGTATTATTAATGATTAATTACATAAACTTTAATAAATATCAACTATTTTCACATGATTTGGAGTTTTTAGGGAGTAAAATCCTTGTCTCAATTTAGAATGTTAACAAATAGCAAAAGAACACACATACACACAAAGAGAAGAATAGCTTCCAGTGCCATACATCCAAAGTCTCTATTTTACTTCTTGATATTTACAAAACTGGAACAACTCAAAAATAGTGTTACTCCTTATCCTTTGAAGGTTTTTTTTTTTTAAATTAATATATTTATTTAAGAAAGGAGACATAAAAACCTTTGAAGGTTTGTTCACCCTCATTTTGTAAGAGCTAGTCATGTTTTACTATAATGAGAATTAACAATCTTTTCTTGTGTAGGGTCCAAGAACAAACAAAAAATGGACTTTACAGGTAGGCTAGAGAAACAGACTACAAGGACATTTATACTCTGAAGAGAGTTGCTGTCCGTTAAGAGTCTGAGCAGGGAGTCGGGCGGTAGCGCAAGTAGTGCAAGTGGCGCAGAGCAAGGAACGGCGAAAGGATCCCTGTTCGAGCCCCGGCTCCCCACCTGCAGGGGAGTCGCTTCACAGGTGGTGAAGCACAACTGCAGGTGTCTGTCTTTCTCTCCCCCTCTGTCTTCCCCTCCTCTCTCCATTTCTCTCTGTTGTATCCAACAACGACAACATCAATAACAACAAGAATAATAACTATAGCAACAATGAAAAACAACAAGGGCAACAAAAGGGAAAAATAAAAAATAAAAAAAAAAGTTTCAGCAGCAGTAGTTCCTCTATGTTATATCCAAGTAATGGACCAAGGTTATACACAAATGAGGAATGGATATGTTAGAAAAATATAAACAAGAATATTCATATTGTCAACTCAGTCACAAGTTGAATATTTACTCTATGCTGTTTTCTTTTATAGCATTACTTGAGAATTGCCTGATGGGGGGCTGGGCAGAGGCGGCCCTGATTAAGTGCACCTAGTACTAATCACAAGGATCTGAGTTGGAGAATAGTGTCAGCACTGAGTCCTTGGGATAATCCTGGAAGTACAAACAAAAAACAAAACAAGAACTGTCTGACTATTTTTGAAGAAACGGAATGCCTAATTTACAGATTATATGGGTATGTTCTTTGCAACACTACCCATATCTATGACTTCAGCTTGTTAAATAATTCAAGTCTGACAAACTTTAAAACTTTGCCTGAATGTTTTTGACATTTGCTCTTAGTATATGAAATGGCTTAAAGGCTGTGTATTGAGGTTCTTGAAAGGTAATTAAAAGCCACCCTGTTGTGTCATATACATCTCAAAAAATCTGGTTAACGCATAATTTAATAAGAAAAAAAAAAGCAGAGATTTTCCTACCTAGCTTTAAAGTAACTATGCAGGTGGAGACAGAACAAAAGAAGCACTGTTTGCAAGAGTAAAGAAAAGATCATCTGTTTTATCTTTTGCATTTCTAATATTTGTTTCATACATTGAATACTATTCAGCAATTTTAGAAGAAATTCAAAATGTACTAAATTTTGTATGATGTTACAGACCAAGAGTTTCAATAAAAGGCACTAAACCCTATAATTCCATTGGCCATTTTGGTTCATTGTCTAATATTCCAAAATACTTTCCTGGGAAACACTGTACAATTTAGTTTTTTTTTTCAAAATACATCCATCTATATTATCATATTTACAACTGTGAAGGGCAGGTTAAAGAAAGTATATATGCTGTTTAAAATCAAACTCTCATACTTAAAAAACGTATTAAACTCTAATACGTTTTATAAAGTAAATTTTTATAAAGTAAATTTTTGCAAATGCAAATTAGAATTTGACTAAAGAGTCAAAGTATTCAAAGTATTTGGGTGAATTTCAAAAACTCCTTTTCTACAAAGCTTGGGTATTGTTTGATATTCAGTATAATGAATAGGAGAATAACAATTTAACTTCCTCAAACCATTGACACCAACATTATCTGCTTATATTCCTCTGTATTGAAAGCTGTGGGCTATAGAATCCTTAAATGGAGAATATCAGAGGGATAAATACGTGATGATCAACTCATTGTTTTCTTGACCTTTGAGATTATAACCTTGCATATTCTTTTATTTATTTAATATTTATTTTATTTATTTATTCCCTTTGTTGCCCTTGTTGTTTTATTGTTGTAGTTATTATTGTTGTTGTCATTGTTGAATAGGACAGAGAGAAATGGAGAGAGGAGGGGAAGACAGAGGAGGAGAGAAAGACAGACACCTGCAGACCTGCTTCACCGCCTGTGAAGCAACTCCCCTGCAGGTGGGGAGCCAGGGCTAGAACCGTGATCCTTATGCCGGTCCTTGTGCTTTGCGCCACCTGCGCTTAACCCGCTGTGCTACAGCCTGACTCCCAACCTTGCATATTCTATACCTGAAAATAATAGTTCTGTTTCACCAACATTTATAGAAATAACTAATCCAAGAGAAGATGTCGCTTTAATGAAATCATCATCTTTCTTTTGTATACTCTACTCCTGATACAAGACTGTTTTCACTTGACTCCTTATCTGACATTTTAGAAAACTAGAATTGGAATTTTATGCTGATCTTCACTACTAATTTTTTAAGACTTCTTTTTTTTTCCCTTTTGTTGCCCTTGTTTTATTGTTGTTGTAGCTATCGTTTGTTCTTATTATTGATGCCGTCATTGTTGGATAGGACAGAGAGAATTGGAGAGAGGAGGGGAAGACAGAGAGGGAGAGAGAATGATAATACACCTGCATACCTGCTTCACCGCTTGTGAAGTGACACCTCTGCAGGTGGGGAGCCGGGGGCTCGCACCAGTATCCTTGTGCCTTGCACCATGTATGCTTAACCCACTGCCCTACTGCCCGACCCGCTTCAGTACTAATTTTATTGAAATCTAATACTTGCATAATCCATTATTATGTATCTATTTCCATTTTCCCAATATCACCTATAGTATCTAAAAATATTAAGACATTAATTTCCAGACATGATTAGAATCAAAGTAATATATTTTATCCATTATTTGAATTTTAGAAATCATTTATATTTTCTAAAACAATACTTTTCTTTCTGTATATTATTGATAATTTATCCTAACTCTCAGGATGCTCATTAAAATATAGCTAGGTTATATACTTCTATGGATTTTCTTTTTTTTAATTAATTAATTTATTTAGGATAGTGACAAAGAGGAATTGAGAGGGGAGGTGGAGAGAGGGGTAAGAGAGAAATACCTCCAGTACTGTTTTACCACTGCTATAGATTCCCTGATGCAGGTAGAGAACAGGAGTCTGAACTCATGCTTTTGTGCAATGTAATATGTGCACTTAAACAAGTAAGTGTACACCAGCCAGAATTTTCTTATGTAACAAATATTCATAAATTCTGTTACATACTCTCATAGACTTTAATTGAACAAACCTTCATTTTGATTGAAACATTCAAATAAAGTATTTGCTAGCATTCCCACTTCTTCGAAAAAATAACAGGAACATTTTTTCATGCTACTTAAATAGAAACAGAAGTTTCAGTCACCAGGTTCCAGATGCCATCAGGATGCCGGCCAGGCTTCCCTGGACTGAAGACCCCACCAATGTGTCCTGGAGCTCCGCTTCCCCAGAGACCCACCCTACTAGGGAAAGAGAGAGGCAGACAGGGAGTATGGACCGACCAGTCAACGCCCATGTTCAGCGGGGAAGCAATTACAGAAGCCAGACCTTCTACCTTCTGCAACCCTCAACGACCCTGGGTCCATGCTCCCAGAGGGATAGAGAATGGAAAGCTATCATGGGAGGGGGTGGGATATGGAGAATGGGTGGTGGGAATTGTGTGGAGTTGTACCCCTCCTACCCTACGGTTTTGTTAATTAATCCTTTCTTAAATAAAAAAGAAAACAAAAAAAGAGAAAGAGAAGGAAATGGGGTTGGGGTAGTAACATATTTGGATGAACACACATGATACAGTATACAAGGACCTGGGTTCAAGCCCCCAGTCCCCACTTGTAGAAGAGAAGTTTTTCAAAACACAAACTGAATCTCTTCAATATATAGGTTGTGTAATTGATATGCAGACTCTCTCAAAAGCCTAGACCAAGTAGATCAGAAGCATCCAATAGCACAGCTATATACAAGATACTGGGTACTGTACAACAAACCCTAACAAAAGGACTTTTCAAAATCAACCCAATTACCAAATAATGTGATGATCACATTAACTATCGATTGTCTTTTGAACCCTAAGACAGCAGGAACCTCACATCTCCACTATGGAGCCTCTACTTCCCCCAGTCCTGGAACCATTGGATAGAGCCCACTTTCCGTATGCCTCTCCCAATCCATATCAAATAATATTGCATCTGCCGATCACAACCTAACCAACACAACGATTGCCACCTCAACATGCTTCACTTCAGACTGTCTAGAGACTTCACGTGTGGAATGACAACCCTTCAACTTCATTACTCGGGTGAGACCTTTCCTTTCATAGTATACTCTAATTTCATCTCAGGTGGTTCACTTTTTTTTTTTTAATTTAAGAAAGGATTAATTAACAAAACCATAGGGTAGGAGGGGTACAACTCCACACATTCCACCACCCATTCTCCATATCCCACCCCCTTCCCTGATAGCTTTGCCATTCTCTATCCCTCTGGGAGCATGGACCCAGGGTCCTTGTGGGTTGCAGAAGGTAGAAGGTCTGGCTTCTGTAATTGCTTCCCCGCTGAACATGGGCGTTGACTGGTCGGTCCATACTCCCAGTCTGCCTCTCTCTCTCCCCAGTAGGGTGGGTCTCTGGGGAAGCGGAGCTCCAGGACACATTGGTGGGGTCTTCAGTCCAGGGAAGCCTGGCCAGCATCCTGACGACATCTGGAACCTGGTGACTGAAAAGAGAGTTAACATACGAAGCCAAACAAATTGTTGAGCAATCATGGACCCCAAAGCTTGGAATAGTGGAGAGGAAGTGTTACGGGATACTCACTGCAAACTCTAGTGTACTTCTGCTTTCAGGTATATATTTTGCAGTAGTTTATGATACATGTGAGCATATGCTCTCTCTCACAGAAATTGGTGTATATCTAGGTTTTGGGACTTTTTTAGAAAGTGAACCACCCACTTTCTTTTTTTTAATATTTATTTTATTTATTTATTCCCTTTTGTTGCCCTTGTTTTATTGTTGTAGTTATTATTGTTGTTGTCGTTGTTGGATAGGACAGAGAGAAATGGAGAGAGGAGGGGAAGACAGAGAGGAGGAGAGAAAGATAGACACCTACAGACCTGCTTCACCGCCTGTGAAGCGACTCCCCTGCAGGTGGGGAGCCGGGGTTCGAACCGGGATCCTTATGCAGGTCCTTGTGCTTTGTGCCACCTGCGCTTAACCCGCTGCGCTACAGCCCGACTCCCAACCACCCACTTTTTAACATATGTTCACACATATCCGTAAACTACTGCAAAATATATGCCTGAAAGCAGAAGTGCACTAGAGTTTGCAGTGAGTACCCCCCTAACACTTCCTCTTTACTATTCCAACCTTTGGGTCCATGATTGCTCAACAATTTGTTTGGCTTCATATGTTAACTCTCTTTTCAGTCACCAGGTTCCAGATGCCGTCAGGATGCCGGCCAGGCTTCCCTGGACTGAAGACCCCACCAATGTGTCCTGGAGCCCTGCTTCCCCAGAGACCCACCCTACTAGGGAAAGAGAGAGGCAGACTGGGAGTATGGACCGACCAGTCAACGCCCATGTTCAGCGGGGAAGCAATTACAGAAGCCAGACCTTCCACCTTCTGCAACCCACAATGACCCTGGGTCCATGCTCCCAGAGGGATAGAGAATGGGAAAGCTATCAGGGGAGGGGGTGGGATATGGAGAATGGGTGGTGGGAATTGTGTGGAATTGTACCCCTCCTACCCTATGGTTTTTTTAATTAATCCTTTCTTAAATAAAAAAATAAAATAAAGAAGAGAAGATTTACAAGTGGTAAAGCAGTACTGAAAGTTTCTTTCTCCCTCTCCTTCTACTCATTCCCTCTCAAATTCTCTCTGTATCTAGAAAATTCATAAGTATAATCTTTTTGAAAAAACAAAGAAGGGTAAGAAATGAAATATTTTTTTTAAAGTCTTTTTTAGATCCAGCTATGAATTCTAGTATACTAATATGTTTTAAAAAATGCCCAATTCCTATACTAGCAATTTAATACTCTATGGATTGTTTCATAAAGGAGGCTTATTATGCTAAACAATGAATGTAGGCTTTTGGAAAATAATGATAAATTAGTTCATTCAATGCCTTTATATGAGTTATCAAGTCCTACAGTAAGTCGGCCAAAAAAAAAATCATATAATCATTAACCAGTGCTTCAAGTATTGTACTTCAATCCTGACCTTTACTTTGGATCATATTTTTCCCGTGTAAAGATTGATATCAAACCCTTGGGGGAATCTCAGGTAATTTGCTTTGTATAAGCTCAATGTGCTTTTCTGATCAGTTATTGACTGTGATTTCTACCATTTGGTGAGAGAACAAACATCTACCAGACAGAACTGGTATTTCTGGAACACTAATGAGTATATTGTGGAGAGATTATCACCAAAAGCATATTTGTTGCTATGAACCTTCAGACCTTTGTCAGTTAAATGATGAGGCCAAAATTTGCCATGCTAAATTTTGTTAGCCCCACCTCCCTATTGTAGATCCCACAAATATGGGGCAATCACAGGACACTGATAACAACACCTGCTGGCCAGCTTAGGCTGTCTGCATTAATGAGAGTTATTTTCAAACCTACCTGACATGCTGCCAATTTGAAAGTGTACTGCACTTCAAACACACCATTAAATTAGTGGAAGTAGAGTCGTGAGGCACAACTAATCATGACAAGCTGCCAGAGTCTATCACGATAAATTTGACAATGATTTTGGGGTTTTTTTTTCTTTGTTTTTTGTTTTGAGGTGGATCTTTCTTCCTATTTCTAAAACATAATCCATAAAGAACTTTGTTTTCTCAAGATGAGAGTCATAGCAAACTATTCAGCTCTATGAATGTTCTTTTTTTTAAACTTCAAAATAATCTCCACATGCATATGTGATTATATCCTGGATAGCAAATATTTTATATCATATGCCACAGATAAACTTGGCAACGTGCACGTTCTATTTTTCCAGTGACTTTACAATTGCTTCCTATTATAGGCAAGTATACTTCTATAAATAAAACCTGGGCAAGTCAAATGGAATTTAATATATTTAGATATAATCATTTGAGGCACTTTAAGATTTTTTAAATTTAATATATGTTTCTACCTCATTTTTAACAGTTGCATATTTGCTATTTTTAAGCTATTTTTAAGGCACCTATATGAGTTAGGTGGAAATGCATTTTATATTTATTCACTTATTTAATAGGGCAGAGGGAATTTGAGAGGGGAAAGAGAGAGGGGAAAAGAGATACCTGAAACACTGTTTCACTACTAATGAAGCTTCCTCTCTCTGCTGGTAGGGACTGGTGACGTGAACATGGGTCCTTGTGTGCACTACACCAGTTGCTTCACCATCTGGTCCCTTATCTTCATTTTTTTTTATTTGTAAACTTGTTAAGTACCTTAAATTTTAAGCAAGTATTTAAATATAGGCTGAGGACGTTACATTATTTACAGTTTTTCAGGGCTGAGAAATTAACAACGTGCCAGTTTAAAACTTTCTAAGTCACACCTACTACTTGAGAATGTCCTTTTTCTCCTTCTTCTTCTCCTCCACCTCCTCCTCCTCCTCAACCTCCTCCTCCACCTCCACCTCCTTCTCCTTCTTTTCCTTCTTCTTCTCCCCCCTCCTCCCCCTCTCCTCCTTCTTCTTTGTGTTTTTCTCTTTCTGGGTCCTGACTATTTCTCAGTTTCTGCATTTATTGTGTAGTTTGTTTTTGTGCCAGTAGGAGGCTCTATGGCAGAGGTATTCAATTTCCCTGTTTAGCTATCTTTGGGGAAGGAGACCTTAATTTTTTAAAATTTAATTTTATTAGTGATTTAATAATGATCAACAATACTGTGGGAAAAGGGGTACAATTCCATACAATCCCCATCACCAGGGATCCATATCCCATCCCCTCCAATGAAAGGTTCTCTATTCTTTTATCTCTCTGGAAGTATGGAGCAAAAAGCTTTATGGGGGTGCAGAAGGTGGGAGGCCTGGCTTCTGTAATTGATTCTCCACTGGACATGGGTATTAACAGGTCTAACTATACCCCCCAGCCTGTTTCTATCTTTTCCTTGTGGGGCAGGGTTCTGAGAAACTGTGTAACTTTATTTTCAAGTTTTCCATTTTCCTATCAAGTGAAACTCTGAAGTCATGAATTTCTGTCTGAATACATTTCTCTGTATTAAATGGAGAGTTTTGTATTTCTCCAAATTTCCTGACAATTTATTACCTAAATGCTTTCTCTAATAGTTCTTGATTTATATCATTAAGTGTCTGACCATCTTAGTTTAAAAAATATATATATTGTTTTTGTTTTACCCATCTCTTTTGGTTTCTGTTGTTGTCCATAGGTAGGTAGTACTGGCTTCTGTTTTGTATGTGAACTATGTAGGGGAATAACAGATCTTTGAAATAATGATGTAGTATTATAGCACCTATGTCCCTTAAATAGAGATCTAGTCTGGAGAGAAAAGGGAAAATCCCAGATCTCGTTTTTTTTCCTAGACTGATTCCTGGAAGTCTGAACTTGCTTTAAGGTCAAAGTCTGTTTTTCTCTTTCTTTCTTTTTCTTTTTCTTTTTTTTTTAATGCAGTCTGACCCTGTTCCCTCAGATCTCTATGGCAATTGGGACACCTTAGAGTTCAATAGGCTTCCCTGATACCACAAGATTACCATGTTCAATCCCCTAGTTCCTCTGAGCAATCCCCTGAAATATGCTCTGGATCCTGTGGCTCTATAGTTCTACATGGCAGTCTAGAGATCTCAGGCCCTTTACATCTGTCCTATGGATTTTAAGCAATTGCAAATATGTTGCCCATAAGTAACATGGTGAACAATTACTGTCTGAGTCCTTCGCTCCCTCCCTTCCTGTTCCTGCTGTCCTAGCACAATCAACAACCTTCAGATAGTGAAGTTTCTTATTTTATCAAAAATCACAGTTGTTGTTTGGTGAAATTCATTGACTTATTTTGTTGTAGTATTTGTTTTTCTAATTTTTTTTTTAATAAAAAGGAGCTTTTAGTCAGCAGCTAGTGAGCTGAGACAGATGTATCTCAAAATCTCCAGTGAACTTCAGAGTTATAAATTAGGCCTAGCCTTCAGAGTTATAAATTACACCCTACTTTTTTTTCTCTGCCTTAAGAGAATTCTGAAGAAAAGATAAAATTTTAAATGGTTTTAGGGAACACCCACACTTTCAGAAATACTTTCATAAAAAAGTTGATGATCAGAGACCACTCAAAAGGGAATAAAGGAAGGTTTTAATAGCTATCTTTTAATAAATACAAGGTTGTGTTGGTTTCATCTGTATCATTTTCACAGATTTTTCAGTAAAGATTTTGCATTCTATATCCTACAACCACCTATATTGTATTAGTAAGATCAACCTTCCCGTGGTGCATCCCGTGAGTACCCATTCATTGGGGAAACTGACGATCCTTCCTAGCCGACTGAATCCACATGGATCCCAGTCACTTTCAAAGCCAGCAACAAGCAGCTCCTGACAGCTTTCAAGCTGTTGGTCCTGCTCTTCAGTCCTCCAACTTAATGTTGAGGGGCTGTTCTTTGCCAAACGCGTTCTTATTGGTCAATTGGCGATACAGCATCAGGCAGATGTCGTTTGCCTACAAGAAACACATATAGCAGTCAATGAAGCTGCTCGATTCACCATCAGTGGATTCGATTTAATATGCTATAATCTCCATCCTAAACACAGTCAAGCCATCTACGCCAAATCGTATCTTGCGGACATTTACCACACGGCCTCTTCGACCTTCTATGACTCCATTACTATTGGAACTATTCAGCTCGTCAACGTATATAAGCCTCAGAGTGCCTCATGGGATAATGAGGTCCTGCCTAGCCCAAATCACCCAGCCGTTTACGTTGGAAACTTTAATAGTCATCACCAAGACTGGGGATATTCCTCCACTCGTGCTGATGGCTCTATCTTAGCCGACTGGGCTTCAGCGAATGACCTCTCCCTATTATACGATCCCAAACAGTCAGGCTCTTTTCACAGTGCTAGATGGAATAAAGACTCGTCACCCGACCTGTGCTGGATTAGCACAGTCAAAGGCTAAGCCTTTCCCGTTATGAGACAAGTTCTCAAGATCTTCCCGCACAGTCATCACTGCCCAGCTATCATCCACATTGGTCTCCAGCTCCCACTGATTCTGTGCTCGGAGAAACTAAGATGGAACTTTCGGAAAGCAAACTGGCATCTGTTCAGTGATCTTACCAACAAATCTATTCCTGCAATTCCAATTAACTCTATCCCCTCTGAAGATTCCTACAGGCGCTTCCGCCAAGCCATCTTCAAAGCAGCTTCCTAAGCTATTCCTCGTGGGAGACGTGCTAACTATACACCTTGTCTTGATGCTGAATGCGAGCAACTACTAAAGCAGTATGATGAGTCGGGTGACCCAGATGTGGCCGACCATCTCATTGCCCTACCAGAAATAACCTAATCAATTAGAGAACAATGAACAGATTTAGGGTTTTATTTGCCTTTAATCTAATTTCCAAAGTTGTCTGGGCCAGTGACTTTTCCTTTTACTACTTTCAGTAAAGTTCTTTTACATCTTTCTTAAATAATAAGACTGTTTTGTGATGGTCTACATGTAGTCATGGGTTTCCTCAACATCCCACATGTTTTTCTTCTTTGAATTTCTATGTCTATGTTAAGTCTCTGTTAAGTCTCAAGTTACTATCATGAATCCCCAAAGCTTCTACTTTATATATTAAAACCTCCACATCACCAAGCCTGTGACAATCTCAGTATATAGTTAGCATCTCTACTTACTCCTTTTTCCAGATATAAACAGAATAATACAATATAGTCTTTTCAGAACAGCTCATTTTGTTTCACAATGTACATTTAAATTTCACCCATGTATTTTCAGGACTTTATGGCATGTTTCTTCTTTCTTTATATTTTTATTTCTTTAATGGCAGATTAATGTTTTACAGTTGACAGTAAATACAATAGTTTGTACATGCATAACATTTCTCAGTTTTCCACATAACAATACAACCCCCCACTAGGTCCTCTGCCATCCTGTCCCAGGCACGTTTCTTCTTTAATGCTGAATAATCTTCCAATATATTGATGTCTTAACCTACACTAACCATTGAAGGACATCCATATGGATTTCAGTTTGTGGAAATCATGAATAAAATAACACTCATATACTGACTTTGGTGTAAGCACGTTTTCAAGTTACTGAATCATATAGTAATGCTAGTAAAGACTCTAATAAGGAGAATCAGTAACAGGAGGCGAAAATATGTATTAATTTTCACTCTTAAATTCTCAAGCAATTTATTATAATAATATTTGGTGCTATTTCAAAATGAGTCAATAACTTCACTTTTAAAGGGTAATCTAGAAAGGCCAAGCAGTAGTGCAGCTGGTTGAGCACATATGTTACCATGCCCGAGGCCCTGGGTTTGAGCCCCTATGCTCCCTACCTGCAGAAGGGAAGCTTTATGATTAGTAAGATAATACTGCATGCGTCTCTCTTTCTTTTTCTCTCTATCTCTTCTACTCCCCTCTCATTTTCTCTTTGTCCTAGCAAACAAAATTGAAAATAGAAAGAAAAGCAAAAACCCTGGTGGCAATAAAAGAAAAGAAAATTAAACTAGAAAAATGCCTACATAATATGTTAACTACTTTATTATGTCATCTGAGGTGAATTTCTGTAAACTGACAAAAAAATAAAACCAAAAAAAAAACCAACAACAAAAGACACTATCATGACAACATTATTAACACTTAATGACTTTTTTCTATGTATTGAGAAATTATACTACATGGTCACTCACATTTCTGTCTGGGATCAGAAATACAGAAGGTGTTTTGGTCTAGGCTGTCTTCAAGGATGTCTGTATAACAAATAGCACAGATATATGTATACTTCTCTATGTGTAGCAAAACGTAAACATATAGATACATTGACCTGCAACCCACTATAAAAGGCTGGAGGCTCTACACTCAGAACTAGAAAAGTACCTCACCTTCATACAGTGTACATCACTGAAATGTTCATTCCTTAAATGTTTACTTGTGTTCATACACACACCATTTAGTTTACATTCATAAAATTTACAAAGAAAGACTATTTTTCCCATAGGAAATTAATACTATTACATTTCCTGTGGATCTGTAAGCATAATCATTTATTATCATTGTAGTTTTATAAGAATCACGCATTTCTAATAATTTCCATGAGTACTCAATTATGAAAAATAGTCAATATAAGAAAATTCTATTTTCCCCTTGAGTCTATTAACTTCAAGGGAGACGCTTACATATTGTAATTTTGAGTTTACATGCAATTTCTCCTTTAGTTTTATTTAATAAAAAAATACCTCTTTGAAATTGCTTTGTCTAGCAAATATTTTAATGCTTGAGTGATGTGACTCTCTTTTAAAAGGATAATGACTTCACTTAGAGTCAATATTTACTGCCTCCAATATAATTTAGACAAGTCTAACAACAATCTCAATTTCAAAAAAAAGTAGAAAAGTAGCTGTGATTTATCACATTAGATTTTTAACATTCAACAACTAACTCTGTATGATCAATTTGCTTAAGCAGCTCATTCAGTGGACAGCAGTGCCTTGAAAACTATTTCCTCAGTCTTGTATGTCTGATATCAACTCCATGAATGTTTAAACTTGCAAGTTTTCATGTAAGACTCTTAAGCACTTGTCAAATTCTAAAAGTGTGTGTGTGTGTGTGTTACATGCAACATCTATATTTCTTTTTAAAAATATTTGTATTTCCTAATTACTGGATAGAGACAGAGAGATATTGAGATGTGTGAGGGGGGAGAGAGACAGAGAAACACCTGTTTTGCTTCACCACATGTGAAGCTTTCCCCCCTGCTGTGAGAACCAGGGGCTTGAACCCGGGTTCTTGTGCACTGCAATGTGTGCACTTGACCAGGTGTGCCAACACCTGGCTCCGCAACCTCTATATTTCTGAAGATTTTAAAAACATATATGTCATATTTTTAAAATATTTATTTATTTATTTACTGGCTTGTCATAAAAGCCATGATCTATTTTCCATGCTTATTCATTTATTTTCCCTTTTGTTGCCCTTGTTTTTTATTGTTCTTGTTATTGATGTTGTTGTATTTGGATAGGACAGAGAGAAATGGAGAGAGCAAGGGAAGGCAGAGAGGGGGAGAGAAAGAGAGACACCTGCAGACCTGCTTCACCGCCTGTGATATTTTCCAGGTTTTAATGCAAATATGTGGCAAGACTTTTCCAACAATTCAATGTTTGTTTATTTACTGGGTAAAGACAGAGAAATTGTGAGGAAGTGGGGTGGGGAGAGAAGTTGAGGGCCAGGGGCTTGAACCTGGATCTCTGAGCATTGTAACTTGTACCCTCAAACAAGTGTGGCACTGCCTGTCCCCCCAAAAAGTACATGTTATAGTACCTTTCTCCATTTGTTTCAACATTAAAATGTATTTCAAACTGGAGAATACTAAATGTGTATAATCTATGGTCCTGCTGAAGGTAGAAATGGCAGATATGTAGAACTTAGTATAGTGAGAACCTATGTTTTGGTATCCGTTATTTAGTGCCAGTTTCATTAAGGCAGTTTTCTTTTGTGGTGGTGGTTTTATTTTGTTTTGTGGGGTGGTGGTGAACCAGAACACATATTATCCTGGGTAAGGACCTGGGTTCAAGCTCCAGGTTCCCATCTGCAGGGGGAAACTTTAGAAGCAATGGATCAGTGCCTGTCTTTCCTAGCTCTTGCCCTGTCTGTCCGTCCATCCACCCATCCATCCATCCATCCATCCATCCATCCATCCATCCATCCATCCATCTAGGGAGCTAGCTATCATCTATGCATCTACTTATCTCTATTTTTGTCTCTATAAGAGACATAAAATGATCGTTGGGGAGAAGTGGAATTGTCTTGGAGGCAGTCACTTTTTAGTATAAACCTCATGACAAAAATAAAATAAAATTTCTAAAAAATTTAGATAGTATCTATTGCCCTACTTTTGAGTTAGACTTTTTTGAACCATTGCCCAATCTTCTACTAGGAATCTTCTCAGGAATAAACTGAAGATTGGACAGTACTACCCACTGTATTTTCTATTTCCAGCATGGCAATTCTGAGGTTTAGAATTTTCACTGGGTACATTTTTTAGAATAACCATCACTCTGTCTGCTTTTTCTCCATGAGGAAATTCTGACCTTTCAGTTCTCAGTCCATTAAGCTTGCCACTTTCTACTTGAACTCTGTCTGTGAGATTCCTTCATGTGAAAAGTGAGATTAATTAATATAGGTCTCACCCTTGTATGTTCTTCCTTTCAGGAGCTGTTTCACTTCAGGTTTCTTCATGGTTTGTTTATTTTGGTTTTTTGTTCTCAGATTTCTTTAAATTATTATATGCTTGATTCGTTTTCAAAATGTATACATGCAGGCAGGTGGTTAGAATCTGATGTGATATGCTTTTTGGGAAGTAGATATTCACACACACACACATATATAAAGCTTTCTCCTAATTTCTGAATATTAAATATTAATTTCTTGCATTTGACTAACATATATAAATATAGGAAGATAATTCTTGTCACTAGAAGTCCAATGCACTACCCATTGTGCAACAGAGCCACCTGGGAGATAATTATTCTTTTAGTTGTATGCAGGATCTGTTTTTATTTACACAGAATACAGACTTAGAAAAAACACTAAAGATTTAAGTAAGTGGGCAGTGGTGCACCAGGTTAAGCACACATAATGCAAAGCACAAGAATCCAGGTTTGAACCACAGGGTCCCCACCTGCCAGTGTGTGGGGGAGCAGTGTCACTTCCCAGGTGTTAAAGCAGGTCTACAGGTGTCTATCTTTCTCTCTCCATTTTTTTTCCTCCAGGGTTATTGCTGGGCTCGGTGCCTGCACCATGAATCCACTGCTCCTGGAGGCCATTCCCCCCCCCTTTGTTGCCTTTGTTGTTGTAGCCTCGTTGTGGTTATTATTATTGCCATTGTTGATGTCGTTCGTTGTTGGATAGGACAGAGAGAAATGGAGAGAGGAGGGGAAGACAGAGAGGGGGAGAGAAAAATAGACACCTGCAGACCTGCTTCACCGCCTGTGAAGCGACTCCCCTGCAGGTGGGGAGCCGAGCCGGGGGCTGGAACGGGGATCCTTAGCCTGTCCCTGCGCTTTGCGCCACATGCACTTTTAACCCACTGCACCACCACCTGAACCCCTGTCTCTCCATTTTTATCTTCCCCTCCTCTCTCAATTTATCTCTGTCCTATCAAAAACATAAGTGAACATCTGTTAATAAATATTTTTATAGTGATTATAAATATATTTACCAAAGCACTACTCAGCTTTAGTTTTTGGTGTACTACAGATTGAACCCAAGACCTTTGGTGCATCAGGCATGAAAAGCTCTTTGTATAACCACTGTACTGTCTCTCCAGCCATATATATTCATTTAAATAAAGACTAGACACCTGCAACTTTATGTTGTACCTAGAGTGGAATGTAGAATCTCATTCATAAAAGTTATGAACTCCTTTCTGCAGCTGCGCGGTACCAGGACTCCGCCCCGCCCACAGACCCTCTGCCCCGCCCTCAATAAAGCACTTTATCCACACACACACAAAAAAGTTATGAACTCTACTGCTGAGTCCTGTCACAGATCCCCCAAATTGTTTTTATTCAAAGACTGATTTCTTTTAAAGCCCCAATACAGCCCCCATTGCACTGGAAGGAGCTTTGGTGCTGTGGTCTCTTTCACTCTTTCTGCCTCTTTGTCTCTTCTTACCTGAAAAAAAGGGGGGAGTGGATTCCTATTAAATTCCACTTATTTTATTATTAATAAGATGAAGTTACATTTTGCTTTCTTCCTCCATTGGTAATATTTTTGGCTAATGAGTATACTATGAGAATGAGTATTCTGTCCGAATGGATGTCTCATTCACACATTTGCTTTACATAAAGGGTGTTATTTTCCTCTGGTTAAACTTATACAGTCTTATAGTTAGATGAACTGAAAGCATTTCAGTATGGATTCTAAGAAGGCATTTTACTGTAAGAAACCATTCAGCAACTCCAACCCTATAACTGCCACAAGGTCAGAGGGTTGAAACTAAAACATTGACAGAATGATAAAGGAAGGCCAAAGCGATGAAAAAAAAAAAACATTACTTCTATTTTCACACCTTCTTAAATACAACAGAACAAAACATTTTTATAGGAATTGTGAGGAAAAAAGAGATGCAATATAGTTACTATCGTATAAGTACCATAGAATGTTGAATATACAGCAATGATTTATGTCATAAACTATATAGTTCCGGCTTGAAAAAATTGTTGATATGTCTCCAAATACCTTTAATTGTAAAATGAATGCCAGGGGACACATAATACTGTTTTATGTGAAAGTAGCTGAAATATAATTAAAACAACACTATTTTAGTAACATTGAAATTCAATTATAGGCACATTATTTCAACAACCAGATAGTGAACAATATATATTTATATTGTCACTGAGGCTTTACTGCTTTAAAAAAAAACTAGTATAGCCACAGACCCTTTGGAATATAACTAAAATAGGCCTACTAGCTATCTACAAAACAGAGACACCCCCCCCCCCATTCTCCATCTGCACTACTCCAGCCTTTAGGTTCATGATTAGTCAACAACTTATTTGGCTTTATAGGTTAACTCTCTTTCAGCCACCAGGTTCCAGATGCTAGCATGATGCCAAACCAGACTTCCCTGGACAGACACCAATGTGTCCTGGAGCTCCAATTCTCCAGAACCCTGACCCACTAGGGAAAGAGAGAGGCAGGCTATGAGTATGGATCAATCTGTCAATGCCCATCTTCAGCAGGGAAGCAGTTACAGATGCCAGACTTTCCACCTTCTGCATCCCACAATGACCTTGGGTCCATACTCCCAGAGGGATAAAGAATAGGAAAGCTATCAGGGGAGGGAATGGGATATGGAGTTCTGGTGGTGGGAATTGTGTGGAATTATACCCCTATTATCCTATGGTTTCTGTCAATGTTTCCTTTTTATGAATAAAAAAGAAAAGAAAATCGGAGACAGAGAGATGGAGAGGGCACACATAGTATAGAAGGACTCATGCAAGGATCCTAATTCGAGCCCTTGGCACCCCACCTGTAGGGGGGACACTTCACAAGCTGTGAAGCAGGTCTGAAGCATCTATATTTCTCTCTCCCTCTCTATCTTCTCCTCCCCCTCTCAATTTCTCTCTGTCCTATCCAATAAAATTGAGAAAATGGCCACCAGGAGCAGTAGATTCATTCTTCTTCTTCTAGCGTTTGCCAGTAGATTCATAATGCAGTCACAGAGCCCCAGTAGTGACCATGGAGGAAAAAAGGAAGAAAGAAAGAAAGAAAAAAAAAAAAGAAAGAA
The DNA here is from genome assembly GCF_950295315.1 of Erinaceus europaeus. Taxonomy (NCBI): domain Eukaryota; kingdom Metazoa; phylum Chordata; class Mammalia; order Eulipotyphla; family Erinaceidae; genus Erinaceus; species Erinaceus europaeus. Next base: position 23,311,844 of record NC_080178.1, read on the forward strand.
AGAAAGAGAAAGAGAGAGAGAGAGAGAGAGAAAAGAAAAGTAATAGAGAGGTAGAAAAACACTACAGCACTGAAATTTGCTTCAGTGATATAGGTGCCAGGATTACACTTGAGTCGATGCACATGACAAAACAAATGCGGTTTCCAAGAGTTATCATATCTACCTTGTTTCACTGTTTTTAAGCTAAATTTATTTTTATACACATTTTATTCATTCTAGCTTTTAAAATTAGAGCAGCTATGTGGTGGTACACCTGGTTGACTGTACTTGTTATAATGCACAAGGACCCAGGTTCAAGATCCTGAACCCTACCCACAGGGGGAAAGCTTTGCCAGTGGTAAAGTAGAGCTTCAGATGTCTCTCTGTTTCTCTCACACTTTATTTCTCCCTTCCTTTCAATTTATGGATCGCTATCCAATAAATAAAGATAATACATAATTTCAGAAAATAAATTATAAGTTAGATTCTCAAAGTTAAGACCTACAGATCAGATGTAGCTTAATTCAGTCAATGCAAGTAAGATCACTAAAATGCTGATATTTCTATTTTATTCATCTGTATTTAATAGGTTACTTTTATTAATTATTACAAAAGATTATTAAGTACCTACCCACAATGCTTCTGCCAGTGCTAAAGTGTAAATGTCTTTAGAAGGAATAAAAAATAAATGTCCTACAGTAGAGTACAAATGTCTATGAAAAGAAAACTTACAACCTATTAAAATTACATATAAGTGGATATCAATGCCTGGGTATTCTTTTGAAGAAGAGGATGAACGACTGCCCATTGTCTCAGAAAGCCAGATTCCCTTCAAAAAATTTTATGAATAAGAAAATACTACCTGATGTCATCGAAAATAAATAGAATTTTATATAGGTAGAAGAGGGGTAGGAGCAAAAAGCTGAGAACTTATTTTAAGGACAAATAAGGAGGAGTCCAAGATATATATAGATCTTTATTTCTGAAAGTGTAACTAACTTTCTCCAAGGAAAATAAATCCTGCATTTTTGCAGTAGGTCTAATTATTCTATATTACTTCAAAGGGTAAAGTCAATAGGAACAGGGTTGAGATTTACTTTTATTTTTGAGTTTTAGTATTAGCATACTAACTGCTGTCCAAGTATTGATAGTTAAATTTAACCCCAATCACTCAACTCAGATTAAATGGACATTTTGCCTAGTAATATTAGATTGATTAAGATATCTTTTCTTGAAAGATTGGCCATGAAGACCTGGCACTACATATATTTTCTTAGATTTAAAAATGAATAAAAACATTAAGTGAAAACTAAATTCTTAAAAAAAATCTCAAATTGATTCACTAAAGAATTAATCTGCCTAAATTTCTACTCTCTAAAGTAGGTGCTCAGAAAATAAGTGATAAGATAGACTAATTGGTTCATTGTCTAACATTTAGTAAAAAGTATATTTCAGGGGGTTCCCAGAAGATGGCGGACTGAGAAGCTGCTAGTGGCTTGAGCTCTGATCACATCTTCTGGAAAGGTAAGATTATCTGCCTTTAGTAGGCCAGTCAATAAGGGGTCCTAGCGGTGACACCAAAGCGGTGACTATAACTTAATTTGGGTTAAGAATTAGAGTAGAAAAAAAGGAACAAAAATTTTTTTTCCTTTTAATTATTAAGCACACCGCACCCCCACCCCGCCCCTAACCAGTCTCTGGGGACCAGCTCCTAGCAGAATCCCCTGCTGAGCTTCTGTCTTTACCAAATTCCTGTACCACCAGGTAATATCATTAATTCTAAGTCTATACCCTTCTGAAACTTCTGGCCTTTTTTTTTTCTAAGTAGCCAACTCCCCCCACCTCACCCCGTATAGCTAATTAAATAATTAAAAATAGATTAATTAATTTAAAAAACTCTTTCCTTTCACTGCTTTTTTATGACTGTTCCTTTTCTTATCTTTTTCTTTTTTCTCTCTCTCTTTCTTTTTTTATTCTTTTTCTCATTCTCGTCATCCTTTCTTCCTTAATCCTACAGCTCCCAAAGCCACAGGCCCCAGCCCCCACACTACCAAACAATGAGCTTTTTTGAATTCACTGATACACATTTGGGAATTATTTTGGGGATGAATTCTGACTCAGAGTGGACTCTCTATGTGTGTATCTCTGCTCTAGTTCCTCACTGATACACATTTGGGAATTATTTTGGGGATGAATTCTGACTCAGAGTGGACTCTCTATGTGTGTATCTCTGCTCTAGTTCCCTTTCCCCTCTTGTTATCCCTTCTTTTTTTTTTCTCTTTCTTCTTCACTGGGATTTGGTTATTATTCTTTCACAGACTGGAGAAATTGGCCAACAGGTAGTGATTAAACTGCATCAATACATGCTTCAGATGCTACTGTAATTCCTGAGGTTGGTGAATGTAATTGTCATAAAGGTATTTAGTACAGTGTTGCTTGTACTCAAGACACAACAACTAAGGAACAACAGAGCATTAAAAAAAAAGAAACACATAAATCAAAAAAATGGGTAGATCAAAAACAAATAAAACTGCTGCTCCAATGAATGAAGACAAGAGCCCAGAAGAAACTACACATCAGCCAGAAGTAACCATAGATAAGAAAAGTATGCAAGCAATAATAAACTTATTAATCACATAAATGAAAACAACATTGGAGGAAAGGAATGGCAGTATTAGGGAAACAACAGTTGAGACCCCCAAGGAAAATACTACTTATCTTGAGGCAATTAGAGAACTGAAAGCTGAAATAGCTGTAATGAAGAAAGAAGCTGAGGCAAGGGAAAGCAGACTAACAGAAGCAGAAAACAGAATTAGTCAGACAGAGGATGAGATAGAGTAAACTGAGAAAGAGGTGAAATAGCTTAAAAAGAGATTGAGAGACACTGAAAACAACAACTGAGACATATGGGATGATCTCAAAATAAGTAACATTCGTATAATTGGCCTGCCAGAGGAAGAAAGAGAGGAAGGGGAAGCAAACATTCTAGAGGAAATAATAGAAGAAAACTTCCCAGATTTGAATAACAGAAAGGACATCAAGATTCAAGAGGCCCAGAGACTACCAAACAGAATCAACCCAGACCTGAAGACACCAAGACACATCATAGTCACAATGAGAAGAAGTAAGGATAAAGAAAGGATCCTAAAGGCTGCAAGAGAGAAACAAAAAGTCACATACAAGGGAAAACCCATAAGATTATCTGCAGATTTCTCGACTCAAACTCTAAAAGCCAGAAGGGAATGGCAAGATATCTATCGAGCCCTGAATGAAAAAGGGTTTCAACCAAGGATAATATATCCTGCTAGACTTTCATTCAAACTAGATGGAGGGATCAAAACCTTCTTAGACAAACAACAGTTAAAGGAGGCAACCATCACAAAGCTGGCCCTGAAAGAGGTTCTAAAAAACCTCTTATACACAAGAACATCACTATAATACTTGCAATATATCAGAGCAAACAATTTTTTTTTGAACAAAGGCACTACAACACATTAAATTCATAATATCAACAAACGTCAATGGCTTAAACTTACCCATCAAAAGGCAAAGGGTGGGGGTATGGATCAGAAAAAATAACCCAACCATATGCTGCTTGCAAGATTCCCATTTGTCACAACAAGATAAACACAGACTTAAAGTGAAAGTATGGAAAACTATCATACAGGCTAATGGACCACAAAAAAGTGCAGGAACAGCCATTCTCACCTCAGACACGATAGATTTTAAATTAAATAAAGTAATAGAAATAGGCAAGGACTTTACATAATGATTAGAGGATCAATCTGCCAAGAAGACTTAACAATTATTAACATCTATGCACCCAATGAGGGACCATCTAAATACTTTCTGAAAAAATTTCAAAAATACATCAATAGTAATACAATAATAGTGGGAGACTTCAATACCCAATCTCACACTTAGATCAATAAAGCAGAGAACCAACAAAGATAAAAGAGAATTGAATGAAGAGATTGACAGACTAGACCTCTTGGACATTTTCAGAGTCCTTCACCCAAAAAACTGGAATACACCTTCTTCTCAAATCCACATAACACATACTCAAGGATAGACCACATGTTAGGCCACAAAGACAGCATCAATAAATTCAAGAACATTGAAATCATCACAAGTATCTTCTCAGACCACAGTGGAGTAAAACTAACATTTATCAACAAACAGACAATTATTAAAAGTCACAGAATTTGGAAACTAAACAAGATACTCCTTAAGAACCACTGAGTCAGAGATTCACTCAAACAGAAAATTCAAATGTTCCTAGAAACAAATGAAAATGAAGACTCAACCTGCTCTAGGTCACTGATTGTCAGAGAAATGCAAATTAAAACAACACTAAGATAACACCTCACTCCTGTAAGAATGGCATACATCAAAAAGGACAGCAGCAACAAATGCTGGAGAGGTTGTGGGGACAGAGGAACCCTTTTACATTGCTGAAGGGAATGTAAATTGGTACAGCGTCTTTGGAGAGCAGTCTGGAAAACTCTCAGAAGGCTAGACATGGACCTTCCATATGACCCAGTAATTCCTCTCCTGGGGTTATACCCTAAGGACTCCATAACACCCAACCAAAAAGAGTTGTGTACTCCTATGTTCATAGCAGCACAATTCATAATAGCTAAAACCTGGAGGTAACCCAGGTGCCCAACAACAGATGAGTGGCTGAGAAAGTTGTGGTATATATACACAATGAAATATATGCAGCTATCAAGAACAATGAACCCACCTTCTCTGACCCATCTTGGACAGAGCTAGAAGGAATTATGTTAAGTGAATTAAGTCAGAAAGATAAAGATGAGTATGGCATGATCCCACCCATCAACAGAAGTTGAGTAAGAAGATCTGAAAGGGAAACTAAAAGCAGGACCTGACAAAATTGTAAGTAGGGCACCAAAGTAAAAACCCTGTGGTGAGGGGTAGACATGCAGTTTCCTGGGACAGTGGGGGGTGGGAGTGGGTGGGAGGGATGGGTCACAGTCTTTTGGTGGTGGGAATGGTGTTTATGTACACTCCTAGTAAAATGTATTCATATAAATCACTAGTTAATTAATATGAGAGGGGTAATCAATTGTATGTCTCAAAGTTTCTCAAAACACAAACTGAATCTTTTCAATATATAGGCTGTGTAATTGATATGCAGGCTCTCTTAAAAGCCTAGACCAAGTAGATCAGAAGCAACCAATAGCACAGCTATATACAAGATACTGGGTACTGTACAGCAAACCCTAACAAAAGGACTTTTCAAAGTTAACCCAATTACCAAATAATGTGATGATAACATTAACTATCGATTGTCTTTTTGAACCCTAAGACAGCAGGAACCTCACATCTCCACTATGGAGCCTCTACTTCCCCCAGTCCTGGAACCATTGGATAGAGCCCACTTTCCCGTATGCCTCTCCCAATCCATATCAAATAATATTGCATCTGCCAATCACAACCTAACCAACACAATGATTGCCACTTCAACATGCTTCACTTCAGACTGTGTCCAGAGACTTCACGTGTGTTATGACAGCCCTTCAGCTTCATTACTCGGGTGAGACCTTTGCTTTCATAGTATACTCTAATTCCATCTCAGGTGGTTCAGTTTCTAACAACGTCCCAAAACCTAGATATAAACCAGTTTCTGTGAGAGAGAGCATATGTTCACACGTATCCATAAACTACGTCAAAATATATACCTGAAAGCAGAAGTACACTAGAGTTTGCAGTGAGTAACCCCCTAACACTTCCTCTCCACTATTCTAAACTTTGGGTCCATGATTGCTCAACAATTTGTTTGGCTTTGTGTTGTTAAAATTCGGAGGCTCTACCGACTGAGCTAGCCGGGCTAGCTTCACGGGCGGGTAACAGAGACGACCAGAGACATACGGCTGGGCAGGGAAGCTGTATTTCTTTATTTAGGAACAATGATTCATAAACTTACCCAAACTAATCACCAAACAGAACTCTGCTGCCTCTTTCCCCGCGACCGCGCCAAGCACTCTCGAACTCTCCAACTCTATAACTCTAGAACTCTAGAACCCTCTCAGGGTTCCTTGGGGCGGGGCCAAGCGAGCCCGCAAAATTAGCAGGACTGATCCAATTCTTGGCTGGGGAGAGCTAGAACAACCCAATGTAAAGCATACAACAATTCCCCCTTTTCTTTTTAACTAAATGTCTATAGTATCAAGGGTGTGGGGTGAACAGAAACCTATATCGTACAGGCATTAAAAAAAAAATAAACTGGCACAAACATGGAGAAACATGTAAGCAAGTAACAAGAACCAGTGTGCTGCCAAGGGAATGCCTGAGGGGGCCATGTTTTGTCTCTGTGGGCAAAACTTTATCAGCTTAAAAAAACATTTCTTGCCTATGGGGGGTGTACTTGCCTCGACAGGCATTTGCATGGGGGTGGGGAACGGCCTAGAGTCTCAAAGGCAGCTGGCTGCAATTTACTTACTATGAAACAAAACTTGTTAGCATAACCATAGTGCAATCTAACGTTTCTAATAGAGAAGGAATTTGAGACTTTAACATATCAACAACGTCTTTTTAACCTTTTGTTACACCCATTCAAGATGGAGACACACCCTAGGTGTGCGCAGGAAAGGAAATCTCAGGCATGAGAATAATTAGCATAGCCATTGTGCGATCTACCATTTCTAATAGAGAAGGTAATGGAGAGTTTTACATATCAACAAGTCTATTTAACCTTTTGTTTAGACCAACTTAGTTAAAATATATTGATTGTTAACTAATTTTTATCTCAGACTTTAAATGTAAGTTAATTTTATCTTTATGACAATTACGTTGAAAACCTTTTTCATTTAACTTTGTCTAGTAATTTATCACAACAAGATAAACACAGACTTGAAGTGAAAGGATGGAAAACTATCATACAGGCTAACGGACCACAAAAAGGACAGGAACAGCCATTCTCCTCACAGACACGATAGATTTTACATTAAAGAAAGTAAGAAAAGATAGGCAAGGACATTACATAATGATTAGAGGATCAATCAACCAAAAAGACTTAACAATCATTAACATCTATGCACCCAATGAGGGACCATATAACTACATCAAGCAACTACTGAAAGAATTTCAAAAATACATCAATAGTAATACAATAATAGTGGGTGACTTCAATACTCAACTTTCACATTTAGACAGATCAACAAAGCAGAGAACCAACCAAGATACAAGAGAATTGAATGAAGAGATTGACAGACTAGACCTCTTGGATATTTTCAGAGCCCTTCACCCCAAAAAACTGGAATACACCTTCTTCTCAAATCCACATAACACATACTCAAGGATAGACCACATGTTAGGCCACAAAGACAGCATCAATAAATTCAAGAACATTGAAATCATCCCAAGTATCTTCTCAGACCACAGTGGACTAAAACTAATATTTAATAACAGACAGACAATTATTAAAAGTCACAGAATTTGGAAACTAAACAAGATACCCCTTAAGAACCACTGGGTCAGAGAGTCACTCAAGCAAGATATTCAAATGTTCCTGGAAACAAATGAAAATGAAGACACAACCTATCAAAATATTTGGGACACAGATAAAGCAGTACTGAGAAGGAAACTTATAGCCATACAATCACATATTAAACACCAAGAAGAAGCTCAAATGAATGACCTTACTGCACACCCCAAGGACTTAGAGAAAGAGGAACAAAGGAACCCTAAAGCATCCAGAAGGACAGAAATCACTAAAGTTAGAGCAGAAATCAACAACATCAAAAATAAAAGAACCATACAAAAGATCAATGAAGCCAAATGTTGGTTCTTTGAAAGATTAAACAAAATTGACAAACCCCTAGTCAGACTCACCAAACAAAAAAGAGAAAAGACTCAAATTAATAGAATTATAAACGATGGAGGAGATATCACAACTGACATCACGGAAATCCAGAGAATCCTGCGAAACTTCTATAAAGAACTATACGCCACCAAGCTAGAGAATCTAGAAGAAATAGAACAATTTCTAGAAGCATATGCCCTTCCAAAACTGAACCAAGAAGAACTACAAAATCTAAATGCACCAATCACAGACAAAGAAATTGAAACCGTTATTAAGAACCTCCCCAACAACGAAAGTCCTGGACCAGATGGCTTCACAAACGAATTCTACAAAACTTTCAGGAAACAGTTAGTACCCATACTTCTTAAGCTTTAGCATAAGATTGAAGAAACAGGAATACTCCCTTCCACCTTCTATGAAGCCAACATCACCCTGATACCAAAATCTGATAGGGACAGAACAAAAAAGGAAAATTACAGACCAATATCTCTGATGAACATAGATGCCAAAATATTAAACAAGATCTTGGCCAACCGGATACAGCAACATATCAAAAAGATTGTTCATCACGACCAAGTGGGATTCATCCCAGGAATGCAAGGCTGGTTCAACATCCGTAAGTCAATCAATGTCATTCACCACATCAATAAAAGCAAAGCCAAAAACCACATGATTATTTCAATAGATGCAGAGAAAGCCTTTGACAAAATCCAACACCCATTCATGCTCAAAACTATACAAAAAATGGGAATAGATTGGAAATTCCTCAAGATGGTGAAGTCTATATATAGCAAACCTACAGCCAACATCATACTCAATGGACAGAAGCTGAAAGCATTCCCCCTCAGATCGGGGACTAGACAGGGCTGTCCACTGTCACCGTTACTCTTCAACATGGTATTGGAAGTTCTTGCCATAGCAATCAGGCAAGAGAAAGGAATCAAAGGAATACAGATTGGAAGGGAAGAAGTCAAGCTCTCCCTATTTGCAGATGATATGATAGTATACATAGAAAAACCGAAAGAATCCAGCAGAAAACTACTGGAAGTTGATAGGCAATATAGCAAGGTATCAGGCTACAAAATCAATGTACAAAAATCAGTGGCATTTCTTTATGCAAACACTAAATCTGAAGAAGAAGACATCCAGAAATCACTCCCATTTACTGTTTCAGCAAAATCAATCAAATACCTAGGAATAAAAGGCTGACCAAAGAAGTGAAAGACTGATATACTGAAAACTATGAGTCGCTACTCAAGGAAATAGAAACTGATACCAAGAAATGGAAAGATATCCCATGCTCATGTATTGGAAGAATAAATATCATCAAAATGAATATTCTCCTGAGAGCCATATACAAATTTAATGCAATACCCATCAAAGGTCCACCAAGATTCTTTAAGAGAATGGAAAAAACACTACAATCATTTATCTGGAACATGAAAACACCTAGAATTGCCAAAACCATCTTAAGGAAAGAAACAGAAATGGAGGCATCACACTCCCAGACCTTAAACTATATTATAAAGCGATCATCAACAAAATAGCATGGTACTGGAACAAAAATAGGCACACAGACTAGTGGAACAGAATTGAAAGCCCAGAAATAAATCCCCACACCTATGGACATCTAATCTTTGATAAGGGGCCCCAAGGATTAAATGGAAAAATGAGGCTCTCTTCAAAAAATGGTGCTGGGAAAACTGGGTTGTAACATGCAGAAGAATGAATTTGAACCACTTTATCTCACCAGCAACAAAAATCCACTCCAAATGGATCAAAGACCTAGATGTCAGACCAGAAACAATCAAATACTTAGAGGAAAAATGTGGTAAAACACTTTCCCACCTACACCTCAAGGACATCTTTGATGAATCAAACCCAATTGCAAGGAAGACTAAAGCAGAAACAAACCAATGGGGCTACATCAAATTGAAAAGCTTCTGCACATCCAAAGAAACTGTGAAACAAACAAAGAGAACCCTCACAGAATGGGAGAAGATCTTCACATACCATACATCAGACAAGAAACTAATCACCAATATATATAAAGAGCTCAGCAAACTTAGCACCAAAAAAGCAAATGACCCCATCCAAAAATGGGCAGAGGATATGGACAAATATTCACCTCAAAGGAGATCCTAAAGGCTAACAAACATATGAAAAACTGTTCCAGGACACTGATTGTCAGAGAAATGCAAATTAAGACAACATTCAGATACCACCTCACTCCTGTGAGAATGGCATACATCAAAAAGGACAGCAGCAACAAATGCTGGAGAGGCTGTGGGGACAGAGGAACCCTTTTGCATTGCTGGTGGGAATGCAAATTGGTACAGCCTCTATGGATAGCAGTCTGGAAAACTCTCACAAGGCTGGACATTTATTTTCCATATGATCCAGTAATTCCTCTCCTGGGGTTATAACCCAAGGACTCCATAACACCCAACCAGAAAGAGGTGTGTACTCCTATGTTCATAGCAACACAATTCATACTAGCGAAAACCTGGAAGCAACCCAGGTGCCCAACAACAGATGAATGGCTGAGAAAGCTGTGGTATATATACACAATGGGATACTATGCAGCTATCAAGAACAATGAACCCACCTTCTCTGACCCATCTTGGTCAGAGCTAGAAGGAATTATATGTTAAGTGAGCTAAGTCAGAAAGAAAAAGAATATGGGATGATCCCACTCATCAACAGTTGTTGAGAAAGATGATCAGAAAGGGAAACTAAAAGCAGGATCTGACTAAATTGAAAATAGGGCACCAAAGTAAAAACCCTGTGGTGAGGGGGAGGGTGGACATATGGCTTCCTAGTTTGGCAGGGGCCGGGGGTTGGTGTGGGGGTGCGGGCTGGGTGGGTGGTATGGGACACAATCTTTTGGTGATGGAAATGGTGCTTATGCCCACATGTATTAAATTGTAATCATATAAATCACTATTTAATTAATATGAAAGGAGGAAAAATTGATTGTATGTCTCAAGGTTTTTAAAACACAGACTGAGTCTTCTTAATATATACGCTGTGTATTTGATATGCGGAATCTCTCAAAAGCCTAGACCAAGTAGATCAGAGGCAACCAGTGGCACAGCTATTTGCAAGATACTGGGTACTATACAGCAAACCCTAACAAAAGGACTTTTCAAAGTTAACCCAATTATCAAATAATGTGATGATAATATTAACTATCCATTGTCTTTTTGAACCCTAAGACAGCAGGAACCTCACATCTCCACTATAGAGCCTATATTTCCCCCCAGTCCTAGAACCTTAGGATACGGCCCACTTTCCCACATGCCTCTCCCAATCCATATCAAATAATATTGTATCTGCCGATCGCAACCTAATAAACACAATGATTGCCACTTCAAAATGCTTCAGCTCAGACTGTGTCCAGAGACTTCATGTGTGGAATGACAACTCTTCAGCTTCATTACTTGGGTGAGACCTTTCCTTTAATAGCATTCTCTAATTCCATCCCAGGTGGTTCACTTTCTAACAAAGTCATAAAACCTAGACATACACCAGGTTCTGTGAGAGAGAGCATATGTTCACACGTATCCATAAACAAGTGCAAAATATATACCTGAAAGCAGAAGTGCACTAGAGTTTGCAGTGAGTACCCCCCTAACACTTCCTCTTCACTATTCCAACCTTTGGGTCCATGATTGCTCAACAATGTGTTTGGCTTTGTATGTTAACTCTCTTTCCAGCCACCAGGTTCCAGATGCCATCAGGATGCTGGCCAGGCTTCCCTGGACTGAAGACCCCACCAATGTGTCTTGGAGCTCCGCTTCCCCAGAGACCCACCCTACTAGGGAAAGAAAGAGGCAGACTGGGAGTATGCTCTGACCAGTCAATGTCCATGTTCAGCAGCGAAGCAATTACAGAAGCCAGACCTTCCACCTTCTGCAACCCACAAGGACCCTGAGTCCATGCTCCCAGAGGGATAGAGAATGGGGGCGGGGATGGGATATGGAGACTGGGTGGTGGCAATTGTGTGGAGTTGTACCCCTCCTACCCTATGGTTTTGTTAATTTATCCTTTCTTAAATAAAAAATAAATTTTAAAAAAGTATATTTCAGGAAAACTTTTATTGCAGAATCTAAAGTAAGCATTTGGAAGAGATAAAAGTAAAGGAAAAACACTATTTTGTAAAATATTTTACAATTTTTGTATTTTTTTTATGAGAGAGTGAAAGCTGGTCATGATTCAACTCTGGTACATGTAGCATATTGACTGAGCCTGATTCCTCAGGCAAGAATGTCCTGTGCTCTACCACTAAGATACCCCCTTGGTTAAAATTATCTGTCTTTCAAATTGGAAGGTTTACTTTGATTTTTTTTTTATTGAATCTGGAGCAGACAAGAGTGTATCCATGAACATTGATTGATGGAGGAATAATTGCTCAGTATTCATTTTTTTTGAATTTTTATTTATAAAAATGGAGATACTGACAAGACCATAGGATAAAAGCGGTACAATTCCACACAGTTCCCACCACCAGAACTCCATATCCCATTTTTTACAGATTCCTTCTCTTGCTTCTTCTTCTTTTTGAAAGTTCATGTGTTTCAGTTCTCAAGATTCTATATATCAGTAAAATCATCTGATCTGATAGCTGTCTTTCATCACTTATTTATTTATTTCACTAAACATAATAGCATCCAATTCCATCCATTTTGTACCAAAAGACACAATATCATCTTGTTTTATTTAATAAAGACACAGCCTCTGAGACTTTATGAGAACTATAGTGATTACCATATGAAGGATGGGAGCACTGGAATTTTGTGGTTGGTGTGGTATGGAAATATATACTGAAATAGTACAACTTGTAACCTATTATTAATCATCAATAAAATAAAAATATTCATTAGTTACTATTTTAGCCTAAGTTTAAACCAGGACTCAATTAAGGCCCCACTATATAGTGTTGAACAAAGTACTGAAGCTATTTTTATTGATGGCATGAGCTCAAAGTCATATAATCTAATGTGAGCAATACTTTGACATGTCCACTTATGGAGGCTTTTAGCAATTTTCTTTTGCTACTGTTTTTTTGACATGACAAAGAGTGAAACATTCACAGTATTGGGATAGGTGGACAAGACATGATGTGGCTGCTAAATGAAAATCAAATAGCATTTGGGGGTTGCTTTCCAGGGAAGGCTTCCTAAGAAAGGCTTAGCAATGCCAGAATAAAAAAAAATGACTTTGAAATTCACATGGGTGTTGATGTTGCACTCACTTTCAAAATAGCCACCAAATATTGGCTTTATGCAGGCAGAATAGAGAACGAATACACATTTTATACCAGACACCCCCAATCCCTAAAGTCAAAGCCAGAGCTATTACTAGGCTTATAACACAAACCAAGAAAAAAACTTTATGTATGTGTTTTGACTTGGGTGTATCTCTTTAATGGAGTATGTCTGAAGGGAAGAACAATATAGATATCCACCCACTGGCTCAGCAGAATGAGAATGAAAGTCATTTATCTCAATTACTTGATAAGCCAGAGATCTTTTAGACAGAAGTTATAAATTGATGGGATTTTTGTTTATCTGATGTGAATAATAAGAGGGAGATACTAGATGTCAGGTTTGTATGTGAAAAGAATACTACATTTGGTCATTGAAATGATAGACTTTGGTGTAATAATTTTTACATAAAATTTATGGAAACATGACTTGTGAAATATAATAAGCACTGCTATTGTATATATACATATTTGGAGGCTAGTAAAGGATGATTTACTTATTATTGTCTTACATGAGTGGATGAAATAATTAGTTTAACTCGGGGCAACTTGTAAGGTTAAAGCTTACTTTTATTATTGAGTCAACAATGGTTTACAATACTGCATATATTTTAGGAACACAACTTTATCCTTCTTCAAATATGTCTACCAACAAAATACCTGTTACCAAGTAATATAGATTAATAATGGTCCTTAGAAGTTAGATAATATTATCTAAATCTTCCTTTTCCTTTATATGTTTGGTCCAATCATACCTCATTAGTGAGGCAGCAAACTCTGATAAAGAGGGAGCTCCTCTCAGATAAGAAAGGACCTAATTTTTCAATGGCAACATGTACTCTCTTCTTTTAAAACATGAATGCACTTAATAGTCTATGTTTATAAATGAGTGACATTCTTCAAGATTTTACATAAATAAAATTACACTATGATCAAATGATTTCAGAAAGCACTACACAGTACACCACCCACTAGGAGAGTCTGTTGGCATATTAAATGTTTTAAGACAAGTGCAGACATCTATTAAAGTTGCATCAGACATTGAGCCATAGAACATACATAGCTTTAAAAATGTTTTCCTTATGCTTTGTCTGTAATATGCTTTCACCTAAGTCCCCTTCTCACAAAAAGTATGATTGACTGAATAAAGCACAAAAGAATGTTTGAATAACATTCAAAGGATTTGAACATGAGTGAAAATTATTATCTTTCTTTAAAGCTACAAGAGTTCATAGAGAAGTGATATGTCCATGACATGATACTGGAGATTGAAATAAGTAACCAAGGAGCCAAGATGAAGAAATAAATACCTTGTCAACAGTTGGTACTTATCTTTCTTGTGAGTTGTTTTAGTGGTTTCTATTTCTTTAAAGAATTTATTCATTACAGCTAAGAAAATGTGAAGGTTAGGTAGGAAATAGCAATATACCTAGAAGGACCATCACAGTCTCTCAAAAGAGAATTTGGAATTAGGCATGAAAGGAAAATTAGTCTTTTGTGGACCACAAGATATACTGGAGTTAAGGTTAAAGTGAATTAAAATTTGTATCTTTTAAAGAATTAACTAAATATAAATTTATTGTGCAATGTTGTCAAATCTTTATCAGTGGATAATAGAACACTAAAGAATAGGAAAAAAATTATATGTAAAACAGAGCTTTCAGGTTTTTTTTAAGAGGCAGATAAAATTTCAATGAAAAAAAAAATAACAAGTGTATAATAAATATCTAGTCATCGAGCATATTTTCAGTTGAATGATTATAGGTATTTGGAGGAAGGAATTTTAAAGAAAATATCAGTTTAAAATTTTAAGATGGTTATCAAATAGAAAATATAGCCCATAATGCTGTGAGGCCTTTGAAAATTAAGCATATCCTCATAAAGCTAAAAGATGTGATTGAAAAGGTAATATTAAAAAGTAAATATTATTTAGGTTGATTTCATATTAATGCACTGTTCATAATTATAAAATTGACTCTATGTGAATTATATCACTACAATAATACTCTATGTACCATGTATAATATTGAAAACTGATGGATCTGACATTAATTATCTTGTTAGATTTTTATATCTATATGATGCAGAACATCGTTTTTTTTTTTTTAATTAAAAATTTTTTTTGTCTACCAGGGCTCAGCTTTGGCTGATGGTGGTGTTGGGAACTAAACCTGTGGACTTTGGAGCTTCAGGCATTAAAGTCTATTTAATATATAGTTTATTTGCATAACCATTATACTATCTCCCCCAACCTGTGCAGTGCTATCATTACTACCCCTCTCTATATATATATTTTTTAAAAATAAGTATGTATTTTTTTAAAAAAATACAATCTCAAGATGATCACAGAATAGAAGGGGCTTAAAATAATTTATTTCCTCTTTTAGTTACATATATATTTTGAGTTATCTATATTTACCTCTATATCATATCCACTTTAAATTCCACTCTACAAAAGCAATTTCAACATGGAATGAACTGGAGAATGAAGAGAATGAAAAAGGCATGCCAAACATATGCTATTTGAACAATCCAATTCAGAAATAGAATTTTGCATGTCTCTGCTCCTACCAATATCATGGCTGCTGTTGAATTCCCCTTGGTCAAACTTTTGATATTTTGTCAGACGGGTAATTCAGACAGAATGAATGTATCTATGATAGAAGGAAATAATCTATTTTATATTTAATAGAAGAGGCAAAGTCAGATATAAAGAAATTTGACAATTCAGAATCCTTTCCTTTTATATGTCTCTCAATATTCCAAGTATATTATCAAATTATTTTATTTAGTCGATAATTTACGTTCTATGAATAAAATTCACATTGATAAAGCACACAAGGATAGTACTCTATTTTTCACACTCAAAATAAAGTGGGAGTCTCCTTTTCTTTCATGAAAGATTATCTGTAATGGTGTTGGCCCTCTGCACTAGCAAGCTGAAAACTGGACAAAGCATAACTGTTCTTGTACAATGGAAAACAGGACTACAGTAAAACAATAACAAAGAGAAAAGAAACAAATGGGATGGGTCATATGTTTTCTACAGTTTTCTGCCTAGAAATACATTGCAGCTTCAGCAATGTGTGAATGCAGACTGGGGACAAGAGACCAGCATTTCCCTGAGATAAGGATTCATAGATAGGTAAGAGAGAACATGATTAAATATTTCATGGAGAGTCTTCTTTGATTCAGAATCAAATATATGTGTCATAAAGGGCACAAGTTGCAAAGTTCATGAGAAAAAAATCAGTTACAGAAATCACATGGATACCATTCAAATTTCCTTTAACACTTATGGAAGTATTAAATATGGACATTAAAATTATACATATAAACAGACAGACACACAAATATAGGAACACTCAAAATGTTCAAGGAAGATCTAAACATAATGAGGAACTAAATAGAATTTATTAAAACTGACCCAGAGTGTCTAGAGATTAAACTACAATATTTAAAATAAAGATTTCTACTAAGCAACCAGTTAAAATAGTAGAAAAATAGTGAATATGCACAAAGCAATATAAATTATTTAAGTAAAATGAAAATTTTGTAAAAATTTAACCAATTGTCAATGCATAAACATAATTTGCAAAAACAAAAATTGTGAAATTCAAGAGATTTAACATAGTACACAGAAAACTGTATAACAAAATATAAACATTTTCTGGAAGAAATTACAAAAAGGTGAAATGTATGAATGAATATATTAAGCTAATTCCTGACTATATCAAGTTACTTAAATTATTATTTCTCCCCTAGTGATTTAAAAAACTAATATAGTCCCAGTCTAAAGTGTAGAAATTTAGAGAATCGGGTGGTAGCATAGCAGGTTAAGTTTAGCACGTGGCACAAGCGCAAGAACCTGCATAAAGATCCCAATTCAAGGCCCCGGCTCCCCACCTGTAGGGGAGTCGCTTCACAAGCAGTGAAGCAGGTCTGCAGGTGTCTGTCTTTCTCTCCCCCTCTCTGTCCTTCCCTTCTCTCTCCATTTCTCTCTGACCTATCCAACAACAACGACATCAATAATAACCACCACCACCACCACAACAACAACAACAAAAAACAAGTACAACAAAAGAGAATAAATATGAAAAAAAAAGTGCAGAAATTTATCTTGGAGTTGGAAAAATAATCTTTCTAAAATTCAAATGGAAATGCATGAGTCTCAAATTAACCAAAAAATATGAAAACATAAATCCAAGTTAAATGGTATACATTTCTGATTTCTAAAGATACCACAATGCTATAAAAAGCAAGAGAGCAAATTACTAATGTGAAAACTTATGTATGTAACAGAGTTGGATCCAAAGTCATCAATACAGCTATCATACAATCGGGGCCACTTACTGGTGAAAAAATCTTTTAAGACAATAAGGAAATCAACGCACTTTTCAAGCACCAAGTCCCACTAACAGCGTGATATACACCACATAGCAAATAAAAATCTAATTATTTTTAGTGAATTTCAATCGACACTTCTGATTCATACATGCACATGTGAAAGTTAAACTAAAATATCTGCAAGAAAGTCTAATAGTAAAGGGTTAAGCAAAACTAGAACACAGGGAGTCAGGCGGTAGCACAGCGGGTTAAGCGCAGGTGGCCCATAGCACAAGGACCAACATAAGGATCCTGGTTGGAGCCCGGGCCCCCCACCTGCAGGGGAGTCGTTTCACAGGTGGTGAAGCAGGTCTGCAGGTGTCTATCTTTCTCTCCCCTTCTCTCCATTTCTTTGTCCTATCCAACAACAGCAGCAATAACAATAACTACAACAATAAAAATTAAAAAAAACTAGAACACAGAAAAATCACATCTGAAGCAAAACAAGATGAATTAATTTATCCAACTTAAAAGTATGAACTTAATGAGATATTTTATAAGCAACGGGAAATGTAAACAATAAAATAATAATGTTAGGGGTGAGGATTTTGTCAATCATATGACTGAGAAAGATCAAATAACTACATGAAAAAGATGTTCAGCACCATTCGTCATCAAATCAACATGAATTAAAATCAAAACGATAAAAGCAAACACAGAATTACTAATATAAAACAGCAATTCAAAACTGAGAGTAGATGTAGTACAGTTGGGTCCCTCACAACTGACTAAGGAATGAAAAAAAATGGTTTACTCACTTTTTTAGCTCTGCCATTTCGCACGTGGGCTAGTGAGATAGTGCAGCATTAGTGCACTGTACTTACATTTTAAGATGTCTGGGGTGGGGCTTGATGGCCTACAACAAGAGTCTGAGTTGAGTTGATTGCTGACAAAAAAGTAACAATAGTAAAATAAAGTTAGACAGATGATTAATAAATGACCATTCCTTGCTCTGTTCTTACCATAGATGAATTAAAATAAAAGGACTTTCACACACAAATGTTTATAGCAGTTTTATTCATAATAGTCCTAATTAAAAAAAATCCCTATATTGATCAAGAAAAGAATGGCTAATCCGCCAATAAAGACATTTATAAAGGGGGTCGGGCGGTAGTGCAGCGAGTTAAGTGCACTTGGCACAAAGTTCAAGCCCCTGCTCCCTACCGGCAGGGGTGGGTCGCTTCACAAGAGGTGAAGCAGGTCTACCAGTATGTCTATCTTTCTCTCGCCCTCTCTGTCTCCCCTCCTCTCTCTAGTCCTATCCAACAGCAATGGCTAAAAATAAATAAATAAATAAATAAATAAATAAATAAATAAATAAATAAATAGAATCCACTGCTCCTAGAGACCATTTTTATTTCTATTTTTCCTTTTTCTTTCTTTGAAAATGGTCACTAGGAGCCCCTCCTCTCTTCAGTCCTATCCAACAGCGCATTGTAATATGTACACTTAACCAGGTGTGCCACCACCTGGACTCAGTGGGTATGTTTCATATATTTAGAATCGTAAGGTGCATGCTCTCTTCTGTGTGACTTTTTGAACATTTTTTAGTTTAGTCTTCAGTGCAGTTTGTAGCAGTAATTATTATTTTTGTTTATGCATACTATTCCATTTTTCAATATTACATTCTTTGTATCTATCCATTAGCTGAAAAACATTTTCTTCCCACTTACTGGCTATTATGAACAATTATGATATGAACATTCATGTGAAAGATTTGTGTGAACACATGTTCATTTTCCAGTACTCTAATTTTATAGCGTCCATTAACTTATTATCTATGATAAATGTACTGCTTAATCTGATAATTATTTGTTGTCTTCAACGACTGAAATCTAAATAGAAGAATTTATTTTGCCTTTGTTCTATGTGTCTATGTTAGTTCTCGTCATGGGACAAGAAGTTGAAATGCTTATTGAATGAATAAAGCAGTGCTCACATGTCAAATCAATAAGTACTTTAAAGACATTTTTTAAACAGGATATTTCTCTGTGATTCCATTTTTCTTATAAAGTATGCACTTAAACACTTCTAAATAAATAATTCTTGAACATCTTATAGTATGTAACAAACATATGTAAAGAAATAATTGAAAATGGTGAACAGGACAGTTATAGGTAGACCAGACCTTCAGATATGCCTACACCCTTCTTCTTCTAGTGTTTGCCCTTCTTCCGTAGCCAGTCAACAGCATCAGGTTGAGCCTGATGTAAAGTTTCGAGACCTCCTTTGAATCTGGAGAGGTGGCAGTCGTTGACTATGTGGGTCATAGTCTGTCTGTAGCCGCAGGGGCAATTCGGGTCGTCTCTGGCTCCCCAGCGATGGAACATAGCGGCGCACCGGCCATGGCCTGTTCCATAGCGATTGAGGAGGGCCCAATCATAACGTGCTAGGTCGGGTTGACGCTTGCAGGGGTCTGTCAGGACAGTTATAGGTAGACCAGACCTTCAGATATGCCTACACCCTAATCCTCAGGACCGATAAAATGTTACATGGCAATGGTGAATGAAGGCTATAGATAAAATTAATATTGCTGATGAGTTGGCCTTAAAGTAAAAAAAATATCTTAGTGGACCCAATGTAAGCAAAAGGATCCTTTATATTAAAGAAACAGAAGAGAAGGAAGTAGATAATGGAAGCATATTGTTATCGTGATGTGATTTGAGACATATTCAATTTACAATTTGTGGA
The DNA here is from genome assembly GCF_950295315.1 of Erinaceus europaeus. Taxonomy (NCBI): domain Eukaryota; kingdom Metazoa; phylum Chordata; class Mammalia; order Eulipotyphla; family Erinaceidae; genus Erinaceus; species Erinaceus europaeus. The sequence goes on from NC_080178.1 coordinate 23,331,997, forward strand.
TTTAAAGATGGAAGGACCAAGAAATAGCATCCCCTAGATGCTAATAAAGAAATAACATAGATTAATTTTTCCTTAGACTTACTAGAAAGGAATGAAGGACCTTCTGACACTTTCATTTTAAATTAGAGGATACTGAAGTATATAATATAATATAATATATAATATAAATTATACTTATAAAGTCTAGTATATTTGCTAAGCCCAGACAACAGCACACCCAACTAAATGTACATGTTACTAAGCACAAGAACCCCAGTCCCCATCTGCAGGAGAGAAGCTTCACAAAGTATCTGTCTCCATCTCCATCTCCACCTTTATATCTACCATTTCTTTCCCTACCTTCCCTTCTCCTCTCAGTTGTTCTCTGCCCTATCAAATAAAATAAAAATAGAAAAAAAGATAATATATTTGAATTGCATTAAGTTACTCTGTTCATGACTTAGTACTATATTAGAAAACTAGTAGAATAAACATATGCAATAGCTAGGTCAAAAAATTAGAATATGAGTCCAGACTTATACTACGTTTTACCAAACTCTTATACTATAGTCAGCTGAAAATACATTTTCAAATAATTAGGAATCGTAGTTTCTGCTCTTGAGGGAAACAAGCTTAAAAACCAGTGAGATTTTCCAATGAGAAAATACAACCATATGGCAGAGATGTTAGAAGCACAAAACGGTGCCAACAGGATAAACAAGCATCATTTACCTGGCCAGCCATCCCTGAGAACTGGCATGCAAGAAGCATCACTGTAGCAGCTGCTGCCATGGCCCTAAATCCTATGATAGTGACAGAAAAAGAAACAAACATACAAGCAAGTAGGAACCCTCTGAGATCTTGAACTTGTTTAGTTCTGAGGTAGTCTGATATGATCAAAAGGAGTATGAAGCTACTTAAGACCATTCAGACATTGATCTCAACTCTAACCCCAAACAGACCTGCAACCATGCAAAAAAAAAAACCCTAAGCATAATCTTATTCCATATCTTCAAAATGAAATTGATCCCTTCCAAATATTCCCTGGGACTTTTCTGAGTTTATTTCTTAAGTTACCCAAAACTCTCTTTTTATCAATTTTTATGCAACACAGATATAATCTAGAATAATTAAATATCTGGAAAAATGCATGTGTATGATTTACCTAACAAGATTCAAAAGCATTAATATTTATTGGCTATCTACTTTATACGAGGATATTCCTAACCTTTATAAATACATACTCAGTATGCTCTGAAAAAGAAGTCTCACTGGGAGATGAGAAACTGTGGCCATGTGTCAACAACTGCACTACGAAACATTACCCTCCTAATAAAAAAAATTTTAAAAAAGGAATGACATCAAGTGGTAATGGAGGCAAAAAAAAAAAAGTTTTAAAGATTTGTAGTTAGAAAGTTGAACACCCAAGGAAAGTTGATGATATCTTTCCAGAATAGGTTCAAAAGGTGTCTTAAATACAGGAGAATAAGTGCAGTAAATTTTAATACAAGGGACCACACAGTGACACACAGGGTTAAGTGCACATAGTACAAAGCTCAATGACCCCTGGAAGGACCCCAGTTTGAGCCCCCAGCTCCCCACCTGCAAGGGGGCTACTTCACAAGTGGTGAAGCAGGTCTAAAGGTGTCTATCTTTCTCTCTATATGTCTTCTCCTCCTTTCTCAAATTCTCTTTGTTCCATCCAGTGGGGAAAAAATGGCCACAAAGAGAAAGTAGATTCATAGTGATAGCACTTAGCCCCTGGAGTGCTAATAATAAAATTAATAATAATAATAATAATTTCAATACCAAAGAAAGAAGAATGAAGATTCAAAAACTTTGGACTCAATTGAATCCAAAGACAAAGAATGAAAGAGTGATGCCGAAGGCAGGTAGACAGGATAATTCTTTTTTGGTGGTGGAATTATCCTTTTTGCCTCATTCAGAATTTAAATATATTAGATGAAGCACACATTAAGAGGTAGGTGAGAATAATGTGCTTCACTTACTCTACAAACTCACATGTAAATCTCAACCCAAAACAATTTCACAAACGTACTAGAATAAAGATTGACCAAATTTTTGTGCAATTCATGGCCAATAAAATTAATATACAAAAATAATTATCAGACCCATTAATCCACATACACAATAGTTTTGCTTCAGCTTGCTTTGCTGAATTGCAAAATACTTACATATGTATATTCTTAATGTGCAGAATTCAAATATTGACTATTTTAATTCCAGTCTATCAAGTTAGGCATGATGAACATGAACTAATTGAATTAGAAGCCAGGTTTCCTTCTGTATTCTTTTCTCTCTCATATTGGTTCTAATTATAATGAATCAATTTTATGATAGAAAATGTTATGGAAAATCAGGGTATAAAGAATATAAATAACCTAAACAGAGAGAAGCTGATTAAAGAGAACCCAATTATAATTCTTAGTTAACTGAAAAAACTCTAATTATTAAAGCAATGCTGGAAAATTATATTAAAAAGAGTAAATTACTTCTCTAGTTTGGCAAAGCTTTACCTGTGAATGGCTTATTGAAATCACTACATTTTATAGACAAATAGAGCTATGCAAATAAAACATGTCCTTAAATGGATTGTTTCAATGAAACTCCAATAGGGATATACTCTTTCATGTGATTTCATAGCATACATGCCTGCTTTGATCTGCAAATTAACACAAACTCCATCCTTTGAATGATAATGTCATTTTCACAATAATTGTTTGTACTGTGAATACTATAATACAAGGAAGATTACAGAACAGGAGAAGCAGTAGCAGCATGAAAAAGTGTTTGATTCTTGGAATTCTATCCTGATCATTTCTGTGTGACTGAAACTTTTATTTCCTCTTTGCATTTAGCATTTTGCAGCTAGGAAAAAAAAGCATTAATCTAGATCAGGGATCGACAAACTCAGGTCCCAGAGTTGATGCTGTCCCACAAACCAAAGATAATTTTATATAATTAATTCTTTGTTTTAAGTAGCTACATAAATATCTAAAAAATATCCAGGAGATTTTCTCTTAATCAATAGAATGTTAAATATTTACCATCTATTCCTTTGAGAAAATGTTTGCTCTTACTAAGCTAGATAATTACTAATGTGTTTGCTTGATTAAGTCCTTAAACTCAAACTCATATATATTGACTCTTCATTATACAAAGTTAAGTAAAATATAAACTAATCTATTTAAAATAGGAAACTGACGAATAAAAGGAATGGAGGTTATAGAAGTTTAAGTAGAGTTTGAGTTTAGTAAAGCCTCTGCTAGCATTATGAGTATAAAAAAATAAAAGCTGAATCTCTCTTCCTCTTCCCTCCTCTTTTTTTCCATCTTTGTTTAACTTTTAAACTTTCTTTTTCAATTTTATTTAACATATTTGTTATTTATTTACTTATTTATTTGATAGAGGCTGAGAGAAGTCAAGAGGGAAGATATAAAACAGTGAGGAAGACAGAAAGATAGTGACTAGCAACCCTGCTTCACAGCTCTTGAAGTTATTCTCAAGAGCTTCCTCTCAAGGTCAGGAATGAGGGCTTGAATGTTCACTGTAACATGTGCACTCAACTAGACTGTCACAGCTCAGCTATTCATCAACTGCATCTTTTTCCTTCTCCTTTTTTTTTCTTCATTTTTTTATTTAAGAAAGGATTAATTAACAAAACCATAGGGTAGGAGGGGTACAATTCCACAAAATTCCCACCACCCAATCTCCATATCCCACCCCCTCCCCAATAGCTTTCCCATTCTCTATCCCTCTGGGAGCATGGACCCAGGGTCATTGTGGATTGCAGAAGGTGGAAGGTATGGCTTCTGTAATTGCTTCCCCGCTGAACATGGGCATTGACTGGTCGGTCCATACTCCCAGTCTGCCTCTCTCTTTCCCTAGTAGGATGGGTCTCTGGGGAAGTGAAGCTCCAGGACACATTGGTGGGGTCTTCAGTCCAGGGAAGCCTGGCCGGCATCCTGATAACTTCTGGAACCTGGTGACTGAAAAGAGAGTTAACATACAAAGCTGTTGTATGCTTTACATTGGGTTGTTCTAGCTCTCCCCCGCCAAGAAAATTGGATCAGTCCTGCTAATTTCGCGGGCCCGCTTGGCCCCGCCCCAAGGAACCCCGAGAGGGTTCCAGAGTTCCAGAGTTCCAGAGTTGGAGAGTTGCAGAGTTCAAGAGTGCTTGGCGCTGTTGTGGGGCAAAGTGGCAACAGAGTTCTGTTTGGTGATTAGTTTGGGTTAGTTTATGAATCATTGTTCCTGAATAAAGAAATACAGCTTCCCTGCCCAGCCGTATGTCTCTGGTCGTCTCTGCTACCCGCCTGTGAAGCTAGCCCGGCTAGCTCAGTCGGTAGAGCCTCCGAATTTTAACAACAAATGGCGCCCACGTGGACCTGACCTGCGCATCTCTCAGATAAGTGAAGACAATTTGGCTACCTATGTACTATGGCCTTCTCTTCTGCTTGTGAAGAGATCTCCAAAGGCCTCTGCTCTTTCTTCACGAGACTGTTTTGCTGTTTCTGGAACATTTATCTCTTGACCACTCTGTGGTTTCCACTCGCTTGGGCGAACTCAAAACAGCCAGATGAGTCGGGAAGAGCCAGCGGCCAAGAGGCGAGGCGTGGAGCTGCCTGTTCCACCTGGTGGAACAGCCAGCCAGCCGGCTGCGCCCAGACAACCCCACACACCGCGCCCACAGCCCCGCAGCCTGCAGGAGGCCGACCCCACCACACAAGAGCCCGATGCCAACACGCAGGAGCCCGATGCCACCACACAGGAGCCCGATGCCAACACGCAGGAGCCTGATGCCACCACTCAGGAGCCCAATGCCAGCACGCAGGCCAGCCCACAGGAGCCGGCTCTCCTCTCCACCGCGTGGCGCAGGGCACTGGACACGTGATCCCTCCAAGCTGCTCGGCCACTGCGAACAGGGCAGCAGACATGGCAGGGCCTATCATGGCCGCCACCCCTGGGCACCTAGGCCCACACCTTCTACAAGGCTGGCCCGCCCGCCCTCATGCTATGAATTCTGGAACGATCCCGGACCTCCAGGATGCCTGGGCTCCCTGCCGAAACTGGGCACATGAGATCTCCAGCTGCCGGTCCAGTCTGAAGGCAGACAAGCTGGAGTACGCAGAGATTTGTACAGAGATTGCAACCTGCAATTCCTAGAAGTGAAGCTGCCCAAGAGACCACCGCTGGACAATGCACCCCCCCAACAACTAAGACAGTACATATCTAAATTCGTGTTTAAAATGACATGTCTTCGTAACAAAGGTTTCTCTCCTTGTGTATTAATGACCATGTTTATGTGTGTGTTTAAAGTTTGGTAAACAGTAACTTTAAGGCTAAATTCTTACTAGACAAAGTTAAATGAAAAAGGTTTTCAACGTAATTGTCATAAAGATAAAATTAACTTACATTTAAAGTCTGAGATAAAAATTAGTTAACAATCAATATATTTTAACTAAGTTGGTCTAAACAAAAGGTTAAATAGACTTGTTGATATGTAAAACTCTCCATTACCTTCTCTATTAGAAATGGTAGATCGCACAATGGCTATGCTAATTATTCTCATGCCTGAGATTTCCTTTCCTGCGCACACCTAGGGTGTGTCTCCATCTTGAATGGGTGTAACAAAAGGTTAAAAAGACGTTGTTGATATGTTAAAGTCTCAAATTCCTTCTCTATTAGAAACGTTAGATTGCACTATGGTTATGCTAACAAGTTTTGTTTCATAGTAAGTAAATTGCAGCCAGCTGCCTTTGAGACTCTAGGCCGTTCCCCACCCCCATGCAAATGCCTGTCGAGGCAAGTACACCCCCCATAGGCAAGAAATGTTTTTTTAAGCTGATAAAGTTTTGCCCACAGAGACAAAACATGGCCCCCTCAGGCATTCCCTTGGCAGCACACTGGTTCTTGTTACTTGCTTACATGTTTCTCCATGTTTGTGCCAGTTTATTTTTTTTTAATGCCTGTACGATATAGGTTTCTGTTCACCCCACACCCTTGATACTATAGACATTTAGTTAAAAAGAAAAGGGGGAATTGTTGTATGCTTTACATTGGGTTGTTCTAGCTCTCCCCAGCCAAGAATTGGATCAGTCCTGCTAATTTTGCGGGCTCGCTTGGCCCCGCCCCAAGGAACCCTGAGAGGGTTCTAGAGTTCTAGAGTTATAGAGTTGGAGAGTTCGAGAGTGCTTGGCACGGTCGCGGGGAAAGAGGCAGCAGAGTTCTGTTTGGTGATTAGTTTGGGTAAGTTTATGAATCATTGTTCCTAAATAAAGAAATACAGCTTCCCTGCCCAGCCGTATGTCTCTGGTCGTCTCTGTTACCCGCCCGTGAAGCTAGCCCGGCTAGCTCAGTCGGTAGAGCCTCCGAATTTTAACAACACAAAGCCAAACAAATTGTTGAGCAATCATGGACCCAAAGTTTAGAATAGTGGAGAGGAAGTGTTAGGGGGTTACTCACTGCAAACTCTAGTGTACTTCTGCTTTCAGGTATATATTTTGACGTAGTTTATGGATACGTGTGAACATATGCTCTCTCTCACAGAAACTGGTTTATATCTAGGTTTTGGGACGTTGTTAGAAACTGAACCACCTGAGATGGAATTAGAGTATACTATGAAAGCAAAGGTCTCACCCGAGTAATGAAGCTGAAGGGCTGTCATAACACACGTGAAGTCTCTGGACACAGTCTGAAGTGAAGCATGTTGAAGTGGCAATCATTGTGTTGGTTAGGTTGTGATTGGCAGATGCAATATTATTTGATATGGATTGGGAGAGGCATACGGGAAAGTGGGCTCTATCCAATGGTTCCAGGACTGGGGGAAGTAGAGGCTCCATAGTGGAGATGTGAGGTTCCTGCTGTCTTAGGGTTCAAAAAGACAATCGATAGTTAATGTTATCATCACATTATTTGGTAATTGGGTTAACTTTGAAAAGTCCTTTTGTTAGGGTTTGCTGTACAGTACCCAGTATCTTGTATATAGCTGTGCTATTGGTTGCTTCTGATCTACTTGGTCTAGGCTTTTAAGAGAGCCTGCATATCAGTTACACAGCCTATATATTGAAAAGATTCAGTTTGTGTTTTGAAAAACTTTGAGACATAAATTAATTTTCCCCCTCTCAAATTAATTAACTAGTGATTTATATGAATACATTTTACTAGGAGTGTACATAAACACCATTCCCACCACCAAAAGACTGTGACCCATCCCTCCCACCCACTCCCACCCCCCACTGGCCCAGGAAACTGCATGTCTACCCCTCACCACAGGGTTTTTACTTTGGTGCCCTACTTACAATTTTGTCAGGTCCTGCTTTTAGTTTCCCTTTCAGATCTTCTTACTCAACTTCTGTTGATGGGTGGGATCATACCATACTCATCTTTATCTTTCTGACTTAGCATAACATAATTCTTTCTAGCTCTGTCCAAGATGGGTCAGAGAGGGTGGGTTCATTGTTCTTGATAGCTGCATATGTTTCATTGTGTATATATACCACAGCTTTCTCAGCCACTCATCTGTTGTTGGGCACCTGGGTTACTTCCAGGTTTTAGCTATTATGAATTGTGCTGCTATGAACATAGGAGTACACAACTCTTTTTGGTTGGGTGTTATGGAGTCCTTAGGGTATAACCCCAGGAGAGGAATTACTGGGTCATATGGAAGGTCCATGTCTAGCCTTCTGAGAGTTTTCCAGACTGCTCTCCAAAGACGCTGTACCAATTTACATTCCCATCAGCAATGTAAAAGGGTTCCTCTGTCCCCACAACCTCTCCAGCATTTGTTGCTGCTGTCCTTTTTGATGTATGCCATTCTTACAGGAGTGAGGTGTTATCTTAGTGTTGTTTTAATTTGCATTTCTCTGACAATCAGTGACCTAGAGCAGGTTGTGTCTTCATTTTCATTTGTTTCCAGGAACATTTGAATTTTCTGTTTGAGTGAATCTCTGACTCAGTGGTTCTTAAGGAGTATCTTGTTTAGTTTCCAAATTCTGTGACTTTTAATAATTGTCTGTTTGTTGATAAATGTTAGTTTTACTCCACTGTGGTCTGAGAAGATACTTGGGATGATTTCAATGTTCTTGAATTTATTGATGCTGTCTTTGTGGCCTAACATGTGGTCTATCCTTGAGTATGTGTTATGTGGATTTGAGAAGAAGGTGTATTCCAGTTTTTTGGGGTGAAGGACTCTGAAAATGTCCAAGAGGTCTAGTCTGTCAATCTCTTCATTCAATTCTCTTTTATCTTTGTTGGTTCTCTGCTTTATTGATCTAAGTGTGAGATTGGGTATTGAAGTCTCCCACTATTATTGTATTACTATTGATGTATTTTTGAAATTCTTTCAGAAAGTATTTAGATGGTCCCTCGTTGGGTGCATAGATGTTAATAATTGTTAAGTCTTCTTGGCAGATTGATCCTCTAATCATTATGTAAAGTCCTTGCCTATTTCTATTACTTTATTTAATTTAAAATCTATCGTGTCTTAGGTGAGAATGGCTGTTCCTGCAGTTTTTTGTGGTTCGTTAGCCTGTATGATAGTTTTCCATACTTTCATTTTAAGTCTGTGTTTATCTTGTTGTGACAAATGGGAATCTTGCAAGCAGCATATAGTTGGATTATGTTTTCTGATCCATCCCCCCACTCTGTACCTTTTGATGGGTAAGTTTAAGCCACTGACATTTATTGATATTATGGATTTAATGTATTGTAGTGCCATTGTTCAAAAAAATTTTTTTTTATTTGCTCTGATATATTGCCAGTATTATAGTGATGTTCTTGTTTATAAGAGGTCTTCTAGAATCTCTTTCAGGGCTGGTTTGGTGATGGTTGCCTCCTTTAACTGTTGTTTGTCTAAGAAGGTTTTGATCGCTCCTCTAGTTTGAATGAAAGTCTAGCAGGATATATTATCCTTGGTTGAAACCCTTTTTCATTCAGGGCTCGATAGATATCTTGCCATTCCCTTCTGGCTTTTAGAGTTTGAGTGGAGAAGTCTGCAGATAATCTTATGGGCTTTTCCTTGTATGTGACTTTTTGTTTCTCTCTTGCAGCCTTTAGAATCCTTTCTTTATCCTTACTTCTTCTCATTGTGACTATGATGTGTCTTGGTGTCTTCAGGTCTGGGTTGATTCTGTTTGGTAGTCTCTGGGCCTCTTGAATCTTGATGTCCTTTCTGTTATTCAAATCTGGGAAGTTTTCTTCTATTATTTCCTCTAGAATGTTTGTTTCCCCTTCCTCTCTTTCTTCCTCTGGCAGGCCAATTATGCGAATTTATTTCTTTTGAGATCATCCCATATGTCTCTGTTGTTGTTTTCAGTGTCTCTCAATATCTTTTCAAGCTCTTTCACCTCTTTCTTAGTTTTCTCTATCTCATCCTCTGTCTGACTAATTCTGTTTTCTGCTTCTGTTAGTCTGCTTTCCCTTGCCTCAGCTTCTTTCTTCATTACAGCTATTTCAGCTTTTTGTTCTCTAATTGCCTCAAGATAAGCAGTATTTTCCTTGGGGGCCTCAACTGTTGTTTCCCTAATACTGCCATTCCTTTCCTCCAATGTTGTTTTCATTTCTGTGCTTAATAAGTTTATTATTGCTTGCATACTTTTCTTATCAGTGGTTACTTCTGGCTGATTTGTAGTTTCTTCTGGGCTATTGTCTTCATTCATTGGAGTAGCAGTTTTATTTGTTTTTGATCTACCCATTTTTTTGATTTATGTGTTTCTTTTTTTATGCTCTGTTGTTCCTCAGTTGTTGTGTCTTGAGCATAAGCAACACTGTACTAAATACCTTTATGACAATTGCACTCACCAACCTCAGGAATTACAGTAGCAACTGAAGTAAGTATTGAAGCAGTTTAATCACTACCAGTTAGCCAAAGAATGTCTCCAGTCCGTGAAAACATAGTAACCATATCCCGGTGAAGAAGAAAGAGAAAAGACAGAAGGGATAGCAAGAATAGACAGTTATGCGAATCTACTATTCACTGTATATTCTAGGGGTAACAAGAGGGGAAAGGGAAGTAGAGCAGAGATACACACATAGAGAGTCCACTCTGAGTCAGATTTCTTCCCCAAAATAATTCACAAATTCAGAAAGGCAAAGAAGAAGGAAGGAAGAAGTGTATGACAAGATAAAAAAAAAAAAAGAAAAAAAAGAGAAAAGAGACATGGGAGAGAATAGAGAAAAGATAAGAAAAATAGCTGTAATTAAAGAGCAGTGAAAGGAAAGTTTTTTTTTTGATCACTTTATTTTTAATTTAATTTAATTTAATTTTTTTAATTAGCTAGGAGGAGGAGGGAGGGGAGAGTCTGTAGAGGAGGTAGGATTAATGAGACAAGTTCCTCCCACAATAGATAAGATGCCCACTACCCTATCAATGAAAGATACCCTAAGAGTTAATTCTGATCAACCTAAAGGGGGGGAGATATATGCCTTTATATAATATTAATAATAAAATAGAGCAGGGTAAAAAAAAACAACCCTGTCCCAAATTAGCTAAAACCTCATGATCAGAGGCAGCTGATTGTTAATAAAGAGGAAAAAAAAAAACATCAGGACTAGACAGGGATAGCTGAAATAGACAGTTATGCAAATCTACTATCCACTGTATATTCTAGGCGTAGCTAAAGGGAAGGGAAGTTGAGCAGAGATACTCACAGTGAGAGTCCAACTCTGAGTCAGAATTCTTCCCCAAAATAATTCCCAAATGTGTATCAGTGAATTCAAAAAAGCACACTGTTTGGTGGTGTGGGGAATGGGGCCTGTGGCTTTGGAAGCTGTAGGATTAAGGAAGAAAGGATGACAAGAATGAGAAAAAGAGAAAAAAAAAGGAAAGAGAGAGAGAAAAAAGAAAAAGAACAATCATAAAAGAGTGGTGAAAGAAAAGAGTTTTTTAAAATTTATTTTAAATTATTTAATTAGCTATGCAGGGTGAGGTGGGGAGGGTTGGCTATTTAGAAAGAAAAAAGGCCAGAGGTTTCAGAAGGGTGTAGACTTAGAATGAATGATACTCCCTGGTGGGACAGGAATCTTGGTAAAGAAAGAGGCTCAGCAGGGGAGCCTGCTAGGAGCTGGTCCCCAGGGACTTGTTATGGGGGGTGAGGGGGAGGAGGTGTGCTTAACAATTTAAAAGAAAGAACATTTTTTTCCCTTTTTTCTACTCTTTTTTAACCCAAATTAAGTTATAGTAACCTGCTTGGTGTTACCTCTAGGACCCCTTATTGACTGGCCTACTAAAGGCAGAAAATGCTACCGTTTCCAGAAGATGTGGTCAGAGCTCAAGCCACTAGCAGCTTCTCAGTCCGCCATCTTCCGGGAACCCCCATCCTTCTTCTTTTCTTGTTCTTTCCCCTTCCTCGTTCTACTGCTATTACTATCACTATTATTATCATCATCATCATTATTGCCACCAGAAGTGTTATCATTGACTCAGTGTCTCCTTAATAATTCCCCTGCTCTTTATGATCATGCTTTTCTTTTCATTTTATTTTTTATTTTCTTATAGACAGAGAGAAATAGAAAAAATAATAAGATAAAGAGGAGTGAGATGGAGAAATAGAGACATCTGTAGCACAGCTTCACAACTTATGAACCTCCACCTCCGGTGTGCGCCTGGGGTTTGAACCCGGGTCCATGAGTATGGTAACATATATGCACTATAACCTGACCTCATAGACTAAATTTTATCCCCAACTAAATTTATATGTGAACTCCTAATCCCCAATACCTAGAATGTGATTACATTTAAAGATTATCCCTTTAAATTGTTGATAAAGTTAAAATCTGAACATTATGGCGGTTCCTAATATGATTTGGTTGGTTTCCTTATAATAAGTGGAATCTGGACATAGAAAGTAAGTGGAAATATGTATGAATAAAAACAAGACCATGTCAAAACCAAAGGATAGCAACACAGAATATCCCAAAACCTCTCAATGCTTTCATCTTTGATAGTTAGCCTCCAGAAATGTGAGGCATCCATTACTGTGGTTCAGATTATCTAGTTGGGATACTTTGTTTTGTTACTGTTGGCCTTAGAAAACTAATTCATGGAATTCAGGAAAAAGGTTGAGGAAATAGCTCACTTGGATAATGTTCTGTTTTGCTGTGTGTGAGACCAAGATTTGAGCTCAATTCCCACTGTGCAGAAATAAGCCTCAGTGCTAAATTTTCTTTTACTCTCTCTATATCTGTCTGTCTCTGTTTAAATAATTTTTTTTAAAAAAGGAATTCAGGAAACTACCACCAATGTTTTCTGGCACTATGGTTCAAAACTGTAATTTTCAAGGAGATCCAAAATGCTTCCATCAAAATATACTGTCATTTCATGAACTGCAAGCACCTGCACAGTAATGGTATGTGTTTCTCTTCCACATTTATTTTGTGAAAGCACACTTTACTATAACCCGAAGTTGATTCTGTTGGTGGCTTAGTCTGAGAACTGTAGATTACACATTTCTAGCACCTGTGATTCTTATGAGTCCCTAAAAAGAAGTTCAGCCAACAAGATCAAATAAAGTATTATGGAGTGCAAAATTAGTTGAGGTGTCCCTGCCTATAATTATCTGTATAGCTCCTTAACTATACTTCACTCAGCATAACACAAGAACATCACACTATCATCTACAATGATGTAACTCTATTCTTTACTTGAAGTGCTAACCATCTCCCTCAAAAAAAAAGCATAAAGCTGGACTAGATGACACGTTGATTTTAATGCTAATTTACTTTAGTTTACTTGCAATTCTTTTGTGTTTATTAATGAAAGTACTAACATTAAATTTGGCATTTGATAAAGATCAAAACTGAATATTTTCAAACTAGCATATGGTGGCAATTAAGTTGTTAGACAGAAAACAATGATTCCTTATACAGTATCTAGGAAATTCAAGTGAAAATGTACAAATTGCCAATTTGACCAGTGAAAAGTTTCAAAGAGAACAAAAGGATTGTAACACTGAAGATATGAGAACATCAGAATATTTAAATAATCACTTTAATAAAATGAATTAAAGACTAAAAAATATTCTGTAAAGATTGAGTCAGGATTTTGAAAGCTATAAAGCTTACAAATCTGGAAAGTGAAGAAACAATATTGCTAAGTTAAAAATGAAAAGAGCTTTCAAAAAAAAGGGGGGAAAGCTGTTTCTAATACTTTTTAAGTATTGGTGGTTATCTTTAGCAGGTGGGAGCATGGGGACACAGAACCTTAGTGGTGGGTACAGTGAGGAAGTACACCCTGTAATTTCACAGTCTTGTAATTCACTGTTAATTGCAAATAAAAAATGACAAAGTAAGTGTAACACAACTACTATGACTCATTAAAAGAAATCAATAAGGAAATAATTAACATTGAAGAAAGCAAATTTTGGCTAAAATGAAACAGTAATATTACCAAAAATTCTCACCAAAAGTCAATTATTCTAATAATCAACTTAAAATGAAAAACCTCATTTGTTAGTCATGCATTTGAGAGAACAATGTTCTCTCAATAAGATATCAGAAAATGCACAAGTCCATTTAACATATTTCAAAAGATTTTTAACTGCTATAAAAATCTGTGTATATGCATCAATAAACTCAGTGATGCATGCTTTCTATCAGAGAAACAGCTTCTTGGTCACCAAGTGCCTACAAAGTCAGGCATTTTACAAGAATGCAATATTTAATTAATAAATCATTTTAATCCTTTATTTGACTATCTGTGGTGTCAGATAAATAGAATACAGAGTCATAAAGAGGATAGACTATTTAAATTTTATCTGCTTTATATCTTAATGCTTTTTCAGCCACCAGGTTCCAGATGCTACCATGTTGCCAACCTGACTCTTACCTGGGCAGAGGACCCCGCCAATGTGTCCAGGAGCCCTGCTTCCCCAAACCCCTACCCGACTAAAGAAAGAGAGAGACAGGCTGGGGGTATGAATCTACCTGCCATTGCCCATGTCCAGCCCCCGAGAAGCAATTACAGAAGCCAGACCTTCCACCTTCTGCATCCCACAATGACTTTGGGTCCATGCTCCCAGAGAGTTAAAGAATCGGAAAGCTATCAGGGGAGGGGATGAGATACAGAATTCTGGTGGTGAGAATTGTGTGAAGTTGTACCCCTTTTATCCTATGGTTTAGTCAGTGTTTCCTTTTTATAAATAATTTTTTTTAAAAAAAAAGAATAGGAAAGCTTTCAAGGAAGGGTGATGGCATGCTGAGTTCTGGTGGTGGGAATTGCATGGAATTGTAACTCTTCTTATTTATGGTCTTGTCAATATTTCCATTTTATAAATAAATTTAAAAAATAATGATAATAAAATATAAATATAAAAGTAACATAAAAGAATGCTAAGGAGGAATGGTAAATGGGGGAATTAATGAGAGAGAAGCACTTTATCAAGATAAAATGATCAATTTACAAAGAAGACTTAAGTATAAATGTGCATTCTCCTAATAACACGATTCAAAATACCAATACATGAAACAAAAATTGACAAAAACAAAAGAAGAAATAGGAGCACAATTGACATGTTTAAAACCTTGGTTTAGGGGGCCGGGCAGTAGCGCAGCAGGTTAAGCGCACATGGTGTGAAGCTCAACCACCAGTTTAAGGATCCAGGTCCTGGCCCCAGCTTTCTACCTGCAGAGGGGTCCCTTCACAAACTTTGAAGCAGGTCTGCAGGTGTTTATATGTCTCTCCCCTTTTCTGTCTTCCCCTGCTCTCTCGATTCCATTTCTCTCTGTCCAACAACAACAACAGCAATGGCAACAATAACAATAACAAGGGCAACAAAATGCCAAAAATGGCCTCCAGAAGCAGTGGATTCCTAGTACGGGCACTGAGCCCCAGAGATAACCCTGGAGGCAAAAAACAAACAAACAAACAAACAAAAAACCCTGAACCCTGGACAAGGGGCATGAAAAAATACTTAATACTTGTATAAGCTGCCCTTTTAAAATATTTTATTTATTTATGTATTCATTTATTGGATAAAGAGAGATACTGAGATAGAAGGGGAGATAGAGTGGAAGAGAGAAAGAGACACATCTGCAGCTCTAATTCATCATTTACTGAAACTTTGCTTTTGCAGGTAGGGACCAGAAGCTTGAACAGAGTTTCCTGCACATGTAACATGTTCATTGTACAGAGGGAGCAATCACCAGGTCCCTAAAATGATATTAATTAAAGGTGGAACCTGGGTCTAGGCGGTGGTATACCCGGTTAAGCAACACAATGCAATGAGCAAGGACCTGAATTTGAGTCCCCACTCCACGTCTGCAGTAGGGGCACTTCACAAGCAATAAAGCAGGTCTGTAGGTGTCTGTCTTTCTTTATCACTCTCTCTCTCTCTTCCTCTCTCTCCCTCTCTCTCTCTGCCCCTTCCCTCTCAATTTCTCTCTGTCCTATCAAATAAAATGAGAAAAGAGAAAAAAATGGCCACCAGAAGCTGTGAATTCATACTGGCTGCACCAAGCAAGCCCCAGCGATAACCCTGGAGGCAATATTAACATATATAATTGATTATTTTTCCCTCCAGGGTTATTGCTGGGGCTCAGTGCCTGCACTAGGAATCCAGTGCTCCTGGAGGCTATTTGTTCTTTTTTGTTGCTCTTGTTTATCATTGTTGTAGTCATTATTATTGTTGTCATTATTCTTGGATAGGACAGAGTAAAACCGAGACATGGGGGGAAGACAGAGAGGGGGAGAGATAGACAGACACCTGCAAACCTGCCTCCCTGCTTGTGAAGCAGCACTTCTGCAAGTAGGGAACTGGAGGCTCAAACCAGGTTCCCTACTTCTGTCTGGGCACTTCCTACCACATGCACTTAACCCGCTGCACTACCGCCCGGGCTCCATAATTAATTAATTTTTGCAAAGGTGGACTCAAGAAGCAAGGATATAAGGCAAAACATGGGGTGAAACTTGGAGTAGACCTGGTCTGTTGCAGTAAGTCCAGGTCATGGGGGTTGGGGAGCAGAAAAGGACTTTGAAGGACTTTGAAGACCCAGTTTGCAATGAATGATGGAGGGGACTAAATTTTGTGGTAGGAGTGCTGTCCAGAGGCCTATCTTGGAAAGATAATAAGTTGTACCCATGTGACAACTGCCTTATAAATCCATACTACCCTAGTAAAACAACATAAAACAAATAAGCATTGATGCCACCCCACCAAAAAACAAAGACTGCTCTCCTTAACAACAGCAACAACAAATTAGCAAAGTTGACCCAATTTATACCTAAAACGGCACAATAACTTGTTCTTTCAAGCAAAAATAGAACATTTAACAGGGGAGATTCTATTTCAAATAAATTTAAATGTTTGGAATAACTCAATGCTTATTCTCTATAGCCTTGATAATGAATGACATCACACAAACAATACACAGGAAATTAAACCTGCAGATTAGAGTACCAACAGCTTTCAATTTGCTCTTTGTGATTCTATGTGGGGTCAGTCCAAAGAAGTTCAAAATGATGTAGTCTTCATCTTTGCAATATATCTTTTGAATTTCTGTAACTCTTTATAAAAGAAATACATCTACAACACTGTTCCACCTCTTGCAAAGCTTTTTCCTAGAAGATGAGGGCTGGGGACTGGAACTTGAGGCACTGAACATGGTAATATGTGTACTTTACCAGATGTGCCACTGCCCATCTACTGGAATGATATATATATATATATATATATATATATATATATATATATATATATATATATACACACATTGGGTTATTGTTGTTTTCGACGGGTTATGTTGTTTTCTCCAGGCTGGCTTCATGGGCGGGTAACAGATGACCAGGGATTCATGGTTGAGCTGTAGGCAGTATCTCTTTATTCATGCAGGACGCAGCACAATCTAAGCCGAGTAAGCTAAATTAAAGTACCCTAAAACTCACAATGCTATCTTTATATATACTTGCCAAGTAGGGTGGAAACAGGATATGACATAGAGAGGGTGGAGAGAAAAGTGACTGGTGAAAATCAGAGTGTGACAAGGAGGGGGCAGAGCAGGCGAGAATCCTATCACTGAACCACCAATGCCCTGGAGGGAGGGTGGTACTTGTTAACAGCGGTTATGTAAATAGAATGAAGTGGTTATGAAAATAGAATAGTGTTAAGCAGGGGAGATTTAAACCAAATGAAACAGAAGGGGTCTCATGCATACCAACAATTCCCCCTTTATTTTTAACTAATGGCCATTGTGGGGTGAACAGAAACCTATATCGTACAGGCGTTTTCAAAAGAACTGGCATAAGACATGGAAAACAAAATAGGCGAGCAGCAATAACCAGTGTGATACCAAGGGGAACATTTCTTGCCTCAAAGGGCAAGGCCTAGCAGGCGAAAGGGCATTTCTTGCCTCTGGGAACGCTTCATGCCTCTGGGGGCATCTCTTGCCTCAAAGGGCGTTTCCTGCCTCTGTGGGCATCTCTTGCCTCTTGGGGCGCTTCATGCCTCTGTGGGCATAACCTAATAAGGAGGGGGAGTTTTCTGCCTCTGGGACAGAGCCTGCAGGCGAGGGAACATGGTCTATAAAGTCTCAAGGCAATTGACTGAAGTTAGTCTTTGAGAAACACAGCAGCGTGTACCAGTAAGTCCAATGGAGGTGTCAGTTCAAAGTAGATGACCACGGAAGAAAATGCCAAGGGATGAAAAGCTGCATGTCTGTCTCGATGGGGAATGTCGGCCACCAGAATTCTGCTTTTCTGTAGAGAGTGAGCTTTGGAGTCTGTGAATCTGTTTCTTCAGGTCGTGCCAGGTCACATCATTGGTTTCTGGGGGCGATGTCAGAGAACAGGGTCCAAATGGATTTCCAGAAATTCTATTTGAGTAGATGCTTTTTCATGTGAAGACTTGACAGCTGAAATTTACTTACTTGTCAAACAAAACTTGTAGCAGATTAGAAGTTTACTATAATTGATAACTCCATTATAATTGGAAGTCCTTTCTAGTATGATTTTAAGGTTGTTTAAACAGTTTAAACTCAATAAAATGTGGAAAGGTAAACAGAAGAACCACGGTTAAAAGCCTCAGGCATGAGAATAATTAACATAATCATTGCACTATCTGCCCCACCCATAAGTCATACAGTTTTCAGGATTAAATGTTTCAGATTCATGTCAAGATGTAAAAGAGAAATCAAAGGAGGGAAAAAACAAATTTTTGGATTGTTTCTGGATGTCTCTAGAAATCATGGCTGCGTCCAGCTTTTTTTTTTAAGTCAATGTCAAACAAAAATTCAGTCATTCAAATCATTCTCTTATGAAACGCAACTTGAACCAGATTATCAAGATCTCACCATGTAGGATTAAGAGTCCCTGGAGGGCGTCCTAGTCCAAAAAGCTCCTCGAAATTCCATTTAGGGTGTTTCTAACTGTTCCTGCTGGATTGCTTCAGGCACCCATTTTTAAAAGCGTCCTCCCATTGAAGAAAGAATCCAATCAGGAGAGTAGAACTAACCATGTGTCTCCATACTTGGGAACTGCCAGGGTACTCGAGAATGTTCTTCAAATTAGAGTAGTCCTTCTCCATGGGAAACATTTGAGAAGAAGTCCAGAAAGTCCCAGTGGAAATCCCCATGCATATCCCAAGGTCTATGATTACAGTCATAAAGAACCAAATTGTGGCCCGGAGCAAAATGTAGTCCTTTTCCTCAGAAAACATGGGAGAGGGAATCCAGAAAGTCCAAGGAGAAATCTCCGTGCATCTCCCAAGCTCTATGATTAGGGTCATAAGAAACCAAAGTTCCCAGTTAGGGAACCGAAATGTGGCCCAGAGTAAAATGTTCCAGAGACAGACTAACTGTCTCATGATGAAACAGTAGAGGCTTTGGCAAACCTCTTCATAAGTAGAAAGGCAACCCATGGTGGACGGGTAGCCAAGTTTACTTATCTGGACAATGGGTGGGTAGGGTCCCATGTTGATGCCGGTCCATGTTTCAGGGCTTATTTCAGTCCCTGTTCAGGTGCCATATGTTGTTTTCAACGGGTTATGTTGTTTTCAGTGGGTTAAGTTGTTTTCGCCGGGCTGGCTTCAGGGGCGGGTAACAGATGACCAGGGATTCATGGTTGAGCTGTAGGCAGTATCTCTTTATTCATGCAGGACGCAGCACAATCTAAGCCGAGCTAAGCTAAACTAAAGTACCCTAAAACTCACAATGCTATCTTTATATATACTTGCCAAGTAGGGTGGAAACAGGATGTGACATAGAGAGGGTGGAGAGAAAAGTGACTGGTGAAAATCAGAGTGTGACAAGGAGGGGGCAGAGCAGGCGAGAATCCTATCACTGAACCACCAATGCTCTGGAGGGAGGGTGGTACTTGTTAACAGCGGTTATGTAAATAGAATGAAGTGGTTATGAAAATAGAATAGTGTCAAGCAGGGGGGATTTAAACCAAATGAAACAGAAGGGGTCTCATGCATACCAACAGGTTATCACTGGGACTCAATGCCAGGCACTTTGAATCCACTGCTCTTGGTGGCCTTTTTTTTTTTTTTTCCCATTTTATTGGATAGGACAGAGAGAAATTGAGAAAGGAGGGGAAGACAGAGAGGGAGAAAGAGACACCTACAGAACTGTTTCACCACTTGTGAAGTGAACCCGCATGCAGGTGGGGAGCTAGGGGCTCAAACTGGGATCCTTGCTAGGGCCCTTACATTCATACAATGTGCACTTAACCCGGTGTGCCACACACTCCCAAGCACCTCGAATGATTTTTTTTACGCTATTTTATATTCCATTGTATCCAGAAATTAACAAAAATGGATAAAAGTAAATATAAATAAATACGATGTCTACGAGAAAATCTAAGAGAAGAGCTACATCTTTGGGGCAGTCAAAGATTGCTTAAACTACATAAAATTTCAAGAATTAAAATAATATTACTTTGTGAACTTTGTCATATTTTCTCATCATTATAAATAATATGAACAAAATACCATTAGTAAAAGGTGAACTTATAAGTAGACAAAAATGAAACATTGTGTATATATTACAAAGACACACTTACCACATTCAAGTAAAGAATTGTTGAAATTTAATTATGATAAACATGACTACAGGACTTCAAAATATGCAAATGTTAAAGGCGTTTTGAGAAGATACTCAACATCACTTATCATCAGTGCTGATTAAAACTCCAAAGAAATAAGATCTTACAAGACAGAGCTGCCCACTGTCATCATTACTATTCAACACAGTCCTGGATGTTCTACCCATAGCAACAAGGCAAGTGAAAGAAATTACAACAGTACTTATTGGAAGATTTTACAAGTGTTCCTATTTGAAGATAATGTAATATACAAAGAAAACCCAAAAGGATCCAGTAGAAAGCCCCTAAAAATTAAACAATGTAGTAAGGTGACAAACTACAAAATTAATATACAAAAATGCTTATTTTTGTATATTAATTATACAAAATTAAAAATAAGGCATTTCTATACAAACACTAAACTAGGAAAAGAAGAAATCTAGAAAATTATCTCTTTTAGTATGGCAGCAAAAAAAAAAATCAGATATCTAAGAATAAAGTTAAAACAGGGGGTAGAAGACTTGTGCACTGATAATTATGAATCAGTGTTGAAATAAATAGAGATACCAAGCAATGGAAATATTTTGTACTTATGGATTGGGAGAATTAACATCAAAATGACAATCTTACTCAGAGCCATATACATATTTAATCAGATCCTTAATAAGGCTTCGTCAGATGTCTTTAATAGAATAGAACAAAAGCTGCTAGTGTTTATCTAGAGCCAGAAAATACCTAGAATCGCCAAAGCAAGCTTGAGAAAAAAAGAACAAGACTGGAGGCATCACAATTTCTGACCTGAAGTTACACTACAGACTATTATAATCAAAACTTCCTGGAACTAGAAAAAAAAAACAGATACATGGGCCAGTGGAATAGAATTGACAGCCCAGAAATAAACCCCCACACCCATGGACAACTAATTTTTGCAAGAGAAACCAAAACATTAAATTGGAAAAAGAGAGACTCTTCAACAAATGGTTTTGGGAAAATTGGATGGAAAGGGCCGACAAATGCAACTGGACCATCATATATCACTACACACAGAAGTAAACTACAAATAGATCAAAGACATAGATATTAGACCAGAAACTATGAAATCCATAGGAAAAGAAAACAAAAACATTGATGTAACACAACACTCCATGATCTATTTTTCAGAAATATCTTCAAAGACTCTAATCCAGTAGCCAGGGAACTATCCACCATCCCCCCCCCAAAAAAAAAAATAGAAATAGGTCTACATCAAACCAAAAGGCATCTGCAAGCAAAAGGAACCATCAGCAAAATGGAATGACACTTTACAGAATGGGGTAAGAGCTTAGACAACATACATCAGATAAATGACTAATGTAGCCAAATACATAAAAAGCTCACTAAACTCAGCAGCAAAAAAAATAAATAAATAAGCCACATTTACAAAATGGTGTGAGGACATGAATTGAAGAGATCCAGAAGAACAAAAACCGTATGAGAAAATGCCAGGAAATGGTGAAAGTTACCACTTTACACCCCTGAGAATATCTTGCATTTGAAAGGACAACGTTGCAAAACTAATAATAATGGTGATAACATTAATAATAATAATATCTAAGACTCAATTTTGTTTAGACATATTCTAGTTTCACATAGTAAGTGGAATTCAGGGAAAATACTTCTGTAGGTTGACTTCACCAAGGAATATGATTATTTTATTAGCAGGCTTAATATTCTATATTGATCAATAATAATAGCAGTGAAATATGCTGAGGACACCTCAGTTCGTCACACTAGCAACTTAATTGAACTGAAGGAAGTCATTGTTAATCCTAGCCAGTCAAGTGGCTAATAGAAAATTCATTTAAAAAGATATTGGCTGAGAGTATATCTTTACAGTAAAATATTCTCCAGAAAATATATACAGACCAAAGAAGAAATTTATGTAAAAATTTTTTATTTGGTTTTAAATTTAAAGCAACCACCTCTAGTAATCAAAGTTTCTTTAATATTTTTTTCCAATGGAACACATTACTTCATTAATCTTATTGTTTGGCCTTCTAAAGCAATATTTTAATATTAGGTTGGTTTGTTTATGCTGGTGCCTGCTCTAGGTAGGAAATTAGTTTTTCAGCAAATCCAATATATCTGGAAAAAATTAAACGTCCTGAAATACCACTGTGCTATTCTTGCAAAATTTTATTTTTTCTTCAGGCCAGCTTTTTAAGTGTTGATGTCTTGAGTTGTGGGATTAAATCATTCTCTTTATCTAGAAAGTGATCTCCATATACCTGTAAATACTTCTTAATTGCAAAAGAATTTTGAATTTTACTCTGTCCAGTGTTGTATTCTGAGATATAAAACTATAGGATGGAAAGCCAAGTTTGGTTCTTAAAATAATTTTTTAAAAAATATTTTTATTTATTTATTATTGTATAGAGACAGAGAGAAAATGAGAGGGGAGGGAGATATAGAGAAGGGAAGAGAGAGAGATGCTCGCAGTTCTGCCTCACCACTCGTGAAGCTTTCCCCCTGTAGATGGGGACCAGGGGCTTGAACCTGGGTCCTTGGACACTGTAATGTGTGCACTTAACCAAGTGTGCCACCGCCTGGCCCTCACTTAAAAGAATTTTTAAATTACACTCATGATGCCTTAAGTACACTCCCTTTCTCCCCTCAATCATATAGGCTACATGGTATCTGGTCAACAGAACTAACCTACTTGTCTAAACTCCAGTTCATAATTGTTGACTTTGCAGTCACTGCAACAACACAAATATTTTACATGTAGATTCATCTTTAATTTAAAGTAGAATCAGAAGCTTGCTGTTCATATGAACATTAAATTGTGCTAAAATTTAATTCCCCCATAATTTTAGTGGTATCACATTGTTCTTTTGATAGTCTTGGTTATCCTGAAAGACAACAATCCGTTACTAAGTTTCTTCAAGTTCTGTCTATCTTTTTCTCTCTTTTAAAAAATATATTGTAAGACTAACTTTTTAATTTATTTAGTTAGCTATTACATGGAGACAGAGAGAAACTGAGAAGGGAGGGGGAGATAGAGAAGGAAAGAGACAGACACCTGTATCGTACTTTCCCCCTGGAGGTGGAGACCAGGGCTTGAACCCAGGTCCTTTAACGCTGTAATATGTGCATGTAACCAGGTGTGCCACCACATGGCCTCCATCTTTTTCTTTTGTTTATTTCTCTATTTTTTAAAATAATGAACACTGGTTTCTTTGCTTCCTTTTTAAAAAATAGAATATCTTCCCATTTTTCTCAATGCATTTCTCTGTCTCCTTCCCAGAACCACTGAAATCTACCCCTAGAGGTTAGCTGAGATAGTCTTATGATTTCACCAAGTAACAATGTAGAATTCTGACCTCTGCAGTGAGATTGGTCAAGGCAAAAAATAACAGCCACTAGTTGCAAGGAAGTAGCAATGGCCTTTTCACATCCTGTGTGCTTTGATACTTTGCAGTAATCCTTGAGGATTTAATGGTCATCCCCAAAGCAAAAAGGTACAATTAATTAGAACAAACATGGCTGCTTAGATAAATGTCCTATTTAATTGGACATAATTTCTTCACTGACATTCAATAACAATTGGTAACATTTTCCTAGAAAAATAAGGTGAGTGATTTGTTTCTAACAATTGATTAATTCCATCAATTTATTAGTTTCTTTCTTTTTTTTTTTGGTGGATTCATGTCACTTTGTGTTTGAAGAATCCTATTTCTTTCAAAAATAGTTTCATTCACTTATTATTTGAGAAGTGTCTCAGACACTGAAAGCTATGACTGTAAAAACTAGTAAGATGAGGCATCAGCCTTCAAGAGAGTTTTAGTCTAATCAGATAATCCATGAACACTGTAAATGCTACAACAAGATGTGGTTGGACTAAATTATATATTTTGACGAGTCTTGTCAGATGTGATTTCTGATCTATTAGCTGTATTAATTTACCTAATTAGATTACATAGGGTGAGGAAAAATGAATCTCTAAGGAGTTAACAAACATTTAAGAGCAGATTTAGCACACAACGTGCGTTTGATCTTTAAAAAAAAACCTCTGAAATTCACCCTTTGAATAAGTCATCAAACCTCTCTTACCACCTGAAAAATACAGGACACACATTACTGAACATTATCCTTGACAGCCTCATATATTTCCTATAAGCAGACACTTCCTCATTGTTTGCCATCTCCACAGACAGGACTCAGTTAATGAAATGGCTAATTAGATTTCTGTAATCCTGTAGTCATTGTTTTTGAGGTGACATTTTGTCTGCATTTCTCTTGTGGCTCTTTCAGTATGAGAGGGAACATTGTCCCTAATCCAACATGGCTTTGTTATTTTGCTGGAATGGCAGTTCTCTCTGTTGGTGTAATGAAATCATTGCCCTCCCAAACAGAGCTCTACCACTCAGCATTTAAATGAAATAGAATAGGAAAATGATCATCTGATTAGTAAAACAGGCCTGTGTTCAAAATCCATTTCCAAAATCAAATAATAGAATTGGATTGAGTTCAGAGTGGAGGAATGACTTAAGTATTATTACATATTTTAGTACATATTTGTCGACCAAAAGAATGTGGAATAATTTAAAGCTCCAAATTCTTATTTTTATGATCCATAAATAAGACAAAGTTAAACACTATATGATCTCACTGAGATGTGGTATATGTGAGACAACAACAGAAAATGAAATAAAAATAAATTTTAGACTATAAAGTCAATCCCTAATTCATAACTGAGGGAGGAAAGTGGGCAAATTAGATAAAAGGGGTCAATTGAAAGTGAAGGATGGGGTACCAGGCAGTGGCACACCCTGTTAGGTGGACATAGTACAAAGCACAAGAACTTGCTCAAAGATACTGGTTCGAGCCCCTGGCTCCCTACCTGCAAGGGGTTCACTTCATAAGCAGTGAAGCAGATCTACAGGTGTCTATCCTTCTTGCTCCCTCTCTATCTTCCCTATCTCTCTCAATTTCTCTCTGTCCTATGCAAAAAAAAATTAAAAAGATGGCCCAGGGGGTCGGGCGGTGGCGCAGTGGGTTAAGCGCACGTGGCGCAAAGCGCAGGGACGGGAGTAAGGATCCCGGTTCGAGCATCGGCTCCCCACCTGCAGGGGAGGCGCTTCACGGGCGGTGAAGCAGGTCTGCAGGTGTCTGTCTTTCTCTCCCCCTCTCTCTGTCTTCCCCTCCTCTCTATATTTCTCTCTGTCCTATCCAACAACAACAACAAAAAAAAAAAAAACAATGTCAACAATGGCAATAATAACCTCAAGAGGCTACAACAACTAGGGCAACAAAAAGGGGGAAAAATGGCCTCCAGGAGCAGTGGATTCATGTGCAGGCACCGAGCCCAGCAATAACCCTGGAGGAAAAAAAAAAAAAAAAGATGGCCCAAGAGAAGTAGATTCCTAGTGCAGACACCAAGCTCTAGCAATGACTCTGGAGGCAATAATAATAATAGTGGACAGAATTAGATGTTTAATAGTAAGCTTAATGTAGTGTATACTGTGATATCAGCTTCCTTGAAATGATCAGTTAATCTTCCTAAATATAATCAGCATACACTTTTTCTTGTATGTGTCCCCTTGATATGGGGAACTAATAGCTGATTCTCTTGTGTGGCGGTGTTACCATTACTTACATAGTACAGATTATTGTGAGTTAATAGGAATGAAAGTGCCAGACACTAAGGAGCAGTTTTTGTGCTTGTCTCAGAAAAACTCATAGAATGTTTCAATCCAAGATGAACCCTAACGAAAGATATGGACTTTGAGTAAGATAAGATGACATTACTTCACTGGAATGAAGAGAATGTAATGCATACCTTTATCCCATTCTTACCCTCCCTCTCCTCTCATGACACATAATTAAAGTTTGTCAATTTCCTTGTTAATTTCCCTTGTGTCAATTTAATTATTTTATAGCCTACAAACCTGGAATGGTAGATTAGCTTCCTCCCCAACAACATGTATAATCCATTGAGACCTCAAACTAGAGTCCACAAAGGCCAAATGAGAGCTACTCCTTCTGATACAGAAATACCTTCTACTTCTGTGTTGTTTATATAAATAGGGGCCAACTACTAATCTTCAGATCAAACAAAATATTTTGGATTCAAAGAAAATATATACCTAATGTATTACAATGTTTTTCCATCAGAGATATTTCAGTTCATCCATATAATGTTTGTCCATCTCTACATCTGAAATTGAAGGTAAATTTTCCCTTTCATCAACTGACACAGGATTATGCCAGAAATTGATTGCTATACCCAGCATGTTATCTCTGTCCTCCAATTACTTGCTTACATACTTCTCTCTTCCATTTGGTCTCCTTTTGTATCTTTAGTTTACATATTCTTTGTCCTAACAACACATTAAATGAAAATAATGAACTCATGATAATATAGGATATCGTCACTAGTTTTCTGTTATGCACTTATTCCCCAAAGACCCTAGGCATTTAAAAAGAAAATCAGAACAAAGTATTTATTAATTATTATAAGATCATATGCTTAATAGCTACAGTCAGAACCACCATATAATCAAACTTATGAAAACATCGTGTCTTCTCCAAGATCTAGCATAATGGACACTTGAAGGGCATCTGGTGGGAATCATTCAGGCACTCAAGTGTGGGTCATCCCAGGCTCTCCACTTCCCTGGCCACTGGCTGCGGAGACCAGGCGGCCTTTGGGGGTCCTAGGAGGCCCTGCGAAGGGAGAGTGCACAGAGAGGAATCAACCACATGATTTCTTCCTCCCAGAGAAGCCTCAAAGATGACTTTTTTATTGGGGGATATAAGCAAGTAGATATACCCAAAGGTTTGAGATAAGGTTAAGGTTAAGGTTAAGGTATCATTAATCCATACACAATACAGAGTTAAATCCTGACCTATCAAGTATTTCATCACAATTGGAAAGTTACTGTATAAGGTCTGGTCATAAGATCACAATACATAAGTAGACTTTTTTTTTTTTTCTCTAAGGGTGAATTACAAGCACCTCAGGCCAAGGGGGAAGGGGGCAGTTGAGCAAAGCCAGGATATTTGTGATGGGTTTCGGCTGGCCATACACAGTATTTCATGGCCTTTGTTCAAAGGGAATGAGGAAGCACACGCAGAAAGGTACCCAGTCTGAAAAAGCCCATCCATCATAAATTTACGAGGTCAGGAAGGACCAGTCTACTGCCTTTCCAGAGAAGGAAAGGGCTCAGGGTCAACTCGCTCAGACTCTCATGGAAATAATGGCTTGGTCTTCCCAGACAGTGGGCCCTTTCTCTACACTTAAGTCATTGATGATGATACTAATTTATCCAGTCTCTCCAAGAGGGTGGCATTCCTTTAGATTTTACTATTTTCTTTTATATTATCATATATTAATTTTTTTTTATTTATTAGATAGAGACAGCCAGAAATCAAGAGGGAAGGGGGTGATAGGAAGGTAGAGAGACACCTGCAATGCTGCTTCACCACCTGCAAAGCTTTCCCCACAGAGATAAGGACAGGGCCCTGGAACCCAGGTCCTCATGCATTGTAACATGTGCATTCAACCAGATGTGTCACCACTCAGTCCCTATTTACTATTTTCTTAGACAGTATCAGTACTTTTAAACTTTGTACACATTCTCTTCCTAAATAAAACTTTTATGGCCTCTTGTGTTGAGAAAAGCAAAAATTAGCTTAAAGCTTATAGTTTGGAGGGTGTGAATTCTCCCTAAGTGAAGGTACACTGTGGAATATTCGGGGATGTGACTGGACCTAGGCAGAGCCTTAATGTTCTGAATTTCAGAACCCAGGCAGGGCTGGTCAAAGGAGACGGCAAAATGAAGTCTCCGGGTGGAGGGTAGATAACATAATGGTTATTCAAACAGACTCTCATGCTGCGACTCCAAAGTCCCAGTTTCAATCCCCAGCACCACCATAAGCCAGAACTGAACAGTGTTCTGGTAAAAAAAAAAAAAAAAAAGACAAAATGAAGTCTCTTAGAGTTATGTTATGCCCCGAGTCTGTAAAGTGGCTCAAGTCAGGGAATCTATTAAAAGGCCATGACTGATTTGACATGGGATATTCATTGAGAAATTTCTCCTTCACACTAATGAGAGAGAGAGAGAGAGAGAGAGAGAAAGCCAGCCAGCCTATGGAATATGTATACATTTTCTTTCAAGAGGATTACTGAAATTTCATTTTCAAATGCAATTTTCAGGATAAGCAATGAGGGAAAAGTATCCATTCACTTCATAGGGCAGTAAATAGTATGTGGGAGATGCTTAATAAAGATATCTATAAAAATTTAATATACTATTTTACAATCACTTTTTAAACTACAATCACACATGAGAAGCTCATTTGAATAGAGTAAAGAAATTCAATTAAGAGATATTAATATTCTATTCAAGTTCAATAGCCAACCACCACTTTTATTTAAATGTATTTAGTTCATGACTCATTTATCCGTTTCGGAATATGCTGAAGTCGACCTGCAAATATCATAAAAGGGAAGCTAATTTAGTATCTGCTGAAGAAAGGAAATTTTTTAAATGCCCAATTAAATCATTATTAAATGTTTAAATTTCTCTGCAATTAGTATTGACTTCAATTCACATAGGATTGAGTTTGAATAATAAAGCCATTTTCCCATCTGACATTCTTTCTAAGCCATTAACACCCCCCTTTTTTTTTTCCATTTTCAGATTACTACCATCACATTTGGGGAAATACTATTTGCACATAAATAGCATGTCCTTTACACCTCTATTGCTGAGCAATTTAGGATAAGGAAATAAAGAACTTTATCTCAGAAAATATTAATGGGCTTCTACTAGATCTTATTTCAGATATAAATCCCCATTACTTGCAAAGAGTTTTCTGATTTCTCTTAGGATAGTTTAAAAAAAAAACATGATTATCTTTTTTCTTAGCGACAGATTCATCTGTCAAGCAGTATCCCCAAAGACGGCAAGTACACTGAATACCTTAAAAATAGATCAGAAGTAAAAGCACATACAGTGCCTCTTTGAAAAAAGATTTTTTTAAAAAAGCTACCTTATCTTCTATGCTTGATTCTATGGTGTTTACAAAGCTTTTATAAAGCAAGTAATTACCGTTATGCGTTTTGAGATTTCTTAAGAACTTACATATTATCTTTGAATTTTTGCATAGGGAATTGGATATACAATGTCCTAGTATGCAAATATGTGCAAATATTCAACACTGGAGTTTTTGCCCTAAATGTGAAGCAATTTAGATGTGGTCACTTTTCTGTTATAAATGAATTTTATGACCCGTTGATTCAGATGAACATTTAGAATACGAAAGGTTCCTGGCCTGAAGACACAGCCATTGTAGGTAGGATTTGCATAAGAACATATTTCTAATTCCCAGAGTTCAGCCCTGACACAGAACACGTCAGAGTGGTAGTCTAATTCTCTCAATAAATATATAAACAAATATTTAGTTAATAGAAAATAAATAAAACAATAAATCATAAAATAATATTAGTAAAAAAGAGGTAAGAGGGGAGTCAGGCAGTAGCACAGCGGGTGAAGTGCACGTGCCACACAGCACAAGGACTGGCGTAAGGATCCCGGTTCAAGCCCCAGCTCCCCACCTGCTGGAGAGTCACTTCACAGGCGGTGAAGCAGGTCTGCAGGTGTCTGTCTTTCTCTCCCCCTCTGTCTTCCACTCCTCTCTCCATTTCTCTCTGTCCTATCCAACATTTATTGGCTAAAAAGTTTGAAATAGAATAAAAAGCACAAAAGCAATGATATAATAGACTGATCTTTAATAAAGCAGTAAAGGCAGAATAATTTAGAGAAGATAATCTTTTCAACAAATGATGCTGGAACAATTTGATATCCAAATATAAAAAAAGAAAAAGAAAACATTATGGATAAAAATTTCTTCATAACATTGACTCAAAATGTATCATGTACCTAAAGGTAAAATGTGAAACTATGAAATATCTAGAAGATAATGCAGGACAAAATAAAGGTTACCTGGAATTTAATTGAATTTTTAGATGCCACTCTAAACACTATTGATGAAATAAATACTGATAAATTTATTTCCACTAAAATTAAGAACTTCAGGGGCCATGAGGTGGCACAACTGGTAGACTGGCAGAGCATACATATTAATGATCACAAGGACCCAAGTTCAAGAGGAAAGTTTTACAAGTTGTGAAGCAGTGCTTACAATTGTCTTTCTCTCTCCATCTCTATAAAAAAAAAAAAAGAAGAGAAAAAAAACACACAAGAATTTATACTCTGTAAAATGGCACTAGAAGACAAGATAAGCCCCACAGGACAGGGCACACACACACACGCACACACACACACACACACACACACACACGTATGTTTATCAAATACTAGGGAGTAAACTCAAGAAATTGCACAATGTGTGATGTGCGATTCCATTGAGCAGTTTCTTGGACCCAACATTTTGTTATTGTTGTCGTTAGAAAGGCAAGAAAGGGCTGCAAAAAGAGAGTATAGAAACAGCAAAGCACTGTTCCATCCTTCATCCCTTCATGAGGTTCCCTCTGTGCTGTCAAATGCTAGGGTATAAACTTAAGGCATCAGGTATGGTAAGGTATGTACTCTGCTGTATAAGCTATTTCTCAATCTTTTGTAGAAGATAAAATTGAAGGACTGCTATCCATAAAAAATAATAACAGCAAGAAAACTCAAAACCCAAGTTTAAAATATACATAAAATATTAGAATAGGAATCTCACCAAAGAAGATACACTGATGAAAGCCATATAAAAAGATATTCCATAGCATTTCAAAATTGAAAGGTCAACATGCTACCACTACATATCTCTTAGAATGGCTTAAATACAAAACATCAACACCATCAAACGCATATGAACTTGCATTCACTGTTGTATGGAATACAAAACAGTACAACCATTTTGGAAAACCATTGGCTGTTTACTCTAAAACAAAACTTAGTTTTTCCAAATAATCCTGTGATTACACTTCTTGGTATTTATCAGCATGAGCTGGAGACTAGTATCCACATAACATAAATCTGTATATGTTTTTTATCACCTTTACACATAATTGCCAAAATTCATAGTCCATCAAAATATCCCTTAGCTGGTGAGTGCATTTGGATAATGAAATACTATCCAATCCTATAAAGAAAAGAGGTATCTATTTTTAATAGATATTAGTGAACTTTCATACATATTAAGTAAAAGAAATCAATCTTAAAAGACAGCATACTGTATGATTACATGATATTCTTGAGAATAAATACTGCAGGGACATGTTAGCAATTGTTTTCAGTGATTGGGAAAAGTGAAGGATAAATAAAGTGACCTTAGCTTAGGATAGTAAAATAATTCCACGTTACTAGCATGATTGCTTACATGTTCTTATACATTTTTCAAAACTCATATGGTGGACCGCATCAAGAATGAATCTTAATGCAAGATATGGGCTACAGACGATTGTGTCAATATACTTTCAGAGATGGTAATAAATATATGATTCTGGTGCAAGGTGCTGACAGAGAAAGCTGGAGAGTGGGAAGGGACAGAAATCTATGAAAATTCTCTGTACTTTCCATTCAATTTTCTTCTGCACAACAAAGGAGAAAATGTGCATTTAAAAAATAAACACTGTACATGGAATAAACAGACAGTTGAGGGTGAAAGTGTTTTTCAAATACCTATAATGGGTAGTAGATGAGAAATTGTACCCAGATGTCAATAAATGTACTGTAAACCATTAACCCCAAAATAAAATGATAAAAGAGACATATTCAAACATTATTGCTGCCTTCATTCATTTAATATTAAATACAAAAATGATATTTAATGATTCAGGTATTGGGCTTATGACTTTGACTTAACATTAGTAATCTTCCTAGTCTCACTATTGTAATTTATGTGAATAATTGCCTACCTAAATCATAGAGATGAAAAAATTTAGTTGGTATGATTTACTGTCCTTATTTGGAAATACAATATACACTTGGAATATGATAGTTACTAAGTAATACTTGCCATGCCTTCTTTTAGTGTCATACAAATACAACTCACACTTAGCCTTGGTCTTTATTCTCCTGTATAATATCCATACAAGTTGTCTATCTTCCTAATCATGGAAATTCACGCTCAGTCTACAGTTACTTGCAATTGAAAGAATCTTAAATTTTGATTTTCAGAATTTATCAAAGACTTTTTTTTAGTTTTGAAAGAGAGTGAGTTGTTTGTTTGTACCCCAAAACATCAAATTCCATGTTATAAATGCCATAGTGGGAAACTGATGCCCCAGTTCCAGGTAATTGGGAAACACCAAAGGAAGTGAAATTAAGGATTAAGAGCTGCCTACTACTAAGCTGTAAAATGCTCCTTGTAGTAGAGATGAAATGATTCAATTCCACTGCAGAATGATGTGAAAATGAAACTGATGGGAGAGCAAATGGAAACAGCTGTGTTTTACTGCAACACAGACAGTCTGCACATTTTGCTGCTTATTTATAATGAAAACAGAAATCGTAAGTGACAGTCTGAGGGTAGTTTATAAAGCAAACGTTTTGAAGCCTTGGAGGTGCTATTGCTTTAGGAAAAATAACCAGCTGACCCACCTTTTCTATTATGCATGGTCACTGGTTTCTCTTACATTGATGGAAACACAATATTTTCAAATCAACAGGAAAGTACTTGAAATGAGACTGAAACAAAGTTTCGTTTCTCATAGATTCAAAGATGTATGTGACAGGTTTTGAAACTCTAGATGAGTTGTCTAAGCAACTATCTGGTTGAAAGACCTTGGACACCAGACAATATATTCTCTTGTGCCACATGATGAGAATTTTGATGCCTAGGTTCAATGACCTGGATAGTGAGCTAAGATCCTTCTCTGTTTTCTTCTCATAGACATTTTTTTTCTCATATTCTTCCATTTTCTGTGTCCCAACTGACCATCCTAAGGTCAAGATAACTAATGAAAACGGATTAAATTTGGATAAAGTCAGTAAATACTGTCTAACAAATAGTCAGTAAAAGTAACTATTCTCTACATCTCAAAGGTGCCATCTATATGTCCAAGTAACTTTGGACATTTTCTCTGATAGCACATCATGGATTCATGATTTCAGTCTGGTAACACAATATTTTTCTACTTACTATGTCTCTCATATTCCAAGAAAACAAAGAGAATTAGGCGCAGAGGTCTGTCAAATACAACATTTAATTATACTAGTCAACCATCTTCCCAAACATTTAAGTTTGCAACTGGATCTAGAAGCATTCTTCCAGTCCTCTACTATTTAACTTGATTTGTTTTGCAGAGACTTGTTTATTCCTTCCTGACACATTATAACAGGTAGGAAACTTTCCTGCCTTAATTGCACACATGACACATAATCTAGATAAAGATATCTATTTCTCCATTAGTTTAGTCTTGCTTCAATATATAATACCCTAAAAATTATAAAAAGACAATTTATAATACCCTGAGAAAGACAGTGATCTGATGGATAAGTGTTTTTCATCTCATATAAAGATCTGTTTTCTTGATCTTATGATAATTTAAGCCTGGCTCATTGCAAGTGGCCACAATGGGATTTTCACACTGTTCTTTATACTTTAAAGTTAATTCTCAGAATAATATAGGAAGCCAGGTTGAGAAGGAGAGTTTACTCATTTTAAAATAATTGTTCCCTATTCTTCATTATGAGAAATGAAAATGTATCTTAAATTCCTAATCAGGAGGCAAACACAGAGAAATGATCTTAATATAGCATGATAACTGACTAAATGGTGTCATCAACAAGATAAGAAAGTGAAACAGAACATGTGTATACCTTAGAGAGTGAAGAGATTCTTTCTAAAGAAGAACACAATTAAATTCAATATTGGAAGGCAACTGGGATCTAATTATTGGATGCGGGGGGAGTAGGTGAAGAGAAGCAACAGAAAAGTGTTTAAATAACTAGTTTCAGTAATCTCTACCTCCATAGAAACACTAAATTAACAATTATGTACAAACTAATATATATATTTTATTATGAATAGATCCAAAGGCCCAACATACATATGAAAAGTGTTCAAAGTCACTAATGACCAAGGAAATGCAAATAAAAACGAGATACCACTGTAAACACCTGTGAGAATGCCATACATTAGAAGTGAAAGAATTATTGGAGAATATGTGGGGTGAAAGGAACTCTCCTACATTGCTGGTGAAGATATAAATTGGTTCAACCCCTGTGGAAAATACTTTGGAGATTAATTAGAACACTAGAAATGGACTTACCCTATGACCCAATAATCCCTCTCCTGGGGATCTACCAAGGGAAAAATAAAGATAGCTGGGAAAAAAAAAAAAAAAAACTATGGGTACCTATGTTCTTTTTTTTCAACATGAAAAATTTTATTATATTTTATTATATTAAATCACTGACAACCAAAAATAAATACATGGATTTTTGCAAAAGGTCACTTTGCTGCAAAGTACACTTGGCAGAGTGTACATGTTTTCTTTTCCTAAGGTATTCAGTCTTCCATCTTTATCTTCAGAATCATCTGACATTTGTTTTTATTTGAGGTCTTGCAGGACAACTGTGGTGCTATTGTTAGGAGTTGCTAGCAAAGGTGTAAACTTGGGTAGGATATCTCATGGGAGTTTCTGGAAACAGGCCCAGGCCCAACCTGTCAAATTCAGCTGTACAGCAGCAGACAGGGAATGAAGAATGGAGACACACCTGGTTTTCTATTAGATCTCAGCTGTTTTGTACTTTGAAACTTTCTGGTGCTTTGAAGCCGACAAGCCTACTCCTGGATGTTGTAGTGATTGTTTCTTCGAGTAAAATTCTACTTTCAGGAATTTTAGAAACAGTTTTAACAAACAATTCTTGTTGACATGGTCTCTGGGGTGTCATAGATTTGGACTCTGATCCAATCCAACCAGTCACCAACCTAATAACATTTCTTCTTTAGAGAATAGTTCCTCTAACTCCTTCCTGATGTCTAAAATGTTCCCCATCATTCTTAGTGCATGGACACACTGATTTGGAGGAATTTCAAAATGATCAATGAATAGATTTCTGATTAGTGTTTTGTCAATTTTGTCTTCTGTGCTGTTAATTGTGTCCATCAGTTTCTTTTGTATACTACAGAGCATTTCTACTCTTTTAGTTGTAATTCTTGGTTGTGTGTTGAATTTCCTCCTAGAGGGCACAGATCTCCATCTGGTTTTGGTCTAGAGGCTCTAGGAGATGTTCCTTCTCTTGTTGAATCACATGCAGTTGGCTTTCTGTTGTTGAAAGGTGATGTAACATCATAGTTGTCTCCTGTTCTTTTACTTTCCATTGTTTCTCAAGAGAAAATTATTTTTTTGCTCAGTGATTAATGCGCAAACTCTTTTTCTTGATTCTTAGAAGAAAAAATATTAGCCTTTTGTAACTCTTGACATTTCACTTTGTTCTTCTTACACTACTCTAGTAGGTTTTTGTTTTCTCTTCTTAGTTTGTAAATAGACACTTCCAAATTGGATATTCTTCCTTTAGGTTTGCTTCTGCCTCTCTAAAACTTTGTTTTTCATTCATTCTTTGTGTGGAAATTCCATTTAAAGAAAGTATTTGATCATATTTCAGTTGAACATGACTTTCATTTTGTGAACTGAGTTTTGCAAACTATGTTCTGTCTCTTTCCTTTGTCTCATTTCTTCTTCAGTTTGTTGACACACTTTTCTTGTGGTGCTTGAGCTCTTAGCAATGGCATCAGACAGATGTTGGTTGTTTTGGTGAAGAGCTTTAATTGTGACATCTTTGTCCTGGAGGGATTCTTTAACCCTTCCTGAACTTGAATTGACTTAAATTGCTTATTATGTACCCTGATCGAGATTTGCCATTTCCACTATTGCATTTTCTTTATCTGCTGTTGCACTTTCTCAAGTTGCTGTAGAATGTCTTCAAACTGTCCATGGCTAATGTCTCCAAGTTTATTTCCAGTGGTTGCTGTATGCAACACTGTAGTTAAGGCCTGAGATTTTTGTTTCATAGCATCGAATTCCATGTCTCTTGCTTTCATATTCTGTGATAAATTCTGCACAGTTGAATTAGGCAGGTCCCGGCTACTTCTCTCAATCCTAGTAGAGAATTGCACATTTAAATCTTGCTGCTTAATGATGGCTGCTTCCTTCTCAGTTAGAAGTTGTATCATGTGCTTCTCTTCTTAACTAGATAATAAAAATTTTAGTTTCTTTATCATCCATACCTGTTTTAATTTTTTTTTGAGAGTTCCTCTATTTCAAGGTCTATCTCCTCATTGATTTTCATTAAATAATTATGTTTTTGCTGTAATTAAGAGGTTGTCACATTACATGTATTTGACAGCTGTCCAATGGTTTACTCACAGATTTCGGCTTCTTCAGTCCTTATCTTTCTGACCTCACACAATTCTGCTTCTGGCTGTGCTGTTTTCCTTTCCAGAGCCTCCACATGACTCTTTTTCTCTTGGGAATTCCGACTGTGAAGAGCAACTGATTCTTCTAACTGATGTAGTAGGGCATCACAGGCTAAAATGGCATTTTCTTTATCCACTTTAAATCACAAGCAGTTTTATTTAAAGCCTCCGACCTGTAGCATTTCTGAAAGGTTTTGCTGCACGTTTTTGATTACAACCTCCTTCTCTTGAGTAGTGTTCATTATCTTCTTTTCTAGATCCTGAGCTCTCATTTCAGCATACTTGAGCTCTCTGCTCAGTTTACTGATGGCACTCTTGTCATTCTGCTATTTCCTCACTTGGTCTAAGATAAAAAACAATTGCTTTGCTGTTTCTTCATTTTGCTTATCCACTTCTTATAATTTCCTTAAGATTTCCTTTTCATTGATGATGATTTCCTTTAACTCTTTTGCCTTTGCCTTCAAATGAAGTCTTAAGTCATTGAGTTCTGCATTCAGATCCTTGTCTTTTCCAGCTAAGCTTCTCAGTTTTCACAACTTCTTTTAATGAAAGATGCCTCAAGTTGATCTTTTTGTTGATTCAGTGATAATTTTCTTTCTCTAAAGCTTGGACATATGTTGTTAATTCTAAAACCTGCTGAGCAAGGTTGGTGTTACTTTGGTCTGAAGATATGTTTTCACTTAGGACTTTAACTGTATCTTCCATCTCTTGAATTCTATTTCTAGATTCTCCTTTTTTCAGCTTGCAGTACATGTATAGTTTCATCCAGCTTGTGGATTTCTGAGTGATGAGATACAGCAATTTGAGAATCACAGTCTTGCAAGAGACTCTCCATTTGGGCTGTCTGTCCTTCATAGTCTTTTATTTTGTTTTGATGTTGAGAAGTGACTTCTTCCAGGTTCTGCTAATATTTATTCAAAACAGATAGTTGATGTTGATAATCATCAGTTTCTTTGCCCTGTCTCTACTCCAGTTTCCTAATTTTATTTTATTTATTTTATTTCATTTTTACCAGAGTTCATTTTTTTATTTTTTATTTTTATTTTATTATTTTATTATTTTATTTTTTGTTTTTTTAATTTTATTTATTTTATTTTATTTTTATTTTATTTTTACCAGAGCTCATTTTTACTCAGCTCTGGCTTATGGTGGCGCAGGGGATTGAACCTGGGACTTTGGAGCCTCAGGCATGACAGTCTGTTTGCATAACCATTATGCTATCTACCCCCTGCCTAATTTAATTTTTTTTAGCTTGCATACTGCATCTTGTTGTGATATCTTGCCTCCTTGTACAGTATACCCCTGTATAATCTTCCTCTAATGACCTATTTTACATTGTAGTCTGGAAACTTCAGTGGGGTTATTATTTAAGGCATTATTTAAGGCAGGGCTCCCATATGCTGTGTGGTTCTGTCTGAAAATGCAGGTGCAGGGCTATGAGTTCTGAAGGGTAGTTGGGTGAGTAAGAGACAATATGGGGCAGAAAGCAGGGCAGAAGTTATCTGGAACTTATAAACCACATTATATATTGTTTAGACTTTAATGCACAGCATAGTTTGTACCAGACTAAACTTGAAAGAAACCCAGATACCCAATGGAAGATGAGTGGCTAAGAAATCTTTACATATACACAACAGAGTACTTTGAAGCCATTAAAATAATGAGTTCATTTACCTTGCAATATTTTCATCAGAATGTGAAGTTATATGCAGTGAAGTCATCAGGAATAGAAAAATCTATACTAAATGATCCATGTATAGATGGTACTTAAGAAAAAGAACAATAAGTTAAAATATAAGGTGAAACTTAGATTGGGTGTGGTATATTATACCAAAGGGGGGGATAAATTACATAATGGTCTTCTTCTTCTAGCGTTTGCCCTTCTTCCGTAGCCAGTCAACAGCGTCAGGTTGAGCCTGATGTAAAGTTTCGAGACCTCCTTTGAATCTGGAGAGGTGGCAGTCGTTGACTATGTGGGTCATAGTCTGTCTGTAGCCACAGGGGCAGTTCGGGTTGTCTCTGGCTCCTTAGCGATGTAACATAGCGGTGCACCGGCCATGGCCTGTTGCATAGCGATTGAGGAGGGCCCAATCATAATGTGCTAGGTCAAAGCCGGGTTGACGCTTGCAGGGGTCTGTGATGAGGTGTTTGTTCTTTACCTCAGCTGACTTCCAGCTGTTTCCAAGAGACTGGAACAGAGAAGTTCAGTGTAGGCGTAGGGGACCAGATTGGGTGACGAGACGTCAAGCATTGGACAGGGTGGGCGAAGATATCCGCGTATATTGGCAGGTCCGGTGGAGCGTATACGTGGGAAATGAACTTAGATGATGCCGCATCCCGACGAATATCTGGTGGGGCGATGTTGCTAAGAACTGGCAGCCATGGAACCGGGGTGGAACGGATGGTTCCAGAAATTATCCTCATGGAGGAATATAATTTGGAATCGACCAAGTGGACATGGGGGCTACGGAACCATACTGGGGCACAGTATTCTGCAGTGGAATAGCATAATGCCAGAGATGATGATCGTAGTGTGGAAGCGCTCGCGCCCCATGAGGAGCTGGCCAGTCTTGCAATGATGTTATTCCTCGCGTCCACCTTTGCTGCAGTTTTTATGAGATGTTCGTGAAATGACAGAGTGTGATCGAGAGTAACGCCAAGATAGACTGGCTGGGCTTCATGCCGGATTCTCGTACGGCCAAGCTGCACATTAAGCTCACGCGAGGCCGAGGCATGGTGTAGATGGAAAACAGATGATACCGTTTTTGCAGTGCTAGGGATTAGTTGCCATTTTTTACAGTAATCAGATATCAGAGACATGTCTTTCGTGAGTGTTTCCTCGAGGATGTCGAACTTGGATGCCTGAGTTGTACAGCAGATGTCATCAGCGTAGATGAACTTCCTACATAATGGTTATGCAAAGAGACTCTTATGCCTGAGACTCCAAAGTCCCAGATTCAATCCCTAACACTACCTAAAGCCAGAGTTGAGCAGTGCTCTGATAAAAAAGAAAAAGGAAAAGAAAGAAAGAAAGAAAGAAAGAAAGAAAGAAAGAAAGAAAGAAAAAACTGTAGGGAATGAGTGAAACAGAGTGTAAAAGGACATTGAGGTCATGGTGTATGATGGGTAGGGGATCGATCCTATGTTGGGGGAGCAAGTGTCTCTCAGGTATCTCTCAAGGATGTGTCTATGTACCAAAGACTGTATTGTAAACCATTAAATTCCCGGTAAAAATAAATATTAAAAATAACATACTTAAAAAAACTAAAAAGAAAGCAAGTTGTTTTATTTTAAATAAAGCAAAAAAAAAAGTTTTTTTCAAAGAAAACAAAAGAAGTATAAAGTAAAAAAGTTGTAATACCCCAGGCAACTAGAAAACTGAAGAGTCCCAATTCAGTGAGTAGAAGCAAGTGTCACGTTTCCATTGTCAGTCCAAGCTGACTGACTTAATTCCTCTAATGAGATATCTATAAACCTCCAGAGAAAGCAAAATCAGGATGTGTGTGTGTGGGGGGTGGTGGTGGCAGGGCTGTATAATGGTTATGCAAAGAGACTTATGCCTGAGGCTCCAAAATCTCAGGTTGGATCCCACACTACCATAAACCAGAGCTGAGCAGTGCTCTGGTGTTTCTCTCTGCATTATCTTTCTCTTTGTATCTCTCTCATGAAAATAAAATTTAATTTATACATATATATATTTAAAGATTTTATTTATTTATGAGAAAGACAGGTGGAGAGAGAAAGAACCAGACATCACTGGCACATGTGCTGCCAGGGATCGAACTTGCGACCTCATGCTTGAGAGTCCAAAACTTTATCACTGCGCCACCTCCTGGACCACTAAAATATATTTTTAAAAGAAGGTAGATTCATAGGAAAATGTGAACTTCATAAGTCCCATTTCTGGGTATGTAAACAAAGGAACTGAAATTGATATCTTGAAGAAATATCAGTATTTCTAGAGTCATTGATCATTACTCACAGTAGCAATAATAGGAATGATAATAAACTGATGAATGGACTAAAAAATGTGGTACAGACATACTTGGGGGTGTTGTTCAGCCTTAAAAAGAAGGAGAAATCCTCTAAAATTTTGACTTAGATGAACAAAGACAGCATGATGTAATGAAAGTAAATTATTCATTGGGGGACAAATACTGCATGGTTTCACTTTTATGCAGCACCAAAAATGTTTAGATTCATAGAAGAGAGTAGAAGTGTGGTTGTTAAGGTCAGGGGGGAAGGAGTGATGGGCAGACACTAT
Organism: Erinaceus europaeus; assembly: GCF_950295315.1. NCBI lineage: Eukaryota > Metazoa > Chordata > Mammalia > Eulipotyphla > Erinaceidae > Erinaceus > Erinaceus europaeus. The sequence goes on from NC_080178.1 coordinate 23,372,697, forward strand.
CAATTTAAGTTAGTCAATGCGAACAAATTCAACAGAGTCAGGAGATAGCTCATCAGGTTGGGCGTGTATCTTGCCATTCACAAGAACAGGTCTGAATCAGGCATCACATAAGAGTATCACAGCTCCAGGGGAATCTCTGGTACTGTAATATATCCTTTTTTTTTCCCTCTCCCCCTCCCCTTTCTCTCTCTCAACGAATAAAAAAGTCAACCCCAGGAGTAGTGAAATGTCACATGTGGGAGCCCAAGAGACCATTCAGAACATGGTGAACAAATTCTGGAAATCTAGTCTGCATCATTGTGCATAAAATTGTATATTTAAAAAATTTAGGGGAGTTGATTTCATGTATTCATATATTAACTGAAAATTATTGAGTTAATATACTACATTCTTTGAATATAAAGAAGAATTAAACTTTGAAAGTTGATAATATACAGTTCTAGTACAGTAGAAATATTTAATATATTTTATATTATCATTCAAGAGAACTAGTCAGTATATAGCTGAGGATAAAAACCTATTTGTTTCAGTATAAAATATTCATTCTTAGAATAGTTAAACATGGAGTTTGATTTGAATTTTGGAACTATGTCAACATATAATGTGTGGAAGAATGTTTGTACAGCAGTGTGTGGAGTTTTGGGTCCATTCTTTAGAGCCAGCTCTGTACATTAAGATAATATGAGCCTACATTGTTATATTCAGAAGGTGAATTCATACAGATATTTCTTAAGAAATTCTTTCTGAACAGAATGCCAATCATTCTGGAATTGTTTTTTCATCTACAAAGTGGGAGTAATACCTAGATGAGCTTGTTATCATATTTCCACTAGCATTATTTTTCCCCAACAATTCACATAAGAGCAAGCAGAGATAGGCTCCAACTTTCCAAATTTTTTTTTCAATGGGAAAAACCTTCAGAGGATTCTTGAATTTACAATATAATTAATTAGTTATTTTAGCACACGGAAGTGTTAACAAGTTAAAAAGGACAGTATCAGCATTGTACCTCATTTAACAGCTGGTATCTCACGATTCTCCAAATAAATAAATAAATAAATAAATAGATAAATAAAAGTGTGTTTTAGCTTTGTTAGACTTTCTAGAGAATGTTGTGTATCATCTGATTTAATTTTGCTGAAATAGCCTTTCCAAAAGAAATGAAAGCCAACTCACTCAAAATACCTTTGAGTGCCAAGATAACTGAATATTTTCTATTTAAAAGTCATGTGGAAGGCTATCCAAATAACTCATATGGACAATGCCCTTGCTTTGACATGGCAGAAGTCCAGTTTGAGAATGGCTTCAGCCACACTGAGGGAAGGAAGCTATAGTGCTGTGGTATCTTTCTCTGTGTCTCGCTATCTCTGTCTCTTTCTATGTCAAAAACTCTGCCAGAGCAGTAAAGCCCCAGTGACAGTAAAAGGAAATAATCAAATAAAGATAACAGTGCAGATAAGGCCAAAGCAACTAATAAGGCAAAAAATCCACAAGTGATTAGTGGGCTGTCTTTCTACAAGTAAAAACTTAATGTTCAGGGCTTTTAACCTTTGCCAGATTTTTTTTTTTTTTAATAGAGACAGAAAATCAAGAGGAAAAGGGGGAAATTGAAAGGGAGAGACACAGACTACTGCAACAGTTTTTAACCAGTTGTGAAATTTTCCCCTTATGGGTGGGGACCAGGGTGTTAAACCTGGATCTTGGTGCAGGATAATAACATGTGTATAGCTGGATCCATCAATGCCAAGCCCCCTACTTCTCCCCCGCCAGTTTTTTTTTTCTTACTTATATAGTCTAGTGATAGCATATCCGCAGTGGGTATGTCAGGTTGATTTGAACAGCTGTGGAAAGCCACTCTCTATTTCTCTTTCATTTTAAATTTACTGATTCAGCCAACTGTACTGTATGATTTAGAAAAGAAAAATATACTGTGATGTGTCTAAGAGTGCTTAACAAACATCTCTGCAATTCTGAAAATGCGTTTACTGGCTGTTTTCTATCAGCCTCTGCCAAGAATACCTATGGATAAGCTTTAATACATTACAGTATAATCTTAAACCTCAACACAATGGGAGAATCACTGTAGCTTAATATCAAGTGAAACAATATTGAATTTTTGTGTCTATTATGAGACACTTTTCTACTGATGCATACCTCATAAGTTTTATTTCATTTTGGGGGGATTTTAACAAAAAGGAATTTTGTTTCTTTTTTCCCTCCAGGTGCAGCTGCATTTTTTACCTCCTAGAAAATGATTCAATATATTCCTCAAAAGAAATGCGATTTTTAGAGAAAGAAATGGAAAAGGTATTAGTAACTGAGGCTCAGCACATCCTCTTCCTCTCTCTTTCTCTCATATACATACAACCTAAATTATGTTGCCTTATTAATTAATCCCACACTTCAATGCTAAATAATTTTTGAATTTTTACTGATATATTTACGGATTTAGAAACTTCACTGCTTAAGCAATTCATGTTAAGAGACAATATTGCTATCACACAAACATAAAAAAATTATGGTTAATTCATATTACTACATCAGTATAAATTTCTTCATAACATGTCTTATTTTCTCACTCACTCATTAAACAATTATTAAATATTTACTGTGTGTAAGGCACCACACAAGATCCTAGACTAGATAATAAACATTGAAGGAATTAATCTTAACCTTCCAGAAGTCTCATTACTTAGCAGGGAACACAAATAATAATATAATAATCACAGACATGTCAGTATATTGGTTAAAAAAAACTGTAGTATGCAGATTCATAGGGCATTTAACAAAGGATCCAGATATGAATATAAAAAATGTATCTATTGGACTGGGGAGACAGCATAATGGCTATGCTAAAAATCTTACATGCCTGAGGCTCTGAGATACTAAATTCAATCCCAATTACCTCTATAAGCCAGACATAAGTAGTGCTCTGCTGTTTTTTTTTTCTCTCTCTCTCCATTTCTCTCTCTGTATGTATCTCATTAAAATAATTAAACAATAGCTTCTTCCTACATAAAGACCCTTAGTTCCATCTGCTCTATTCTTCTCTTTAGGTTCCTGATTATTAAATAATTTGTTCTGCTTTATACCTTACTGCTTTTTACCCACAAATTGTTGACACTACCATGACTCCATCCTGACTTTCCTGGGCAGAGGACCTCATCAATGTGTCCTAGAACCTTACCTCCCCAGAGCCCTGCCCCACTAGGGAAAGATAGAAACAGGCTGGGAGTATGGATTGTCCTGTCAATGCCTATGTCCAGTGGAGAAGCAATTACAGAAGCCAGACCTCCCACCTTCTTCACCCCATAAACATCTTTGGTCCATACTCTCAGAGGGATAAAGACTAGGGAAACTTCCAATGGAGTGGATAGGATATGGAGCTCTGGTGGTGGGAACTGTGAGTTGTACTCCTCTTATGCTACAATTTTGTTAATCATTATTCAATCACTAATAAAAAAATAGAATCAAATACATATAAACCAATATCAGTAGGAGGTTATCCCACTTAAGGATTTTACAATGATAAAATGTTTTAGATACTCTGTATGGAAAGTCACATTCCACTTTCTGTACGTTAAAGATGATAGTTTTGAACAATCTAACTGAAAAATAAATGACTTTTGAAAACCCTACAAATAAATAAACTAAAAAGAAAAAATACCTAAGAAGATAAAGAATATTAGTAGATACATCAGAAGATGAGGACTATATTTCATATATAAATAATATGTAATGCATATTTGTAAGTGACCTGTAGAAGAGTCTTGGTAGATTTAGACAATAAGAGATAGCATGTGTGGAGTTTTGAGAAAGACTAATCAAAACGCAATTTTAAAAAGATTTATATATTTATTCTCCCCTTTGTTGCCCTTGCTTTTTTATTGTTGTTGTAGTTATTGTTATTGATGTCGTCGTTACATAGGAAAGAGAGAAATGGAGAGGAGGGGAAGACAAGAGAGGGGTAGAGAAAGATAGATACTCAGAAGACCTTATTCCCTGCCTGTGAAGTGACTCCCCTGTACGTGGGGAGCTGAAGGGTCGAACCTGGATCCTTATGCTGGTCCTTGTGCTTCGTGCCACGTGCACTTAACCCACTGCGCTACCGCCCAACTCCCCAAAATGTATTTTGAGAAGATGACAGAAAGCCACTCAAGGGAGTCAGGCGGTAGTGCAGTGGGTTAAGTGCAGATGCTGTAAAGCGCAAGAACTGGCATAAGGATCCCAGTTCAAGCCCCCAGGTTCCCACGTGCAGGGGATTCACTTCACAGGCCGGGAAGTAGGTCTACAGGTGTCTATCTTTCTCTGTCCCTCTCTGTCTTCCCTTCCTCTCTCCATTTCTCTCTGTCCTATCCAACAACAAATACATCAATAATGACAATAATAACTACAACAATTAAAATAAAAGATAGCCACTCAAGTAGGGACTTTCACAGAGAGGAAATTTTGTTTGCTTTGTAGACAACATGATTTTATTTGAATGTATGAATCAGAAGGGTCAGTCATGAGTCATTTTATTATGGTTGAGAATAAATGAAAAACTACATTTCTTAAAGAGAGGAGTAAAATCCAGGTGACTCTAGGTCTGACAATTTTTTAGTAAAATATGAGAACATGAGCAAAAAAGAAAACATAAAAAAGAAAAGCTGAACCTCATTATAACTAGAGTGGGAGAGGGCAGAACTTTCATGTGTAAGGTCCTGACTTCAGTCTCCTGCTTGGCATTTACCAAATTGGTACTCTCCTCTTGCTGTTACATCCTTTCATAAATAAATAAGTAAATAATCAAAACTTTAAAGAAACAATTAAATAGAAAACAAACAAGTCAATTAAAAGTCAGGCAAAATATATGACATATTTCACTGACAATGATATGTATGGTAAATATGCTTATACAAAGATGCTCAATTTCCTTTTGTTAATAAGGAGTTGCAAATGAAACCAGTCATCAAATACCACTAAACACTTAATACAATGGGCTCAACACCAAAACTGACAATGCCTATTCAATTGCTGGTAGAAATACAATAGTACAGTCATTGTAGAAGACTATCAATCTCTTGTGAAGCAAAATATACTCTTATTGCACAATTCAATAATTGTATTACTTGATGTACACAATGAGTTAGATAGCACAGGGCTACACATACATGCGCATGAGCAGACATACACACACACACGCACACACACACCTGCTTATACACATATATATCAGAATACTACTCAGTTACGGCATATTGTGGTATACAACATTAAAACACTTTAGAACTTTATGTATGTAAGCTTTTGCATAAATCATTATCTTCCCTGCCCACATAAGTATTGTTAGTAGGTTTGTCCACTATTATCCCCATTGCAAACTACTAAATCACCCTTTACTAACCAATATGAAAGAAAATTAAAAAAAAAATAGTCATGCATCCTTTACCTAAAGAGCAAAAAAGAGAGACGTAAAACACTTAGATTTCTAAAGATGTAAGCAAGTGTCTCTAACTCTATTAGGGTAATGAAAATAATTTATAGATAAGAATAGAAAAACACAAAATTAAATTAGAATTTTAAAAATATTCATATGCTTAAAATATGTAAAGTGGATATGATTTATCAGAGAAAAGCCAAAATATTTATTTTGTAATTATCTAATATATTTTACATGTCTTTTTCCTAAATAGATAATTAGAACTACTTACAACAATCAAATGAATAACAGAAAAGTTGTGTGGAAATAGCACTTTATTAAGTCTTGGTCCTTTGACTTTTTTATGTATATTCAAACATATATGCAGATACCCTTGCATACACAGTTACAAGTTTACATGTATAATAGTTTCAGAACTGCAGTTAAGGAGTGTGGTTAGTGGTATACTTCGTAGAGGACACTCATTACCAGAATTGTGGCTAGGGGAAACAAAAAGATAACACAATCTTTATCAAAAGTAAGGATCAGAAAAATATGACTGAAAGTTCTCAGATCATGGGTATTGCATTAGGGAATGCATTACAGAGGGAAGTTGGAAGCAGAAACTGAAAATGTATTGTTCAAACACCTCACAGTCCACACTAGGTGTTGATATAGTGAAATTAGCTCCTGACATTGTTCCTTTCACAGATACTTTAAGAGAAGATGGCATGAGCACTGAGGAGGACTGAAAGCAAGTACATCTACAAAAGGAGTGGACAAACACACTCATATCCCAGCAACAGTATAAGAGATTTTATAATCTAAATATGCCTCTTGTGGTCCGGGAGGTGGCACAGTAGATAAAAGCATTGGACTCCCAAGCATGAGGTCCTAAATTCAATCCCCGGCAGCACATGTACCAGAGTAATATCTGGTTCTTTCTCTCTCCTCCTATCTTTCTCATGAATAAATAAAAAAATATAAAAAACATAAATAGCCTCTTTCCATAGATTAAATCCTCTCCAAAGGATTTGTGACCTGTTGATAGCCATCAGCTCTTGAAACCAGTTTATTTTCTAAATCCCTCTGCCTTGTGTATCTAATATCCACTTTCATTTTCCACTCTTAGTGGAAATATTGTTGATATTGTTCTGCTGTCACTGAGGCTGTTTAGATGGAAACCTATGAGGAAATTTGTTCTGACACTACAAACAGTAAATAATTTTAGTCTGTTTATTCTGATGAAGAAACTGATGTGTCTTCTTTGTCACCGTCCTCTCTCCGCTGTTATTACTGGCATCTAATTTTCAAAAGCACTGTCTGAGGAAAATGATAGTGGTTGCTGGCATATTTTATAGAAGAGGTCAGTTTCTCATTTTAACTAGGCACAGACAACAGGTTTTACAGATTGCCTGATGGTATTGCAAGTACTTTGCCTTCTCAGATGGGAAGTTGCAGCCCCCTCATTTATAAGCCTATCACTTATTTTATTTCATATTTATTTTATTTCAAACTTCATTTGCTGCAGATCCTTTTTCTCAGTAGTCCCTAACTCCATATGCTCAGATAAAAGCATCACTTAGTCAGTCTCAAGATGAATACCACACACCTTTTCCCAGCCATATTAATCTATTTAATATTCACATACATTTAATTGTTTTTGTTGTTTGTTTGTCATCAGCCAAGCAATTGGTTTAATCTGGGAATCACCCATGAATAAAATAGTCTAACTTTAGGGGGAAATCATATTAGAGGGGAAAAAAAGTAAAAATAAATGGGTAGATTATTGAGACAGTGGTTATATTTTAAAGAAGTCTTATAAAAGGAAAATCAATCAGAAAAATGCAAGGAAAGTGGTAAAATAGGAAATATTAGTATGAACCAGGCAAGAGTTATTTTAAGTAGTAAGTGATCATTTATGATTGATGAATAGTAACAATTAAGCTGAAACAAGAAAAGATAAGCCAAGCCAAAAAAACTTCTAAACAGATATCATCGGGTAAACAACTGTTAGTGCAGAGACTCGCTTACTGTATAGTTCAAAAAGCTAGGGGGAAAATCAACAAAACTGAAGACGGAAAGTATATAATACAATTGAAAAAAAAGTGGGCTTTATTTCAAAGGGCTGGATCTATTTAATGATTTAGGAACAGAGTTTCATGTTTATTTCGACTGAACTGACCGATCATGCATGAAAATATCAAAATAAAAGTAGCAGGTTTTGTTTGTTTTAGAGAGAGATACAGAAAGAGAGACAGAGAGTCTGCAGTAACAAAGCTTCCTCCAATACTGTGGGACCAGGCTTGAAATTGGTTGCATGGCCGGAAAAGCAGCACCTGATCCAAGTGAGCTATTTCCCTGGCCAAAAAGTAACAGCCTTTTGAAAAAGTTAGTGTTTGCTACTAAAGTATGAGTGACTTAGACTGGAATTTGGTTAAATATAAATAGTGATAGTTTGAGAAGGTATTAGTCTAGATTAGGATAATTAATAAATACAGGCAGAGAAAGATAAACCTACTCTGACCGTTGAACTGATAGGATTTGATGATGGATATGGGTGTGAAAATGAAAACAAAATAGTGACAACTATAAATTTTTTTTAAACTTTTTTTAAAATTTTTTTTAAATTTATTTAGTTTAGTTATTCCCTTTTGTTGCCCTTGTTGTTTTATTGTTGTAGTTATTATTGTTGTTGTCGTTGTTGGATAGGACAGAGAGAAATGGAGAGAGGAGGGGAAGACAGAGAGGAGGAGAGAAAGACAGACACCTGCAGACCTGCTTCACCGCCTGTGAAGCGACTCCCCTGCAGGTGGGGAGCCGGGGTTCGAACCGGGATCCTTATGCCCGTCCTTGTGCTTTGCGCCACCTGCGCTTAACCCGCTGCGCTACAGCCCGACTCCCTTTTTTTAAATATTTTTTTAAACTTTTTTTTTAACTTTTTAAAAATTTTTTTTTAATTTATTTAGTTCAACTATAAATTTTTAAAAATATTTAGGAAAAGCAAGATTTAAACCTACCACATTAGTTAATAATAGTAAAAGTTTTATTTTATTTTATTTTGAGGAGAGACGAAAGACTGATTACAACACCAAAGCTTCTTTCCCAGAAAAACTCACAATCTGGAAGTATTAAAATTTAAAACTAATACAGAGCACAGGGGAATGACCTTACATGGTGGCTTATAAAATGAAAATAAGAAGTTGCTCAGTGTTTAGAGGGACTGTTTAGTGTTCAGCGGGGTTTCAGATGTCAGGGCAATGGATACTCAATGACCACAGAATGTGAGCTCAGATCTACAAGGATGCAGAGGTCACATAGGCTCCGAAGCTGAATATAGGCCCCAGACCAAATCAAATCGATGGGGTTTACAGTCAACACTATTTATACACCTTTCCCATATAGGGAGCTACTCTTCTCCCCGATCCAGCTTTCTGTCCCTTTTCCAGCCATGTCACCATCTCCCCAGACAATAACTTGGATCTACCAACATATCAGATTTCAGGCTCAGGGAAAGAAAGAAAAAAATTGGATAGCCACAGGCCCTTTGGAATATAACTAAAATATGCCTACTAGCTATCTACAAAATGGAGGACCCCCCAACACTTCATCTGCACTATTCCAGCCTACAGGTCCATGATTGTTCAACAATTTCTTTGGCTTTGTATGTTAACTCTCTTTTCAGCCACCAGGTTCCAGATGCTAGCAGGATGTGACCAGACTTCCCTGGATAGAGGACCCCACCAATGTGTTCTGGAGCTCTGCTTCCCCAGAGCCCCAACATACTAGGCAGGCTGGGAGTATCCATGGTCCAGTCAACACCCATGTTCAGCGGGGAAGCAGTTACAGAAGCCAGACCTTCCACCTTCTGCATCCCACAATGACCTTGGGTCCATACTCCCAGAGGGATAAAGAATAGGAAAGCTTTCAGGGGAGGGGATGGGATATAGAGTTCTGGTGGTGGGAACTGTGTGGAGTTGTACTCTTTTTATCTTATGGTTTTGTTAATGTCTCCTTTTTAAAATAAATAAAAATGTGATTATATTATACAACGTTCAGAAAATTACTTACTGAGCTTTTTTTTATGATTAATAATCTAAAAGTCATTCCACTTGAGTTCATGAAAATAGCTAGAGTAGGTTTTCCCCATGGGGCTTTTAAATGGTGGCATTTAAAATGCTTCTGTATTTTATTTAATTTATTCCTTATGAATGTATGTGTGTAACTGAGGCCACACACACAAATACAATTGCAACACTCTTCAACCCAGTTCATTCAGATAGAAAGATGGAGATATCACAACGCCAGAGACCTCCGCATTGTCATAGCACCCCCCTTATGGTACTCAGCTTACACAGGTGGCAGGCATACAGGCACTCATCACTCGTGAGTTACCTCTCCAACCCAAAGTCTCTATTATGATTTAATTTTAACATTGTCTAGGTTTCTGACCTGGTAGTTAGGATATGCTGGTGCTATTTCCTGAGGCAGCTAGGCTCAAAGCAAAGACAATGGGAATCAGAGTCATTTTGTATGCAATTTAAGCTTCAAGTTCTCAAAAACATCCATGGCATACCTAATAAAGCTGCATGTCTTTGTAACTCACTGGTAAAGTCAAGTCATGTCATCTAAACATATTCCGAAGTAAGTGAGATGTCCTTCAGAAGGAGTTTGCTTGCTCTTATTTGAAGAAGAAAAGTATATATGGATGCTCTAAGCAATTCAGGACTGTGTGTGAAAATAATGTAATTTTTCTGATCTTTTCATTCAAGAACATATAACAATGAATGCTCTTTTATATGTGTTTATGGAAAAGTAATTCATCTTCTGTTTCTCCTCTATTGCTGTTGAAATGTCACATCTATAGCTTACCTTTAAATTCATCTTTCTTTAAGGAAATTTTATGAAAACAGGGTACTGCCCAGATTTTTCTATTTAAAATTTCCATTTTCACTGAAAAATTGCATTACGGTTAATTTCCTTTGGCTGGTGAAGGTAAAAATTGACATTTTAAAAGCAAGCACACAGGGGGAAAAGGTATTTTTTCTGTAGAAAAATATGCACAAACCTAATTTTGCTTTGTAATTTTTATTTGCCTCTGCAAAAAGCACACTTCTCAGGAATAATACTGTATATAAATCCCTTTATAATGTGGGTGCTTGAGGTAAGGATGTTCTAGCTTGATAAGTAGCAGAAGCTAACCCTGTTAGGTGATCAGTGTGTTATAAGAGATTTTTACTGAATGTAGTAGTTGTATTTGGGGGAAAATAGCATCCAAATGTTTTGAAAGATAAAAGAAAACGTACAGTCTGTCTAATCTCTACTTTACAGAAAGAAGAAACTGAAGTTCACTAAGGTTTAGTCAGTTTCTCAAGGTCATGCAGCTAATTAGTGGCAGATGTGGAACTTGAAGTGGAATCTCCAGACAGGGACCCCTATAGAGCACAACCTGATTTGACCCAGCTTGGATATATGTTTGACGGAAAAGCCATTTCATCAGTGAACTCCTACTGAGTCTCTCTCACTTTTGGCAACACGGTTGCTTACTTGGAGTTATAATTCTTACTACATGGAAACTATGTCTCAGGGATCCATAAGGATCTCTTTGGAATTTAAGAACATAGGATTGTCATTAAGAAGGGATTGATTTTTGAAAAACAGTTTTCTTCCATTTCATTTATTTGCTGTTCCTTCTGGGTTTTGAACAACTGTCTCTGATGTTGTGACACTGAGGTTAAGAATATCAGGGTTCACAAAAGCACAAAAATCAATGCCATCATCTCACACATTGCTCAATTTTTTTTTCATTAAGGTGTCAGGAAAAGTTTTGAATATAAGTATTAGTCCATAACTACAGATTTACAAGAAATATGCTCTATTTTTTTAATAATTGAGTGCAGTTTTTGTTAAGAATCTTAATTGTGGAAGCTAAAGACATTGCTCAGCAGGGAGAAGACAGAGCTAGCATATTTGAGGTCCCAGGTTTGATCCAAAGCACTGACATTGCACTCATAAAATAAATCTTTTAAAAAGTCAAACATGGTGTCTGGGTGGTGGTGGACCTGGTTAAAGCACACAGGTTACCATACTCAAGGACCCAGGTTTGAGCACCCACTCCCCACCTGCAGGGGGAAAGCTTCACAAGAAGTGAAGCAGGTCTGCAGGTATCTCTCTATCTCTCTGTCTCGGTCTCTCTCCTTGCACTCTCAATTTCGGGCTGTCTCTATCCAATAAATAAATAAAGACAATTTTAAAAAGTCAAAACCGAAAGCTATTTTTTTAAAAAATCACAGCTCAAATAGTTTTGAGAAATTAAATTTTGGTTAAATTAAATTTTGTACATAATCTATATGTTTCAGTAGGTTAAGGTCAAAGGTAAGGATGGAAGTATAAGGCTAAAGATAGGGTGGATTAGGAGGAAATTTTTCTATGTTGACATCATGAGTGGATCTATTTAGTTTGTTACCTATTATTAATTAATTTGTTTTTTTTAAGTTTTTTTTAATATTTATTTTATTTATTTATTTCCTTTTGTTGCCCTTGTTGTTTTATTGTTGTAGTTATTATTGTTGTTGTCGTTGTTGGATAGGACAGAGAGAAATGGAGAGAGGAGGGGAAGACAGAGAGGAGGAGAGAAAGACAGACACCTGCAGACCTGCTTCACCGCCTGTGAAGCGACTCCCCTGCAGGTGGGGAGCCGGGGTTCGAACCGGGATCCTTATGCCGGTCCTTGTGCTTTGAGCCACCTGCGCTTAACCCGCTGCGCTACAGCCCTATTTTGGATATAGACAGGGACTGAGAGGAAAGGGGCAGACTTAAGAGTGGGCTTGAACCCACATCGTTGTGCACATACTATAATCTATATGCTCAACCAGGTATGCCACCACTCAGCATTTTTTAAAATACCTTCTTGTTCTTCATCTTCTACTTGATACAGATGTGGCCCTTGAGTTTTGCTGATCAGAATGAAAAGAATTGGGTGCTCCAACAGTAAGTGTACTCTGTGGAAAAACCACTCTATCTAACAGATCACCAAATGGATACTTTTACCTTAGCATCATGTCCAATTCTGACACCATTTTCCTAGATAATACCTTTAGCACATCTACATGTTAGCTGTCAAGCTCAGCCCAAAATTACTAGTCACAGGCCCCTTGGAATATACCTAAAATAGACTTCCTAGCTTCTTTCCACATGAGACCCTTAGTTCCATTTGCTTTATTTTTACCTTTATGTTCCTGATTATTAAACCATTTGTTCTGTCTGCCTTATATCTTACTTCTTTTCAACCACCAAGTTGTAGATGCTACCATGATGCCATCCTGACTTCCTTGAGCAGAGGACCTCATCAATGTGTCTTGGAACCTTACCTATCCAGAGTCTTATCCCACTAGGGAAAGATAGAAACAAGTTGGGAGTATGGATTGGCCTGTCAATGCCCATGTCAAGCAGAGAAGCAATTATAGAAACCAGACTTCTCACCTTCTGCCCTCCATAAAGATCTGTGGTCCATACTCCCAGAGGGATAAATAATAGGGAAACGTCCAATGAAGGGAATGGGATACAGAACTCTGGTGGTGGGAATTGTATCGAATTGTACCCCTCTTATCCTAAAATATTGTCTATCATTATTAAATCACTAATTAAAGCATACTTTTATAAATTATAATAATGCAGAGTTTCCCATGTACTTTATATTCATTTTCCCCACATATTAACATATTACTATTTCACATCTATTTTAAGTGATGGACTGATATTGCTACCTTATTATTAACTACATCCCGCATTTGATTTGAATTCCTAAGTTTTCCCCTATTGTCATTTCATGTAGGATTCCGTATTACTGTTCTGATACTTCCTTAATTTCCTTTTAATTATGATCACTATTTTGCTTTCCTTTGCTTTGATGATTTTGACAGTTTTAAGGAGTGTTTTTTTTTTTTCCTTAAGAAAGGAACTTTGTAGATCAAACTGAGAACTGTCTTGAGCTTTTCTCATGATGAGTCTGATGTGATGAGTTTTGAAAGAAAGGTCACAGAGGTCAAGTGCCACTCTCAGCAAAAGGATTCCTTTATCAACTTGGTTTAGCAGTAACGAAATTAACTTTGATCACCAGGCAAAGACAGGACTTGTCAGGTCTGCTATTAAAAAGTTACCTATTTTACATCCCTTCTGCACTATTTGTTTTCAAAGAAAGTTACTATGACCTGGAAGCAACCCAGGTGTCCAACAACAGATGAGTGACTGAGCAAGTTGTGGTATATATACACAATGGAATACTACTCAGCTGTAAAAAATGGTGACTTCACCGTTTTCAGCCGATCTTGGATGGACCTTGAAAAAATCATGTTGAGTGAAATAAGTCAGAAACAGAATGATGAATATGGGATGATCTCACTCTCAGGCCAAAGTTGAAAAACAAGATTAGAAAGGAAAACACAAGTCGAACCTGAAATGGAATTGGAGTATTACACCAAAGTAAAAGACTCTGGGGTGGGTGGGTGGGTGGGGAGAATACAGGTCCATGAAAATTGATGAATGAAATAGTGGGGGTTGTATTGTTAAATGGGAATCTGGGGAATGTTATGCATGTAAAAAAAAAAAAAGAAGTAGAAACGCAAAGCAGAAATTGACTGAGTTTGGAGTATGGCACCAAAGTAAGAAAGCAGAAGTACACTAGAGTTTGCAGTGAGTACCTCCCTAATACTTCCTCTCCTCTTTTCCAAGCTTTGGGTCCATGATTGCTCAACAATTTGTTTGGCTTTGTATGTTAACTCTCTTTTCAGTCACCAGGTTCCAGGTGTCATCAGGATGCCGGCCAGACTTCCCTGGATTGAAGACCCCACCAATATGTCCTGGAGCTCAGCTTCCCCAGAGACCCACCCTACTAGGGAAAGAGAGAGGCAGACTGGGAGTATGGACCGACCAGTCAACGCCCATGTTCAGCGGGGAAACGATTACAGAAGCCAGACCTTCTACCTTCTGCAACCCACAATGACCCTGGGTCCATGCTCCCAGAGGGATAGAGAATGGGAAAGCTATCGGGGGAGGGGGTGGGTTATGGAGATTGGGCGGTGGGAATTGTGTGGAAAATAAAAAAAAAAAAAAAGAAATAAAGTATATGAAAAAAAAAAAGAAAGTTACTATGAGGAGACTATATTTAAGGGGCAGGCAATTGTATGTTGAATGAGACTGGAAACATGCTAAGCAATTTAGTAATTACTTAAGCAAAGTAGTTTTATGAATACACAAAACATTCATTATTAAAGGAAATCATACTGTAAACAAATATACATGATTTAATCTCAACGACTTTATATACAGAAGTCATCTAATTACAAGCCTGTTAACCACATACATAAACTTTGACTTCCACATTTGACTGAAATATTAGTGAGTTATGAGTTCTATAGTATAACAGCTTACAGTTGCAATTATGTATTCACATCATTTCAGTTGTCAAAATTTGGAGGATGTTGTCAGGGAGGTTTTTTTTTTTTTAATCTGTCTGTTTTTTTACATCTTGAATCTGAGTGAGTTTCTCACTTACATAGGCTTTTCTATAAGAAAGAACCAAGCCCTACTTTAATAATGACTTTATGTATGATATTTGGCAGAATATTTAACTTCTTTCAACCTAAGTATCCTTAGGTTTATAATAGAAATATTGACACACACACACACACACATACACACACACACACACACACACACACACACACACACACACACATCTTTGCAGTGGATGGCAGAAGGCATAAAACACAGATCCTGAATGTCAGAGTATCATAAAAAATAGTAACAACAAATATATAACCTTTACTAAAGAACTTAGATATTGCAATCAATTGTTTATCTATTTTACTTCCTTATCTGTTTTGTGGTCTATAACAGGGCCAGAGCAGCTTTTAGAGAAGATAATTACACTTTTGTTTTCAAATCAATTATCTTAAATTTGATTTTTTTTTCTCCCACAGGGATTATCGCTTGGGCTTGGTACCCGGTTGGTATCCACCACTCATGGAAGCCATTTTACTTTTCTTGTTGATAGAGACAGATAAACTGAGAGGGGAGGGAGAGGTAGTGAAGGGCAAAGAAAGAGAGACACTTGTAATACTGCTTCACTACTTGTGAAGCTTCCCCCTGCAGGTGGAGCCTGGGAGTTTGAACCCAGGTCTTTGTGCATGGAAAGATGTTGTTCTTCTTGATATGCTACCTCCTGGTCCTAAATTTGAATATTTTAAACTATACAAAGTTATTAAAAACATTAAGCACATTACTACCTTTCAATATTTTAAACTTCATGTTAAACACAATAAACTTCTAAATCAATCTCCCTCACAACTTTCCATTCTTTTGTGCAAACTTGGTTTACTTCTTAATAAATGGATTGTCTCCTTGCATGTGAGGTTCTATGATACTTTTTTTTGCCTTTGTTTTATTTTACCAATTTATCTTCTATTGATATAATATGTCATTACTTTCATCTGTTGGACTGATACAATTTTATATTTCATTCTTTTCTTTTCATGGTTCAATTGTTTCTTCTAATCTGTTCTGCATACAGGGTAGGTTTTAAATTTCAAAAATATTATCTACAATATTTTATATGAAGTATGTGTTCAATTGTGCATATACATATTGATGACAGATTTTTAAGGCATAATATTTTATGAACTTGATTTTGTAATTATTATGCCCTCCTGTTGCTTTCTTTATTGTTTTCTATTCTTATAAACACGCCAGTTGGTTTTAAATATTGGCACAGTGATAAATCATTATAAAGAAATGTGATGAATATAATTGTGGCAAAATAAACTTTTTACTTAAGCAGTGGTATATATTGACACTTGATCCAATCTCATCTTTTAATTTATTCTAGCTTTTATATTTTAAATATTTCAAAGCAAATGAGCTAATCAAGTAACTTGTACAAATTTATTCAACTTAGTAGCAGGTATGACAATTCAAACCAATAGAACAATTTTTTAATATTTATTTATTTATTCCCTTTTTTGTTGCCCTTGTTTTTATTGTTGTAGTTATTATTGTTGTTGTTATTGATATCATTGTTATTGGATAGGACAGAGAGAAATAGAGAGAGGAAGGGAAGACAGAGAGGGAGAGAGAAATATAGACACCTGTAGATCTGCTTTATCACCTGTGAAGTGACTCCCCTGCAGGTGGGGAGCTGGGGCTCTGGATCCTTATGCTGGTCCTTGTGCTTGGCGCCACTTGTGCTTAACCAACTGCGCTACCACCTGATTCCCCCAATAGAAAGATTTTTAACTAAAGTTAAGTAACCTTTTGCATTTTATAGCACTTTCACTGCATTTTCTAGTGCCAGGGAATACCTACTCACAATTAGAATTGTGTATATCATGACTAAAGCACTTATTACAATCCAAAGAAAATGTATAATGGCAATGGCTGTGATCTAGATAACTTCCAAAATAAATATGAAAGTTCTTTAAGCCAATTATTATTATTTTTTTGAGATTCTAGGGTCAGGTCACTAATATTTTTTCTTCATAAGTATGTCAATCTATGTTTCTCATTTCAAAGTCTATAAACACTTCTCAGTGCCCTGACAGTTTTTATGACAAAAAAAAACTATGGGAAGTTGTAAAAGAAGTTAGGCTCTTACACAATCTACTATACTATTGACTTGTACATCAGGTTCAACTTGACGCTGTTGACTGGCTACGGAAGAAGGGCAAACGCTAGAAGAAATTGACTTGTAGGCCTGATTCTTCACATTCAGAATTTTGAAGAAAATTTCAGGGATAATCTTTTATGATACAGTTATTTGAACCCACTGAGATTCCTGGTGGTTTCACTGTGCCTTCTCCTTTCCCAGATGCCTATAATTCATAAGAAAGTGAATGACAAGTAATGCAAATTACTTGTCATTTTGAGTCACCTACTGATGACAATTCACTCCCTGCTCACGGTAGCCAGGGTATGCTATACCATTCCGTGACATTTCTGTGTGAATTGTAGATAGTAATGTGTAAAATTTAGATTTAACACGAATCAGCATATTCTTTCCATGTAAATTCTGATAGGCAAGGGATATGAGCCAGGCATGCAAGCCAAAATCAGGGACTAGCAAATCACATTTTCTACAAAGGCAGCTGATATCTTGATGGACAGAGGGAAGGATTTTTTTGAAGGTCAAGTGTGACACTCTATATGATCCCTTTATGGGATTTCAATGCAATACTGACTTTTAAACATTAAAGGAAAAATACTCTGTGTTTTAGGCCATTAAGGCAAAGATAGGAGGAATCATTTGCAATTTGTAAGAAACCAACCAATGTGTATTAGTATGCATACAGTAATTGCTATGCAAAGAAAACCAAAGATAAGCATATATTATGATCTAGTTCCATATTATTCTGAAATGGCCCTACATCTTGAAAGTTAAGTAACATAAAATTGATGGTTTTATTCAAGAAAGGGACAATCTGGGCATCAATCATATAGGCAGGATAAATGAGCTTACCAAGAGATAGGAACATAATGACTTCCAGCAATGGCTGTCATCATAGCTTAACATTTTCATAACTTAAAAAATTCTCTATGGTTTTGCCTAGAATAATAATTCACAGTAGTTTTATCACTTTCCAAAGTAAAAATCTGCACTACTGTCTTTTATCCACGCTGATGCTGTTCAATCCAATGACAGCCTGGCAATCTCTCATCGTAATCACTTTCAGACAAAGTAGACAGAGTATACTTATTTGGTGCTGTATCCTCTGACCCACCAGGTGAACTGGATCAGTTGGTAAAGCACAAGGTTTGAATACTTAAGGCTCCCATTTCATTACTGGTACCTCTTGTAGTGAAGGGGTATTCCTAGTTTTCTCTTAATATATATGTATATATATATGTATATATACATTATATAATATACATATTATATAATGTGTATATATATTACTAGCACATATCAGTAAAATTTTATTTTCCTATCAATTAAGACCAAGGTTGAAAATATTAAATGATATTCCAAAGTCTTAACATTGAAAACCAAAGGTCCTTGACCATGCCTTTGATGTCAGTTTTGTTTCTCAGAGGTAAACATTTTAAACTATGTTGGTTTACTATTTTATTTTGTGCCCCACTCCCACTTAAAAGATTCTTTGATTTGAATATCTGTTTCCTTAAGTTCTTCTCTGGTTCAGTTTTGCAATAAGTCATACTCTAATTAGCAGGATTTTTTTAAAAAGAATTTAAATGTTTTCAGTATTTGTTAACTTATGTATAAACATAAGATTTACATATTCTGATATGTCCTTAGCCACAAAATAGCTAAAATCAATTCAAATAAATTTATACACATCACTGAAAAGATTCAGGTCTAAAAGTTCCTGTACTGAATTTAGAAATAGGAAATATACTTAGAATTCTGAGATGGAATATAACAATAAAGTTCAAGTGTACATGAGGGTGGCCTTCTATTTTTACACATTTTATATTGTACCACACATACCAACTCTCTTTTAGAAATAATCAAATTTTAGAGGCTGGATAGTGGCACACCTGATTAATCATACGCATTACCATGTAAGGATCCAGACTCAAGCCCATGGTCCCCACCTGCAGGAGAATAATCTTCACCAGCAGTGATGCAAGTACTGTGATTGTCTCTGTGTGTCTGTCTCCCCCACATCCTTCTCTTCTCAATTTCTCTCTGTCCTATCAAATAATAAAAAAAAAAGAGCCTTTTAAAAGGAAAATAAAATGGCTGCCCGGTGCAATGGATTCAGTGTGTAGACAGGGAGCCCCTGAGCCCCCGTGATAAACCTGTTGGAATTAAGAAAAATAAATAAAAAGGAAGGAAGGAAGGAAGGAAGGAAGGGAGGAAAGAAAGAAAGAAGGAAGGGAGGGAGGAGGAAGAAATAATCAAATTTTCAAAAAGTACAGAATACTAGAAAACTTTAAAATAACTAAGAAGGTGGTGAACTGTAAATGTGTCAGCAAGAGAGGTGTATCTCATGGAACACTGATATAGTTGTGAATCCTTTAGAGTGACTGCTTACAGTAATTAGACTAGTGGTGTTCACACTATTAAAATTCAGGCTGACTTAAAATAAAAACATCATATTTTGAAATGAATATGTAAAATACAAAATATATGGATTGCAAATGTGATGTGTGATACTAACACATTTTTCTCCTCTTCTTCTTCTAGCGTTTGCCTTATCCCACTTATTATAAATATCCTAATAATAACGGAGGTACTAACCACCATTAAAAAAACACTGTTGTTGTAATTATTACAGGAAAGATTGATCAAGAAAACAATCAACACAGACAAAGATTAATGAAAGCTTAAATCAATGGAATGATTGTTTTGCTTTAAAGCAATGGAATGATTACTTTCACAGCATTTCTAATTGTGGCCCAGAGCAAAATGTTCCAGAGACAGAGAAACTGTCTCATGACGAAACAGTAGAGGCTTTGGCAAACCTCTTCATAAGTAGAAAGGCAACCCATGGCAGATGGGTAGCCAAGTTTACTTATCTGGGAGGTGGGCAGGTTAGGTCCCACATCGGTGCCGGTCCCTGTTTCAGGTGCCATTATGTCAGGCTGAGCTTCACTGATGGGAGACAGACAACCAGGGACTCCTGGCTGGGTTGTACGCAGTATCTCTTTATTCATGTAGAACGCAGCACAGTCTACGCCAAGCTAAACTAAACTAAACTAATATACTTGCCAAGTAGGGTGTAAACAGGATGTGACATAGAGAGGGTGAAGGGAAAAGTGACTGGTGCAAATCAGGGTGTACTATGAGAGGGGGCGGAGCAAAAAGACCTCATGAACCAGTGGGGATTAAACCAATGCCCTGCAGTGGTTATGTAAATAGGGCATTGGTTTAAATAGAATACAGTGGTTATGTAAATAGAATACAGTGTCAAGCAGGAATACCTGGGTTTAAGCCCACACCTGCCCCCACAAGTAGTGAAGCAGTGCTTAGATATCTCTCTCTCCCTATTTAAGATTTTATTTTTTAATTACCTTTATTTATCTGATAGAGTCATCCAGAAATCAAGAGTGATGTGAGTGGTAGTGGGGGACAGAAATAGAGAGACACCTGCAGCCCTGCTTCACCATTCCTAAAGCTTTCCCCTTGTAGATGGAGACCAGGAGCTCAAACCTGGGTCTTTGCACATTATAACAAATACACTCAACCAGGAGCACCACCACTTGACCCCCACCTATCCCTTTCTATTTCTCCTTTCACTCTTTATTTCTCTCTGTATCTATCCAAAAATAAGTAAATAAATAAAATTTAGGAAAGAAATTATAAACATGCCCTGCCCTACTAAGGAAAGAGAGAGACAGGTTGGGAGTATGGATCGACCAGTCAATGCCTATGTTCAGCGGGGAAGCAATTACAGAAGCCAGACCTTCCGCCCTCTGCAACCCACAATGACCTTGGGCCCATACTCCCAGAGGGATAAAGAATAGGGAAGCTATCAGGGGAGGGGATGGGATATGGAGCTTTAAATTTTACACCTCTTATACTATGGTCTTGTCAGTGTTTCCATTTTATAAATAAATACATTAAAATAAAAAAAGAAATTATAAATGCATACACAATTATACCCTTACAGATTGAACACTGTCATGTAATACTCATGCTCAAAACACAAAACAGCCTCGATGTATGCTTTACATATTGTACTATAAATGTCTCTTCAAAATACTGTCTTATAACAACATAAAATATTTTTTGTGAACTTATAAGAATGTAACAATTTACACTTCATCCAGTGATAAACAAGAGCTTTCTTTGTTGTACATACTATTAATGTTAATTTTAACTTCTCTGTCATGTACAAAAACAGTGGAGAAGTTTTTATAACTTCTTAAATTTCTATCTTCCCTACAGCTAAAGTCTGACTGTATTAAATCTTTTTTTTAATATTAATAACGTCTTTTAGAGGCAGCATTACAGAGATATTTGAGTTCACTCCTCCTACACCAACATGTTCATTCAGATATACAGAGAAAGGCAGAGACACCACAATGCTGGAATTCCCCCAATCCAGTGCAGCTAAGAGAACCCCTGGACTAATAACATGCTGTGCTTATTATGTCTCATATATATGTCCCAAAGGAAGCTCAGCCTTTAAAAATTTTTTTAATATTTATTTATTCCTTTTTGTTGCCCTTATTGTTTTATTGTGGTTATTATTGTTATTGTTGATGATGTTGTTGTTGGATAGAACATAGAGAAACAGAGAAAGGAGGGGAAGACAGAGAGGGGGAGAGAAAGACACCTACAGATCTGCTTCACCACCTATGAAGCGACTCCCCTGCAAGTGGGGAGCCGGGGTCTCGAACCAGGATACTTATGCTGGTCCTTGCGCTTTGTGCCACCTGTGTTTAACCTGCTGTGCTACTGCCCAACTCCCAAGCTCAGCCTTTTTATAGAAGGTTTGTCCTACATAATTAAGAAATAACATTAAATACAGCATGCTTTTAAAAACTGATACCCTATAATCCTACAATTTTGCAACCCACTACAAGTGGGCCAGCAAAATAATTCACCCGGATAGTACACTTGTTTTGCTTGGGACCTCAGTTCAATCCTGACCCTCGCTACATTGGGAGAAAGCTTCAGTGCTGTGATGTGTTTCCTTCTGTGTCTTACTGATAAAGACAACTCAAAGTGATAAAATCCTAATTATATCAACAGAAAAGGTATTGATTCCTTTCCCCAAGATACAAATACTTTATCCAATTCAGTTTTAATACTTAACCACTCTTGAATACAATACATCTTACAATTTTTTTCCCCCGAAGATAATTTTAGTTTATAGCCACATCATCCTGAACACAACTGGTCTCGTCTGATCTCAGGAGCTTAGCAGGGACCAACCTGGTTAGTATGTAGATGGCAGAGCAAAAAACAATAGTTTTATTTAATTTTGAGGAAAGGACAGGAGAGGAGGCGAGGGGAGGGGAGGGGAGGGGAGGGGAGGACGAAAAGGGGAAGGGATGCAAGAGCAAAGCAGAGCACTTCTCAGTTCTAGTACATGGCGGTGCCAGTAATCTTTGTTAATTTCTGTCAGGCAGCCCCCCTGCTCTCCTCCATGCTTCATTGCTGATACTATGGCCTATTTACATAATCATTGTTTTGCCTGAAAGATCCCCACCTTGGATCTATCTTCTATCTACCTTGAGACCTGCCCTGCCTGCAGGGTACATTAATCCTGCCAGTTAGAACGCTAGCAACCGTTGCTACGGAAGCTTTCTACCTTCCTGCTCTTTCTTTTCTCCACCCCCTTTCCCAGCCATCTCTGTCCCGGCTTGACACTTCCAGTTTTACCCTATAAAGCCCACTTCTGTTCCTGGTTTCACTCTCTTTTCTCTCCCGTGTCCCTACCTGGAGAAGGGATGGAGTGCAGAGCAGGAGGCGGCCATTGTGGTTTGGCGCCACATGGCTTAACCCACTATGCTCACACCCAACTCTGGAGCTCCTGCCTGAATACAGATTTGGATTGCTACCGCCACGAGCTTCGTTCCTGGATCATCTCTCCCTCCCACCACGAAGCTAGCCCTGCAAATTTCTCAGGTACAGATTTAGTTTGAGGGATTATCATATGTATCAATATTTAATTTGACTTCTTTCTCAAGAACTAAAAGAAAAAATATCTCTGACTCTTCTGTCTGTGAATTTTTTAACTTGACTTATTTCTATTTGAGAAAAAGAACTTTATTATTTTTTAATTGAATGAGTGAGTGCAAGTACATAAATAAGAATAGGCTTCACTACACATACTGCAAAACTCCAAAATAAATGAAATTAAATTTTATTTCTCTCTCCCAGGTTATAGTCAGTTTGTGATTGATAGAACAGTTAAGCAATATAGGAAAGGTCATTGTTTTATAATACTCTGCACTGCTACACTAGTCAGTACCTCATAGTTAAAAGTAATTCTCCATTTGATGGCAGAAAAGAATAAACATAAGAAATTACATGTTCCTTTTTTTTTTTAGGAATCATGTCAGGAATAATAGAAAAAAAGAAAACAAAAGCAAGTGAACAAGCAAATCTCACATATTTCATTCCCCAATACACTGTCATTAAGTCATGACTAACTTCAAGATATGTCATGACAATAATCTGCTAAGTGGATACTATTGGAGAACTCTTGACTTTCTGATAGATACACCTGCCCGCCCCCTTTTCTTCTAGCGTTTGCCCTTCTTCCGTAGCCAGTCAACAGCGTCAGGTTGACCCTGATGTCAAGTTTCGAGACCTCCTTTGAATCTGGAGAGGTGGCAGTCGTTGACTATGTGGGTCATTGTCTGTAGCCACAGGGGCAGTTCAGGTTGTCTCTGGCTCCCCAGCGATGGAACATAGCGGCGCACCGGCCATGGCCTGTTGCATAGCGATTGAGGAGGGCCCAATCATAACGTGCTAGGTCAAAGCCGGGTTGACGCTTGCAGGGGTCTGTGATGAGGTGTTTGTTCTTTACCTCAGCTGACTGCCAACTCTGTTTCCAAGAGACTGGAACAGAGAAGTTCAGTGTAGGCATAGGGGACCAGATTGGGTGACGAGACGTCAAGCATTGGACAGGGTGGGCGAAGATATCTGCGTATATTGGCAGTTTCGGTCGAGCGTAGACATGGGAAATGAACTTAGATGATGCCGCATCCCGACGAATATCTGGCGGGGCGATGTTGCTAAGAACTGGCAGCCATGGAACCGGGGTGGAACGGATGGTTCCAGAAATTATCCTCATGGAGGAATATAATTTGGAATCGACCAAGTGGACATGGGGGCTACAGAACCATACTGGGGCACAGTATTCTGCAGTGGAATAGCATAATGCCAGAGATGATGATCGTAGTGTGGAAGCGCTCGTGCCCCATGAGGAGCTGGCCAGTCTTGCAATGATGTGATTCCTCGCGCACACCTTTGCTGCAATTTTTATGAGATGTTCATGAAATGACAGAGTAACGCCAAGATAGACTGGCTGGGCTTCATGCCGGATTCTCGTACGGCCAAGCTGCACATTAAGCTCATGCGAGGCCGAGGCATGGTGTAGATGGAAAACAGATGATACCGTTTTTGCAGTGCTAGGGATTAGTTGCCATTTTTTACAGTAATCAGATATCAGAGACATGTCTTTCGTGAGTGTTTCCTCGAGGATGTCGAACTTTGATGCCTGAGTTGCACAGCAGATGTCATTGGTGTAGATGAACTTCCTTGAAGAAGTTTCTGGGAGGTCATTGATGTAAATATTAAATAGCGTAGGAGCCAGAACAGAGCCCTGGGGGAGGCCACTTGAGACAAGTCTCCATCTGCTAGACTTGTCACCCAGATGCACCTGGAATCTTCTGTTTTGGAGAAGAAACGATATAGTGTTGGCCACCCACGGAGGCAGGCATCTTGAGATCTTGACTAGGAGACCACGGTGCCAGACCGTGTCATAGGCTGCTGTGAGATCAACAAAGACAGCACCCGCCCCCCTGAATTGCAATATCTGCTATTTATCTGATGAATGATTTTTCCGTATTATTAACAGCTATATACTATATACAAACATGCCAGAAATTCTTTGTTATCGCTGTAGTTCTGGGGCAGGGACAGATAACATGGTTATGCAAAGAGACTTCCATGCCTGAGGCTCCAAAGTCCCAGGTTCAATCCCCTGCACCACCATAAACCAGAGATGAGCAGTGCTCTGGAAAAGAAAAGAAGGAAGAAAAAAAAAGGGGGGGGGGGAATGCTCTCTGTAGTACTGTATCCAATCCTGTGTTGTTTTGACCATATTAGCGTATATACACAGATAGTGGGCAACAGATCCTTCAGGTTTACATGAGCCTGCCTTATTTGATACCCCTGAATTATGTCTATATCCTTGGAGTAATGTCAGGATTTGCTGAGTAAACATAGAGTCTGATTTAATCATTAGAACTGAAGATAACAAATTTTATATAGAGTGCTCTACATACTATGAGAAAAATCATTCAATTAATATACACTTCAGATATTTACGTTTATGTACAGCCTCTCTTCTCTCACTACTAATGGTGTAGTTAAGTTTGACCTGCTCTTGAGCATCCAGTGAACTCCATCACACTTTTTCAATAGACATAAGATAGTATCTCATTTTCCCAGTGCAAGAGCTAGTATTTTAGCCATTTTGTTTTAGAGAAAATACATACAAGCTAATTGTTTGAAAAATTTTCCTAAATAGCAGATTATCTAGCACTGTCACTAGAGTAATCACTCTTAAATCTGACAATGGCTTATATCCATATAGCTTAAAAATATGTCTTGCTTCAGTACTGCTTAACTATTATGAATAACTGGAGATTTATCGGAAGTAATGGTGATTTCCTAACAAATGGTTATAATTCTCTAAAGAAATATTATTTAAAACGTGACTTCTTTGTTATCCCCCTAGTTATCATAATAACTATAACTGGATTTCTGTGATCACGTTGTGGATAAGGGAGAGAAAAGTAAAAGTAATAGATTTTGAGCCTGTTCCATCTGTACAAACTCTGCTATGCCAACTGCAGTGGAAGGAAGTATGACTTATTTTTGTTGGTAAAGTCAGCATATGTGACTTGAAGACAAATAGTGAGCAGCTGTGATGAGTTAGATAGTTTGCTCTTACACAGACAAATGTGGCTATAGCCATCATAATTGGGAAATGCTTCAACTGCAGAATTCACTCAGTTGCATAAGTGCCGAGCTCCTGTTTCTTATACAGTTGGTGGTTCTAAAGGATGCCTAGAAACAACCAGAACCCTTTCTGAACTATCATCTGGGAATGCTGACTAAAACAAAATCAATACAAAATTACTTAAAAGGAATGTGCTACCCTTTACACATACATTAAGGAAATACATACCCAACTAGAGTAGGTGCAGTGACTAAAAATGAGGTGACAAAGAAAAAAAGAAAGATGTTTGGAAGAAATGGCATAAATAAAACTTAGAGATGCAACATTCATGTTGCTGGTAACAGAAAGGAAAGAGCTTTGAAAAGAAACATATAAACCATCATTAGACAAGATAGAGTCTTTCTGACAGATACATTGAAAAAGTTCAGTATGTTCAGTTATTGGACTTCTTGGCACTTTCTTCTCATCGGAGCAGGGAAATTGTACCTTCGCTGTTTGCAGTCAATGTATAGTGATGTAATTTGAGGGCTAGGGGAATAAAAGATATGCACTGTATTTGGGAGAATATCTCAATTCAAATCACAGAATCAGAGGAATAAGCAATGTGAATTCTAAAAGTCATGCCTGCAGCTCTCATCCCGTCATTTTGCATGAGTGAAACATATGGAAATTGATACAGATAGCAGAACACTGCATGATTTCTCATCTTTTATTTTCCTTCCTTTTTGAAGGCTTATAACACATACACCGAATCAATGATTAAAGCAAGATGATTCTTTTTTTTTTCTGTAGTAAGTGCATTTTTTCCCTGGTCAATTTAAATGAGATTATTGGTGTTTGTTAATACAAATTAACCTGGGGCAATGGGAGGGGGAGTCCAGCAGCATAATGGTTATGTAAAGAGACTCTTGCCTTAGGCTCTAAAATCCCAGGTTCAACACCACCCCCCTCCCCACCTATACCCCCAAATACCATAAGCTTGGAGCTGAGCAGTGCTCTGGTTAAAACAAACAAAAATTAAAAATTAGCCTGAACTTCTGATGCATCTTTTATGTCTCTGAGTAAAGTGCTCCTTTTGAACTATTTATCTTTGTTGTAGATTGTCAAATCAAATTCATGATAACTATGCAACCACTAAAACTGACAACTTCTGCAATTTAGGAATATTATGGAGAAGGGAAGAATGTTGGAAACACACACTCTTAAAAAGCCCAACTTTTTTTTTTAATCAGTGCACTGCTCACCTCTGGCTTATGGTGGTATGGGGTACTGGACCTGGGACCTGGGAACCTCAAGCATGAGAGTTCGTTTGCATAACCACTATGCTGTCTCCCCTGTCCCTGAGACACATTTCTAAAAAGCAAGTCTTCTTGCCAAAAAAAAAAAAAAAAATCCAAACAAAACAGAAGCAAGAAGCAAACAAAGACTTGTGAGAACTGTAGTGGTTATCTTTGGGAAGTTGCAGGATTGGGATAAAGAACTTTGGTAGTGGGTGTGATGTGGAACTATACATTGTAATCTTATAACCTTGTAACAAACTATTAATCACAAGTAAAATTATTAAAAAGTGGAATGAAATAAAACTGACAACTGACCAGAGACTAACTAAAACTGATATTATTGTTGCTGTTATTATTATTATTACCACCAGGGTTATCATTGGGGTTCAGGGCAGGCACTATGAATCCATGCCCCCCTCCCCTCTTTATACTTGATAAAAAAGAGAAAAATTGAGAGGGAAAGGCATATAGGGAGAAAGATAGACCTACTTGCAGACCTACTTCACTGCTTGTGATGGGTGCCCCCTGCAAGTGGGGAGTGGGAGTTCAAACCTAGGTCCTTGTGAATGGTGATCTTTGACTTTAACTGGGTGCACCACTCACTGCCTGTCCCTCTGTATTTTCTTTCTTTCCCTCTCCATTTCTCCCTTCTTCCCTGTCGGGCCTTAAAGCCAGCCCCCGCCCTGCTCTGCTCCATGCTCCACTGCCGACACTATGGTCTATTTACATAATCATTGTTTTGTCTGAAAGATCCCCACCATGTTATCCCCTCAGGGTATTGCTAATTCAGTTAAAACCATCGCAAGAGTTGCTAAGGAGACTTTCACCTTCCCAGCATGCTTTTTGCCTCTCTCCACCCCCCTTCCTAACCAATCCTGTTCCCAACTTGCCACTTTTGTTTTTACCACATAGAGCCCGCTGCTGTTCCTGGTTTTACTCTCTTTCTCTTCCATGTCCCGACCTGGAGAAAACCGGGAGAAGGCCTGGCATGCATAGAGGGAGGCGGCCATTTTGCTAGCTCCATGTGGCCTAAACCTGCTGTGCTCACACCAGACTCTGGAATGTCCGTATCAATAAAGAATTGTATTACCATACTGCCACGAGTTCCTCATCTCTCTCTCTCAGGCGAAGCTAGCCCGGCATTTCCCTCCCTTTCTTTTCTCTCTATTTTTTCACCAAGGTTATTGCTTTTGCTCAGTGATTACAGTTTCTTCATCTTTCCCAGTGGTCTTTTTTTTTCTTATTTTATTTTCTGACATAGACAAAAAGAGGAAGAGAAATCAAGAGAAAAAGAGCTGTTACACTACTCTAGCTCTCATGAAGCTTCTCCCTCTGTAGGTGGGGACCAGGGACTTGAAGCTGGATCCCTGCACACAGTAATGAATACACATGAGAACTATCTGTACCAGCACCCAGTGTCTCTCTCTTTGATAATAATGATGATAATGATGCAGAAGCTGAACTTTATAGATATGTTGTTTTGCCACTGCCAACCTGAATCTTTCAATAAATTGTGTGCATGGGGTAGGAGTGGAGAGGGGGGAGGAGGAGGGTAGATACCACAGTACCAATTTCTTGTGGTACTGTCATTCCCATAGGGTTTTGGGACTCAAGCCTGGATCAGATTCATAGCAAGATATGTACCATGTGTTTTATATCTTTGGTCCAATTATTACAAATAATAAATACAAATTGAAATTTCATAGGAGAAGGATATGATAGAACAATCTCCTACTATAACATTAGGTTTAATTTCTGTGAATTATGCCTACTTTTAAATGAATAGTGACATTTATTATTCTACAACAAAGGTAAACAAAGATATTTTCTCTCTTGAATTATGAATTAGCCTGTTTTGTGGATCTGTACTTCTCCAAATATAAGATAAAAAGTTGAAGAAAATAAAATGTTGTCATATTTGTTTAAAGCATCTACTTCATTGAAGTGTGCAGTAACCTGATCTTAACTCTCAGTAACTGTGTGATTTGAGAAGCTCCTTAGCCTTCAAAAATTCAGTTTCTTTGTCTATGGGGTAGAGGCTACATTCTATGATAGGTTAAAATAAAGAAAGATAATAAATAAGCTGATTAGATTGAAGTCTTGTACATTGCAAAGGCTTAATATATGTTATCAATGAACTTTAATCCTCTGAACTCTCTATTCATCTCTTACAAAATTTATAGTGAGTAATATTATGTAGTTGGCCCACTCTATTCTGAGATATTTTTCAAATCTATTTCTAGATTCCCCAAACTTGAGACTATCCCCAATAGTATGCATCAGAGAATATTTTTTTCCTAATGCTTCACTACTGTGTTTTGTAAACTCCTTTTCTGCTAAACACCACTACTCTACAAGGCAGTTAAAGATATTCAAAGTTCTTACCCTATTCTCCTGGTCTTTGGAGCCCTGTTGCTTATTCTGAGAGATTATACTGTAATGTTAAGTAACTCTTAATTTGTTAATGTAATTCAAATGCATTGCTTTGTAAAGTATTGAAAATTCATGGCTATATTTTATGGGAAGGAGGTGAAGAATTAAAGAGAGTACACTGTATTTTGTTCTCAGAAAACTGCTGGTGGGATTGTAAAGTATTGTAGATATAATAGGAAGCAGTATGGACAACCTAAAAAAAAAATGAAAGACTGAAAGTAGAAATTACATATAATTCAATTATCCCAACCCAGGACATTCACTTAAATAATATAAAAAATACTAATTTGAAGAAACATGTGCACACACATATTCATTTTAGTATTAATTAATACCCCCAATGGCCAGAAACAATGTAAATGTCCATCAACAGATAACTGGATTGGGAGACAGCATGTATTCACAATGGAATTCACTGAACCACAAAATCTACAAAAATCTGACATTTGGAATAGTATAGAAGGACATATAGGGTATTAGAAATATAACTCAAACAAAGAAATACAAATACCATCTGATTTCATTCACATTTGATATATAGAGAAACCAAGCTAATGAATAATGCAGTAATTAAAACAA
This sequence comes from Erinaceus europaeus, assembly GCF_950295315.1. Taxonomy (NCBI): domain Eukaryota; kingdom Metazoa; phylum Chordata; class Mammalia; order Eulipotyphla; family Erinaceidae; genus Erinaceus; species Erinaceus europaeus. The sequence continues at coordinate 23,403,056 of NC_080178.1, forward strand.
CTAAATCTTACACTATAAAGACAAATTAACAATTATCATAGGGAAGGGAAAAAAGGGAAATATAGAAAAATTGATTTTGGGTAAAAAAAATGTCAATTTATGGTGCTATAGTGACAAAGTGACAAAGGGAACATTTTATGAAGAGTTAAGACTATTTTTAAAGGTATTAGCATATGAAGAACTCCTGGAGTAAGAGTTTCAATTCATTGTGCTTCATGGTATTCACAATCTTCTGCTTATAAGGGCAAGAAAGATCAACAGTCCTTGATTTAAATAACCCTCCACCCACCCCTAACCAAGATAAATGGAGCTGTATTAACATGGTTTGAGGCAGCAGCTTACTGTTTTCATTTTTCTTGCAGCAGTGTTTTGGTAAGGGTATGCGTTAAGCCTAGAACTAAAGATTTCATTTTGCTGGAGTCAGCCAGCAGCAGGTGGAATGATTTAAAAAGAGTGGAGAAAAAGACATCCATGTCAACGACTTCATCAAAGTTTCTTTTTCATTCCTTCCACACTTGTGCTGCTGAAATATTGTCTGGTTGCTTTGTTCTATCATGGGGAAAGCAAGCACAGAATATGATTCAAAGCAAACAGTGTCACAGTCTCATTGATTTAAACAGGAGAAAAGTTGTCTTTGAGGTTGTTTACTGTTCTGAATAGCAATCAGTTTTCACTTGTAGGTAAATGTGATCTGTTAAGAGTATCATTAGATGTGATCCCTATTAGTACTTATTGGGGAAATAAATCTTTGAATCATATGGTACCGCTATAAGGTTTCTTAACTCATCCTGGCTAAGTGCACATGTGCGTGTATGTGCTAGCACGCGCGTGTGCGCACACACACACACACACACACACACACACACACACACACAGCTCTGTCTATTGGATTCCTCTCAGCTTGAATATGCTCAGACTTTATATAATTTTACTGTCCTTAAATATCAAATATTGACAGTTGGCCGATTCCTCAGGCAGGCATGGAGCCCCAGAAATAAACTTGTTGGCAAACAAGCAAATAAGTACCAACCATTTTAAGTCCAGAAGTGTTAAGCGTATTAACATTACTGGGAAAAAAAAAATCACCAGAACTATTTTTAGCTTGTAAACCTGTAAATTCTATAACCATTAAAGAACTCCCCACTTCTGTACCTCCAGATCCTGTCAACCACCATCTGCTTGTATTACTAATCTGTTGTAAGAATAACAGAAATATCCACACTTCTAACAAATTTCAAATGCACAGTATTTCTAGTTACAGATATGATAATGTACAGTGTGTTTCCAGAACGTAGTTACTTTATATAATTAACTTTACATTCTTTGAACAGCAACTTTATATTTTCCTCCCCTCTAATGCCTGCAAACCACTACTCTTTTTCTACGACTTTGACTACTGAGATACGTCAACTAATTAGAATCAGACAGTACTACGGCTGTGTTGTTTCAATAAACAACACAGTGTCCTCAGTGTTCCTTCTTATTTTCACAGGGTATCACTGAAGACTTTGTTTTGAAAGGCTGAATGGTATCATAGCATATGTAGATATTATATTTTCTTTATATTGTCATCAACTGCTAGCTACATAGGATGTTTCTATATCTTAAATATTGTGAAAATGCTTCAGTGAACAATGGAGCGTATATTATGCTCCATTTCTGAGCTTGAATAATTTAGATATGTTAAATAAATCAAATCATGCAGCATTTGTCTTTTTGTCACTTTTATTTCACTTAGCCTTTGACTTTCACCCTGCATTTAATATATATTGAACAGTGGTATAGTCTTAACAAAGTAAAACAAACACTGTGACCACCTTGATCTTAATGATACATAACAGTGGCCTCTAAAAAATTCTGTTACCCAGGCCTGATTGTGATACACTGGAAGGAAGATTCACACCTCGGATTTTACATTTTACTAATGAACAAAGTTTTCTTCCAGTCCTCCTACATGCTTTCTTCCTCTCTCCAGCTCTGCCTCATTCTTTCTCTCATTTTTATTTCTTTTTACATACATTATCTATTCTTGTAAAGAGGAAGTACAATATTGTGAACTTAGATTAACAGACCAAAATACTTTTTATTTGATTAACCAAATAGAATTTATGTTTTAACTGTACTAAGTATCTCTAAATTTATCAAATCCCTGTCTTCCTTTACTAAAGGAGACTATATGTCTATTTTAAACCAATACTTATTATTTACACAAGATTACTTACTATATAGTCAGATGAGTCTTTGACTATGCCAGCAAAAATAATTTTGGTTGAATGTCTGTTTCAGGTACTTGGTTATTTTACTTTATACTTAATAATATATATGAGAATTGTTTACCTGGTGTAAGAAATATTCTTTTTTTTAAAGTACTTCTTTTTTAATTTTTAATTTAATTTTATATTTATTTATTTATTCCCTTTTGTTTCCCTTGTTGTTTTATTGTTGTAGTTATTGATGTCGTCGTTGTTGGATAGGACAGAGAGAAATGGAGAGAGATGGGGAAGACAGAGAGGGGGAGAGAAAGATAGACACCTACAGACCTGCTTCACCGCCTGTGAAGCGACTCCCCTGCAGGTGGGGAGCCAGGGCTCGAACCGGGATCCTTATGCCAGTCCTTGTGCTTTTTGCCACCTGCACTTAACCCGCTGAACTACAGCCCGACTCCCGTAAGAAATATTCTACTCTGGTTGTCTTATCATTAGGTATTGTTTCAGCATAATTATTATTTTTAATTAATTATTTTATTTATTTATTTTCCCTTGTGTTGCTCTTGTCTTTTTATTGTTGTTGTAGTTATTATTGTTGTTATTGATGTCATTGTTGTTGGATAGGACAGAGAGAAATGGAGATAGGAGGGGAAGACAGAGAGGGGGAGAGAAAGACAGATACCTGTAGACCTGCTTTATGGCCTGTGAAGTGATTCCCCTGCAGGTGGAGAGCTGGGGGCTGGAACCGGGATCCTTACGCTCTGCGCCACGTGCGCTTAACCTGCTGCGCTACCACCTGACTCCCCAGCATAATTATTTTTAAGCTATAATATTCTATGCAGAGATAGCATTATTAAAATATACCATATCAATTTATTCCAATGTTAACATATTCATGAATTCTGTTCAAATGAACCTATCCCCTTTCTTTTTATTTTTCCATAAAGTTTCATGCATTGACTGTTTTCCAAGTTTACTTCATTCCTATGCCTTGGTTTTAATACATATTATTTTGATTCACATATGATACAATAATATCACTTTATATTTTTCTTCACTTCATTTTGGTCACTGTGGGCTACAGTTACATCATCTCAAATCCAATTCCTGTCATTTTGATGCAGGCTCTTATCATTGTGTTCCATTCTAATTGTTTTCTTTTATTTCCTGCTACAGTGAATTCAATTACTCTCCTTATTCATTGCTCATCTGTAATATTTTCAATTTAATTTTCTAAGACTCTGGTTCTGCTTACATTACAGTACAAAACAGAGGTTTCCTGATTTCATAAACTTGACTTTTATTTATATTTGTTCAGATCTCATTTATATACAAGGCTAGCCTACAATAATTCTTTTGAAGAAAGTAGCTTAATGTTATTTATGCCTCTGGCATTTATTTATCACTGTTTTGATTTAAACAAGAAATTTTAAGAATTTCCTTTTAACTTCACTAGTTTTTAAATGTGGGTTTCAGTGACATGTCTACTAAAGTCATATATTTACTAACTCCAGTCATGAATTCTTCATTACAGAATTTGTAAAAATAAACTATTTCTTCGTATTTGTGAATTAATACTATTCTATTGCATGTCCTACTGAACTAGATTATAATGAGTACATTTGGCACTAAATTTTATCAGTGAAGATAGCATACATTCTATTGAGTCTAAGGTTTGCTTTTATATAATTAAGAAAAAGTCTAGCAGTACACCTGATTTTCATTTACAGCCTTTCATTTTGAATCAGGTGAGTAAAATTATAGTTGTTGGCTTTATTGTTTAAAATAGGAAGTTTCAGTTACTCTAGTCTTTTAAAGATGTTTATTCAGTGTTACTTTGTGCCTTCAAACAGGACAGAATGTTGGATATGTATAATTCCTAAATTAATTAATCCCTCTTAGGTTTTGATGTCAGAAAATTTATTCTAAAAGCTTAAAAGCCAGGGCATATTGGCATAACTGGTAGAATATACACATTCATTACCAAGTGCAAGGGATTCAATTTTGCAGTTCCTCATCCCTACCTGAAGTGGGGAAACTTCAAAAGCAGTAGAGAAGTGTTGCAGATGTCTTTCATTCTCTCCCTATCACTTCCCTCTCTCCCTGTCTATTGTTTCTATGTCAGAAAAGAAAGAACAAAGTTAAACAGTCACTGGGAACAATGGAGTTGTTGTGCACCTAACCCGAGCAGTCAAACCTATGGCACACAGACTAATTTCTGCCCATTTTGTCCACTGCAGTTTTTCTTTTTTTTCCCCTCCGGGGTTATTGTTGGGCTCGGTGCCTGCACCATGAATCCACCGCTCCTGGAGGCCACTTTTTTCCCCTTTTGTAGCCCTTGTTGTTGTAGCCTCCTTGTGGTTATTATTATTGCCATTGTTGATGTTGTTTGTTGTTGGATAGGACAGAGAGAAATGGAGAGAGGAGGGGAAGACAGAGAGGGGGAGAGAAAGATAGACACCCGCATACCTGCTTCACCGCCTGTGAAGCGACTCCCCTGCAGGTGGGGAGTCAGGGCCTCGAACGGGGATCCTTATGCAGGTCCGAGTCCCTGCGCTTTGCAGCACATGCGCTTAACCCACTGCGCCACCGCCAGACACCCCATTTTTTTTTTAATTTACTGGAGAAAACACTGATGATTCTCACACAATTTAGAATAATTTTTACCTATGTCTACAAAATTTTATGTTCCACTTCAGGAGAATTTTTCAGGCAAAAATTAGAGCAAAAACTAAACAAATAAGACAAAACAAAACAACAACACCTCCACCCTCACTTCCTTAAAAAGGAAGTTCTGATAATTCATTTGCCAGAAAATAGGTCTGAGGATCCCAGGCCAATTAGAGAACTCCATCTTCCTTGACAGTACTTAATTTACATATCAGCTGGTTCATCTAGTGTCATGCTGAACTGATCTTTTTTTCCCCCGTTTAAAAATATTTTATTTATTTTTACTTTTTAATTAGAGACAGATACAAAAGTAAAGGATGCAGAGAGGAAGAGGGAGGTGGTGATCTGGGGGGCTGACCTTAGGTTATTCATTCTGCATTACTTTTTTTTTTTTTTTTTGATAGGACAGAGAGAAATTCAGAGGGAGAAGATAGTATAGTAAGGGAGGAAAGGGGGAAAGATAGATAGATAGATAGATAGATAGATAGATAGATAGACGGACAGACAGACAGAAACCTACAACCTTGCCTCACTGCTTGTGAAGCTCCTTTCTCTCCCCATAGGTGGGGATGAGATGCTTGAACCTGGTTTCTTGTGTGTGCTTAATCGGGTGTGCCACTGCCTGGCACCTGAAACTATTCTTTAAATTGTTCAAGATGGGTGTCCAGGTGGTAACCAGGGGCTTATAATGTAACTTGATTTTATGTGACTTTAAAGTTATATAGGACTGGGCGGCGGCACATCTTGATGAGCACAAGTGCTACAGTGTGGCAGAGTAAAACAGCTTTAAACTCTGAGATATTCAATATAAACTTTTTTTGTATTTTATTTACTTATTTACTTCATGAAAGTGGATACAGAATAAAAGACGAAGGAACAAAAGTGGCTGGTCTGAGTCCTTATCAGCTTTATCTTGTGATGGTGCTGGGAACTGAACTGATGGTGCTGAGAATTGAACTTGGAACCTCAGATCCTCAGGCATGAGTCTTTTTGCATTATCAATATGCTAACTCCCCATGCCTTAAATATAAATATTTTTCATTATGTATTATTTTCATTATATCAAAAGGAATTAGATTACATTAAATATAATAAAAATATAATAATATAAATTCTTGGAAAAAAACTTTAGAATACTCATGCTTCAGACATCTGCTGAAATTGGTTTGGTAGGTTTATTTTGTGAAAAAAATCAATAACCAAGAATAATTCTTGATTAATTAAAAGGTAGAACATTTCTCGTGAAATAATAAAATTGTGATGAGACAAGATAAAAAAACAAGTTCTAGTCCCTAAGGGGATGACAAATTAAACCAACATTTTAGTGTGGATCTGATTTGACAGTAGGCTAAGGAAATAGGGAGAAGAATAAGGGGAATGAACATTCAAGAAAACACTCATAGTATATTTAATTTATTTTCACTGATAAATTATTTTTGTTCAGTAAAGGAAATGAAGAAAGTATAATTAATATACTGCAGTTGAGGCAAAAAGAGGTAACTTAAAAAATACTCATGCTTTTTGTAAATGTGTCATTAAATTTTGTTATCTCCAATGTTTTACCTATATGGAATAACTTTCAGAGACAGAGACAGAGACAGGGAGGCAAAGATTGACAGTGAAAGAGTCCAGTGCACTGAAACTTCCTAAAAGAAGTTGAGGCTACGGTTGAACCTACTTCATGCACATGCTAAAGCAGAGTGCTATTTGGTCAATCTGATTATTTATTTATTTAGTATTAGTGATTTATAAAATTATAAGATAATAGTATAATTCTACATCATTTCTACCACCAGAGTTCTGTGTCTCCATTCCCCCCCATTGGAAACTGCAGTAGTTCTCCCAAGGTCACAGATATGGGTTGGTTATTTTACATATATTCATGTTATATATATGCCTGTATTATCTTTTGTAGGCTACAGCACCAGCATTGCATACATAAAGTCCTGAGTAGGATCCTCAGTCTCTCATACACACAATCAATGCTGATCTAGCTATTTCATTTAATGAGAGAGACTAGAGAAACACCTGGCATATGCAGTGTTGGGAATTGCACTTGAGAACTCATGTATGCAAGTCCTGCATTGTGAACCTTCTCTCTGACATCATCATCATCATAATCACTATTTAGAATCACAGTCTATTACAAACACCTAGCAAGGTTTATTTCAACACAAAAGTGTAAAAAAAATATAAAGGCATATTGCTAAATGGAAACTGATATATTTTAAGCATTCATAATAGATATGAAGGTATTCTGTTTTTGTTTTCCAATACAATTCTTACAGATGTAAGATAAGTTCTAGTAAAAGACAAGAATATTACAAACTTGTACCCAGCCCTATACAGTTTTGATGAATCTTAAAGAGGGAAAAACTTATAATATTTCTATTAACCAGATAAAGTATTCCATATTAAGAAATCCTTTTATTGGTTCCAAATGGCTAATTAGAACACCTGAGAACAGTTAAGAACTTAGAAATTTAGAAATCACTATTTTTCTCTTAAAAGCAAATACGATGAAACAAAACCAAAGACCCATCTTGAATTCATCCTAGAACTAAGCTATCAAGTCAAACTGTCATTCTGAAAGCTAAAGAGATAGGTAAATCCAGTCAGTCAAGATTTACTTAATTGGAGAAGAAGCTAGGGAGCCATGTTGTCTATTCCAGACTTTTTAGTAGAGACACATGATAATTAAGCAAATATTTGGAAAAGAAAGTGGACCATCTTGAGGCTAAGAAACACTGTGACTACAGTATTAGGATCCTACACTTCACTTAACATGAACTTTGCCCCTAGGAAGCTTAACAGGTATTCAAAATAAAGAGATAGAGGGATAGATAGATAGATAGATAGATAGGTAGATAGATAGATAGATATAGACTCTACCATAGTCCTGAAAGTAAGAAAAAGTAATCTCCTTGAAGTATATAAAAAAAAAAACTCACTGATTCTCCATAACAAAGTCCTACTCTCCAGGTTGAAAAGTCTTTATCTTAGCACAGCTGGAAAGTGGGTTATTACTTTAACTCATTCCCTGCAGTTTTTCTATTGCACCTAAATGGAGAAAGAAAAACTTTAATACAGTACTGAAGAAACAGAAGCCTGAAGCTGACTAAAAATCTTGCTCATGGGCAGAATGTAAAAAATAAGAACAAAAAAGGGAAAAAACAAATACAACTTGAACTGGGTTAAGTGTATTGTACCAAAACAAAGGACTCTGGGGAGAGGAATGGGCTGGGTGAAGGGCCTTTAGGGTTCTGTTGCATGATGGTGGAAAGGGCCTTAGAATGGGTTGAGTGTGTTTTGTAGTGACCTATCATGGTGAAGTGAGAAATTGTACCCATGTGTGAACAACTGTAAACTGTAAACCAAACCGCTAACTTCCAAATTAATTAATTAAAAAGAATGTTGCATAGTTGCTTTTCCTCCAACTTCAATACTGTCAAGTAGGACTTAAGTACTGTCAAGTAGGACTTAAGTAATGGTTTATAAATAAATAAAGTTTCAATACTTAGGTATTGGAGTATAAAACAAAACCCAAAGTCAACAATAAAAACAAAAGAGAGAAATTAGAAATTTGAGGTATTTAAAGTTTCTGGGACCTACCATTAGCACAAACATTGGAAAGGAGTTCAACTTACAGTTAACATAACTTCTTGCCCTAAAAAAAGAAAAGTCTCTTTTTTTCTTAGTTCTTATTAGCTGAACAATAACTCCTCCTTTCAATAAGTAATGATATCAAATGGCAAGCAAACAAAACAATCAAGATATAGAACCAAACTCAAAGATAAGACAGATGCTGGGATTATCTGCTAGGGAATTTAACATGACTATGATTAATATGTTATAGGGCTCAGTGGGAACAGCTAGCAACCTGCAGCAACAGATGGATGATGTAAACAGAAACAGAAACACACAAAAGGCTAGTGAAGTTGAATGTCTCTACTTACATAACTTCTTTATTGATAAATGAGTTGTGAAATTTAGCATAATGAAATGTGTTATGCAGAAGATGACATTACTTAACGTTTTAATAATGCTTTATTATTATTACTATTATTTTTTAACCAGAGCACTGTTCAGCTCTGGCTTACGGTGGTGTGGGGGATTGAATCTGAGACTTTGGAGCGTCAGGCATGAGAGTCTGTTTGCATAACTGTTATGCTTTCTACCCCCCCAATTGTATTTTAAAACCTACATTTTTCTGCTCATCTGATTTTATCAGGCCCTACCCACAGATCTGAGAAGTAGGAAAACAGGCATTACCCAAAGCAGTAGCGTAGAGGCTATATCAGTTTGTTTAAAGTGAAGTTATGATATGATAACAAACGACATCAGACAGATAAAGATGAGTATGGGATGATCCCACTCATCAACAGAAGTTGACTAAGAAGATCTGAAAGGGAAACTAAAAGCAGGACCTGACCAAATTGTAAGTAGGGCACCAAAGTAAAAACCTTGTGGTGCAGCTTCCTGGGCCAGTGGGGGGTGGGAGTGGGTGGGAGGGATGGGTCACAGTCTTTTGGTGGTGGGAATGGTGTTTGTGTACACTCCTAGCAAAATGTAGACATATAAATCACTAGTTAATTAATATGAGAGGGGGAAAATCAATTGTATGTCTCAAAGTTTTTCAAAACACAAAGTGAATCTTTTTAATATATAGGCTATGTATTTGATATGCTGACTCTCTCAAAAGCCTAGACCAAGTAGATCAGAAGCATCCAATAGCACAGCTATATACAAGATACTGGGTACTGTACAACAAACCCTAACAAAAGGACTTTTCACAGTTAACCCAATTACCAAATAATGTGATGATAACATTAACTTTTTGAACCCTAAGACAGCAGGAACCTCACATCTCCACTATAGAGCCCCTACTTCCCCCAGTCTTGGAACCCTTGGATAGGGCCCACTTTCCCGTATGCCTCTCCCAATCCATATCAAATAATATTGCATCCGCCAATCACAACCTAACCAACGCAACGATTGCCACCTCAACATGCTTCACTTCAGACTGTGTCCAGAGACTTCACATGTGGAATGACAACCCTTCAGCTTCATTACTCGGGTGAGACCTTTCCTTTCATAGTATACTCTAATTTCATCTCAGGTGGTTCACTTTCTAACAAAGTCCCAAAACCTAGATATATATATATACCAGTTTCTGTGAGAGAGAGCATATGTTCACACATATCTATAAACTACTGCAAAATATATACCTGAAAGCAGAAGTACACTAGAGTATGCAGTGAGTACCTCCCTAACACTTCCTCTCCACTATTCCAAGCTTTGGGTCCATGATTGCTCAACAATTTGTTTGGCTTTGTATGTTAACTCTCTTTTCAGTCACCAGGTTCCAGATGCCATCAGGATGCCAGCCAGGCTTCCCTGGATTGAAGACCCCACCAATGTGTCCTGGAGCTCAGCTTCCCCAGAGACACACCCTACTAGGGAAAGAGAGAGGCAGACTGGGAGTATGGACCAACCAGTCAACGCCCATGTTCAGCGGGGAAGCAATTACAGAAGCCAGACCTTCTACCTTCTGCAACCCACAATGACCCTGGGTCCATGCTCCCAGAGGGATGGAGAATGGGAAAGCTATCAGGGGAGGGGGTGGGATATGGAGATTGGGTGGTGGGAATTGTGTGGAGTTGTACCCTTCCTACCCTATGGTTTTGTTAATTAATCCTTTCTTAAATAAAAAATTTTAAAAAAAGTCAAAAGAGAAAAAAAACAAACCATTATTGGCTTATATCAGCACAGGCTCATTTTGTTATGGTTTATAGGTTAATGAAGTATGTAGCTTTTGACCATTTATTCTAGGAGACTAACTAAAAGAACAACCAGGATATAAAATATATGGTAGAGAAAGAATTGACAGACTGTGAATGATCCTTTTCAAATATTTTGTTAGAGAAATAATTGATATGACAGTTTTTGTGAACATAGGCATAATATCTTATTCCTTATAACTGGTGTCTTTAGAGTGATTCCACCACCAGCTTGAGTTCTTGTACACTATTCTCAACAACCCCCACACATTCTCCCCCACACACTAGGCCTTGCTTCTAGAGAGTACATCTGGCTCAAATTCATCCTATGTTTAGTCTTTCTTAAAGATCTTGTGGAAGGTGGCCAGGTGGTGGCGCACCTGGTTGAGCACATGTTACAATGCTCAAGGACACAGGCTTGAGCCCCCATCGCACCTTCAGGGGGAAAGCTTCATGAGTGGTGAAGAAGTGTTGCAGGTATCTCTGTGTTTCTCTCCCCCTTCCCTCTGAATTTCTGGCTGTCCCTGTCCAATAAATAAATAAAGATAATTTTAAAAATAAAAAAAAAAAATCTTGTGGTGAAGCAGAATTTTCCACTTTCGCTCACTTGGCATTGGAAAAGTCAAACCAGTCAAATCACATGACCAATCCTGTTTTCAGAGTGAGAGAATTTTTAACTCATGGTGGGCAAGACTCAGTAGAGAAGAACCAAGAGTCTTCTAATTCTTTGTATTCCATTATTATCAGTTATTATCATCGTTATAAAGAAATAAACTCAAGCAATAGATATTTTACAATAGATGCAAAGTTAATGTTCTTGGCTGTGTTTTTTAAACAACATTACAACTCCCAGTAAATTCAAAAGTATATTTTCTCCTTCTTAGGATTATTATTTCATAAAATTGAATAGTTTTAAACACTAGAGAATAACTGAAATAAGAAAAATATACAGTCAATATTTACATGTAAATAGGAGAGAATTAATAGAAACAAAATAGGCAAGGGAAACAGAACAAGATAATAGTTATAAAATCCAAATGCAGTATTTAAGGGAAAAGCTAGGCATTCAGATCCACAAAACTGAAGATCAGCAAGTGATTGTTCAAATATGAAATTAATACAGAAGAAGAGAGAAGTGCAGGTCAGAGGAAACAAAGTTGTATGGAGTTGGAGTTTTCAACAAAACCTTTTTTATGTAAACCATGAAACAACTGTCTATATGAAAAAATAAAAAGCTGGTTTTCTTTTTCATATGATACAATTTCAATTGGATTCAAGACCAAAAAGCAGATAGAAAACTCTATCAAATTGTTTTAAAGTAAGAGAAGTACCTCTCTCCCATTCACTAATAAAGAAGGACTTCCTAGTCTCAGTCAACAGTATAACGTATAAAATAACATACTTGAATCCTATTAAAACTTTAAATACTTAAATAAAATAAGCAGGTGCCAATACTGGACCTAACTCATATATGGGGTTTACAAAACAAAGCAAAGGACAATACAGGTTGAATTCTCATTGAACTAAAATTGACCAGCATGTTTCCAATAAGTATGAAAGGCAGTGGTCATTTGATTTCCAATAGCATGTGAGGATAACCTGGAGAGACTCTGACAGCTCAGGTCAGCATAATACCTGTAGCTGCCATCCACTTCTAATATATATGCACATTCACAACTCAGAAGAGGAAAATGAGGATTACTAAGGGGAGGTCGGAGACACAAGTCCCTATGGTAGAAAAAGATGATGATTTGATTGAGGGTGAAATGTATTGATACCTATCTTGGAAAAATGTGGCAATTTCTCTTGTGATAACAAGAATTCTGTAGATCAATGCATACTCACTAAAGTGATATTGAAATTGGAAAAAGAAAAGAGTTAGGGGCCAGGTGCTAGCATTCCTGGGTAAGCACACATATTACAGTGCATGAGGGTCCGGGTTCAAGCCTCAGGTCCCCACTAGCAAGGGGAAACCTTCACCAGTGGTGAAATTGGGCTGCAAGTGTCTCTCTGTCTTCCTTTTCTATCTCCCCCTTCCTTTTCAACTTATTTCTGTTTCTATCCAATAATAAATTTTTAAAAGTTAAAAACTTACTTGTATTGGGAGGTGTGGCTATGGAACAGGAGCTATTAAAGATTACATTCCTGATAAACTAGGAAAAACAACAACAACAAATCATCTGAAAACTCAATAAAATACAGCCAGGATCTCTCCAGAAACTCACTAAGCCACCACCACCAAGTTGCAAATGACACTACAATTTCATCCTCAACTCTCTGGGAAGATGACTTCACCAATGCAGCCCAGAACCTTATCTCTCCAGAGCCCTACACTACTAGGGAAAGACAAAAACAGGTAAAGAGTACGAATGGACATGACATTGCCCAGGTCTAGCAGAGAAGCAGTTGCAAAAGTCAGACCTTTCACTTTCTGAACCCCATCAGGACCCAGAGAGAGAAGAGGGAGGAGGAAAAAAAGGACATTCAGAAGTAGCAAGCGTGTCTTACTAAGAAAGATAGGGCAGGATCATAGAAAAAAGTAGGCAAATATATATAAATATAGATAGATAGTTATAGAAATAATAGTTAACCTATATCTGTGATCTTGGGAGAACTACTGTAGCTCCCAATGAAGGGAATGCAGACACAAAACTCTGGCCGTGGGAAAGGTGTAGAATTATACCCCATTATCTTATAATTTTGTAAATGACTAATAAAAACATATGCTAAAACATTCTGCTTGTGTAAAATAAAAAATGAGTGTAAGTTAATATAATTTTAGAAGTACCGTTATCAGAAAAAGCAATATGGTAGTTACTTTACTTTGAATAGAGGATGTGTGATTTGCAAAAATAAGAATGCAAGCTTCTAAAATATTTTCAGTTATTCATTACAATGTGTATTAATTATTACCTAAGCATTTAATGCATAATAGTTCCACCTGTACCCATAGATTTTACATACTTATCACACTATGATAAATGTTTACAATACACTTTAAGTGCCAAATTGCCAAGCACTTAAACATAAAGAAAAAAACATCATGTACCCTATATGCTTTACAAGAGATATGAGAAAAAGAATGCAAATAGAGTTAAATTAAACTGACTTAAATAGAGTTTCACATACTGTCTTGGTTTAGGTCTTGGACTAGAAGATTCCTCACCAATAAAAGCAATTTGTTAACAAATTGGATTAGGATTAAATAATATCATCTGAGACACTGTCTTTTGTTATCATCCGAAACATATTTCTTTTCATTTTTTTAAAGTTTTTTTTTGTTTGTTTTTTATTCCCTTTTGTTGCCTTGGTTGTTTTATTGTTGTAGTTATTATTGATGTTATTTATTATCGTTGTTGGACAGGACAGAGAGAAATGGAGAGAGGAGGGGAAGACAGAGAGGGGGAGAGAAAGACACCTGCAGACCCGCTTCACCGCCTGTGAAGCTACTTCCCTGCAGGTGGGGAGCCCGGGGCTCAAACCGGGATCCTTACGCAGGTCCCTGTGCTCTGCGCCACATGCGCTTAACCCGCTGCGCCACCGCCGGACTCCCTCTTTTCATTTTTTTAAAAGACTTTATTTATGAGAAAGATAGGAGGAGAGAGAAAGAACCAGATACCACTCTGGCATATGTGCTGCCGGGGATCAAACCTGGGACCTCATGCTTGAGAGTCAAAAGTCCTATCACTGTGCCACCTGCCAGACCACTCTCTTTTCATTTTTAAAATGTGTTGTGAAATATGTTTGGCCAACTTCTTGGGTCAGAAAATCAGTCAGACTTGTCATTTTGCCTCACCTCTATACACAACATCAATCTCAGTTCTAGGGTAAGTCATCTGCTAAAGTTTCCATAAATGTCTTCTCAATGTATAAATACTTTTCATATTATTTGGGCTTCTAAACGGAAGTTATTTTTGTACTTTTTTTTAAATTGAAGGGATACTACTCAGCTTTTCAAAATGATGAAGTAAAGCATACTTGTTACAACGCTCAAGAAGTAGAGTTCAAGCCCCCTGTCCCTTTCTGCATAGGGAAAAAGTCTTGAGCATTGAAGCAGTGCTACTATTCTTTCTCTCTTCCTCCTCTTTTCCTCCTTCTCTCTTGATTTCAGTCTCTATCAAACAAATAAAAAATAAAGTATCCCTATATAAACCTATTCATTCTATCATTCACATAGTCATCTATCTAACTTAAGATCAGCTGTCTACTGTCTAGTCAGATATATCAGATAAGAGAAAAAAGTACTGAGGGTGTCATAATCTAACAAAGGGTATTTCTTTTAGTCTAGGATAGACCCCTGAAAAATTACAAATATTCTTTCACTCTCTACATCATTTTTCTAAAATACTGAGATATGACTGCTGTTGAATACTCTTCCCCTCTCCTGTCAAGTGTCTTGTCAATCTCTGTCCTCATATTCTGTTCCTATGGGTAAAAAGCAAGAAAATATCTATGATTGCCAAAGCAAGAATAATTTTAAAAATTAGCAAGAATTGAAGCATCATGCTTCTCAACTTATGTTACTGAGCAATAAAACCTCGTGGTTCTGGAGCAAAATTAGAAATGCAGATCAATGTAATATGATTGAGAGCCCAGTAATATGCCCTCAAAGCTGCAGGTGGTTGATTTATGGAGAAAAGAAAGTATTTTCAATAAATGGTGCTGGGAAAATTGTGTTGAAGCAAGCTATGCACAGGTGTCAAATTTAAAGGACTTGAACGTTTGACCAGAAGCCATCAATTACATAGAATAAAACACTGGGAAAGCATCCCATAGTATCTGTTTTAGAAATAGGCCTATGCTATGACCCTGAACTCCCTCTTGTGGGATTTACCCAAAGGACGCATCCAAAGAGAACTGTGTATACCTATCTATGTTCACAGCATCATAGTTTGTAATACAAAAAACATAGAAACAATCCAGATGTTCAACGATAGATAAGTGGGTAAGAAGCTGTGGTATACTACTACTCAATTGTTAAAAATGATGGAGGCAGGAGGCGGGTGGTAGCGCAGCAGGCTAAGCACATGTGGCATAAGGACCTGCGTAAGGATCCCGGTTCGAGCCCTGGCTCCCCACCTACAGGGGAGTCGCTTCATAATTGGTGAAGCAGGTCTGCAAGTGTCTATATTTCTCTCCCCCTCTGTGTCTTCCCCTCTTCTCTCCATTTCTCTCTGTCCTATCCAACAATAATGACATCAATAATAACAACAACAACAAAACAACAAGGACAACAAAAGGGAATAAATAAATAAATATTAAAAAATTAAAAATAATGGAGGCGTATCTTTTACTTTATCTTGAAAGGAATTGGAAAATTAAGTTAGGTGAGATAAACCAAAGGAAAGATAAATACTAAAAGACCAGATGATCTCACTTAGAGGTGGAACTTAAAAAACGGGAACAGAAAGGGAAAAGAGAAGGTGAAACTTGGACTGAGTGGTGTGTCTTGTGCCAAAGTAAAAGACTGGGGAGAGAGAGGTTAGAGCAGATGAAGAATGTTCAGCATCTTGATGTACAGTGATACACAGTTGAGAGTGAGAGTGTTCTACAGATACCTACCCTAGGGAGATAAGAAGTTGTACCTATACTGTAAAACTATTAACCCCCAATAAAAGGAGAAGAAAATAAGTGCTATCATTTGCTTTTATTAATAAATGTGTGTGTGTGTGTGAGAGAGAGAGAGAGAGAGAGAGAGAACCAAAAGTAAAAATAACCAAACTGAAAACCTTCTGCATGAAAAAAGAACCATCACTTGACTGAATTGGGAACATCATTACACATCATATATTTACAAAGGATTAGTAGACAAAACATATAAAGAACCCACAAAACATAGGGGGTGGGGGATAAACACTAAATGATGGAGAGGGGACATGGATTTTCTTCAGAGGACAGATACCTTTTCCAGAGATTCAGATGGCCAAAAGACATGCAAAAACATGCTCAAGTTCACTAACAGAGAAATGTAAACCATGGCAATAAGATACATCTCATAGCTGTAAGAATGACATAATTGTAAGATAGGAATAAATTCTGCCAAGGATGGGACAAATAGAGGACCCATATCATGTTTCAATCATTAGTTCTGCGTGACCTCATCTTTTGTAGGATGCCTTCTTTGATTGCCTCACATAATGTTAATCACAGGCTCTCGTATTGGGTCTTTCTATCAATAAATCTATGCCCTTATTGAGGGTGGGGGTGAGAGAGAGAAAAAGAAAGGGAGTAGTGGGGATACCTGCACAACTGTTGTGTCTTATGAGGTGCCAAAGATCAGAAACACATGCTAGTAAAGTCTGCCCTTTTTTGCTAAATTGCTGCTTCTTCTAGCGTTTGCCCTTCTTCCATAGCCAGTCAACAGCGTCAGGTTGAGCCTGATGTAAAGTTTCGAGACCTCCTTTGAATCTGGAGAGGTGGCAGTAGTTGACTATGTGGGTCATAGTCTGTCTGTAGCCGCAGGGGCAGTTCGGGTTGTCTCTGGCTAAGGCATAATGAATCACTCTTAATATTTTTTATGTATGTGCTTGACTAGAAAACCCTAGCTTTTGAGGACAGAAACTAGCAAACTCATCTCTGTCTTCTCACAACTTTATAAATAACTAGAACATTAGAAGCGCTCAGTAGAAAGGTTAAGAGGTTGAAATGAATTGGTCAAATTGCATGTGAACTCATGCTTAAGATAAAACTATACAGGTAATATGTTTGGAGGTTACTGCATTTTCATTTCATTTCATTTTTATTTATCAATCTATTAACATATCCTTACTTTGTGAAAGCTTATTGTCAGACCTTTACATTTCCTTACCTGCTCTTTTGAGGACTGTGGAGTCTATTCTGTCTCTTTGCAATATGATGAATAATAAACATATATATGGTGAACCATAATTACTGTTTTTTTTTTCCTTCCTCTATCCTAAACCACTTTACAAGTAAGAACTTTAAGGGAAACAATTTCATTATCAATGACAGATTATCAAGCACTTTATAAACCTTTCTTTTGCCCCTGTTTATGGAATTTGTGAGATCCCAAATGTATTTAAGAAAATTGAAGTAATAGTGATCTTGATATAAATTGTACTACAACTTTTGGTTATGTTTCAGGTAATATATCAACCTGACCTTCCATAAAGAGAGACAGGAGATATTGAAGTACTATTAGTGTTTAAAATTCTGTACATTTCCAACATTATCTTTACTTATTGCTACAGCATGATCAAAATATCTTACCAAAGTCATGTTTTATATGCTATAATCGATAAAGTTGCATTATTTGATCTGGAAATACTTTCTACTATGAATTACCATTACTAACAGGTAAAGATTTCTGAATGGAGTCTATTTGTCACCCACTGATGAAATCTCAGAGTTGAAATTTTTTTACAGAAAATCACCATACTGTACTGCACAATGCACTTTCTTATGAGTACTTATAAAATTAAATGAGAGAACAGCAGCCCCCCCAACACACACACATTTTCTAGACTAATATGAATTGCCTTCGTTTAGGATCCCAATATTATTATGCACTCTGTAGCAGTGGGTTTTCCTCTGATTCTTGTTGTACTTTTTGAAGCATTATTTAGAAAATTTAAATAACTTTCTATTAATAGCACAGTCACTTAATGCTGTTTTCTTCCAATAGAACCTATAGACAAAAACAAACAAACAAAAACCAGCCCGTCTTCTTGTTATCTACCTCTTCAGATGAAGATATCTATGATTAGGTATCCTGTACTGAGATGTTGGGGAAATGAGTAATACAATCTACTTTGCATTCATGATCCACCTAAAACATATTTTCTCTTTGAATAAAGCTAAGACTTATTTTCTCATTACACCTTGATGACTATGAACACTTTGCACAACCAAATTTTCTACTGATTATAATTTGATGAAGAAAATGTCAAAAAAATTAAAGCAAAGAAAATGGCATTTCAGGAAATTATACATATGCATAAAGCCCCATTTTCCCTCTGCTCCATGCCTTGCATGTGTTAGTCTGCTAATTCAAAGTTTCAGGGTAGAATATAATATTACTGAGACAAGAATATATTATTAATGTGACCATGGCTTATGGATATAGAGATCACCACTTTGTGTCTTCTCTAAGCCTTTTTCAAAGGTATTTTCACTGTCAAATCTGTGAATATGAACGCTTTAGTTGCGAATGAGCTAGAGGACAGCTATTCACTGTAGTTATTGGACTACCATTTCTTGTTGCCACATAATCGGTTAGCACAAAGGAAATGCTTTCCCCCTACTACTTACATATAGAAACCTGTTCCCTTAAGTGACATTTATGAAAGAATCTGCAGTTCTGTTAGTGTATATGAAAAGTTTTAACTGTCAGCATATCCGTATGTGGTTGTTCCATCTGTTTCTCTCAACTCAATTTGTCTTTGATGTCCCAACCCTCTAATTATCATTTGCGTCATCTAAAATTTAATAGGTGAAATGAGAGGCTGTGGTTTTGATCTGTTCTGTGGTGCTTATTAAGGGAAGTGGTAAAATCTGAGAAATCTGCATGACTTTTCCTTTGTTTTCTTAGTAGATGAACAGAATAAAACACATGAGCTTCCTTGTTTAATGTTTTTTTCACAAATGTTACTACATTTGTGGATCCCAAATGTATACATAAGAAACAATTTAACAGGTGCATTGTGTTCAACAGAAATAATTGGGGAAAAGCAGATTTTGACTAAGTGTACCAAGTGAAGAAAAGTAATCTCTTTACTAAGTTCAGTCCTTTTGCACTTACATTGTAAGGATGTAGTTCAGATTTTGAATTCCATAAGCTAATAATGGAGGTATGCAGTATAAATATATGTAGGCTTTCTTAGGGTAATGTCAAATAATCTTTCTGGCTGCTGAGGTTATCTCAGCAGTAGCACACAAAAGGCCCCAGGCGAGATCCCTGGCACTGAAAAATGGCAGGACTGAGTTCTCTGACTTCTCTCTTATTCACAAAAATCCTTTAAATAAAAATATATTAAATATATGTTTCAGTGCAGGGTATGGACTGAGGAAATATGTTTATACATTGATTTTTGAGCACTTATTAAAAGGAAGGTCACTCCATTCTGTGGGTTAAGTTACACTGCTTAAACTTTATGGACATTATGTGGACAAATATTTCGGTGATATGATAGCATCTAAACACACCTGTTTTAGGTCTTTTCTTTTTAAATCTATTGTCTGGACCTGCCCTCCCCTTTTAGAAATAAAAAGGGATAAAGTTTGAAGAGAGAAGTGATTATAGATTTATTTCTAAATTATCCCACACAGATAAATACATGTGATATATCTGTGGACAATGATCTCATGAAAATACAGGTATCTATATTCATTTGAAGGGCTGTATCTTGTACACATATATCCTACTGCTATGTTCTGTAGTATGGCTCTTATTAATATAAATATATATACACATATAGGTATTTTTTTCTTAGTCTATGACTTTCACATTTTCTTCTGTATTTTACTTACAAAATGTCAAGCACTTACCATGCAGCAACTAGAACTGACAATTCACCTTTCTCTTCAGATGCAACTGTTTTATGTCCTTCAGTGAGGACTCTACAGAAGTCTGTTTACACTTGTATATATCGATATGTATATGAGTTACTTGCAGGCGTGTGCGCCAGTAAGATTTAAAAAATCCTTAATGATTGAACATTTTTCAGTTATTTTTCTACTAAATTGGAAGAAGTTCTGTTCCTTTCTACTTTGAGATAGTTACTTTCTAGTACCAGCATAGCACTCTCCTCTGCCACAGGTGCAAATTATATTCTTGTGTATACTTGCAGTCACTCCATTTGCATGGCATTTCAGTTCCTCTTGCAATGTTGAACAAATGCTGTTCCTGTCCTGTGAGTTTGCCAGACATACTTTGATTTATGGAGAAATTTCTTTTCCAATATTCTTATAGAATGCATCACTTTTCGAAAACTACTATCTAGTATGAAAGAAGATTTTATGTTACTCTAATAACCCATTATTCAACAGAGTACTAATATGTTTTAATTACTAACGTTCTAGGAATTAAAGAAACTACAAAACTTTTTAAGTTTTTCTTAGTAGATGAATAGAATAGAACACACGAGCTTCCTTGTTTTATGTTATCTATGTTATAATATTTGCAATTGTTTCTCGTTAATGTCATTCAAAAAAATAGGTATCAGATTTAGAGAGCTTTTATGAACCCACATGGAAACAACACATGATTTTGTTTCCAACTAAACAGTCACTGTGTTTGCTGCATACTGATGACCATGAAATAGAGCTTTCTAGTTTTAATAAGACAGGTAATTAAGTCAATTTGAAATGTGGTTTTGCACCATAAGACAAAGTGTCAGATTCTGGGGGAAAATCCTTAGTTGCACATTAAGCACATTTTGAAACCAATTAGCCAAAACATCTTTTCTGCTACTTTTCATAGATTACAAGCATTCAATTTTCAGAACAGAGTTGATGTGAAAGTGAATTATCTGCCTCTTCACTAATGAGACCCTTGTTCAGGATTGGGTAAAGATTGGGTCTTTGTAAAAAGAAAGTATAAATGCAACATGGATATCATTCATCTCTTAATTAGAAAATAACAATCTTCCTGACATATTTAATTTGATCTCAGTCATTTCCTTCACTTTATAGACCCCTTCCATAATTTAAATCCTAAATGTACTGAGCAAAGTGCTTACTTCTGTGGTTACCACCTTCACACACCTGTCACCCTCGAGATTCCTTTTCAGAAAAACACTATCTGACACCATCTCCCCAGAAAATACCTTTGGCCCACCTGCATGTTAGCTATCAGGCTCAGGCAAAAAGTAGTAAAGACATTTGCGCCTTGTAATATACCTAAAATAGACCTACTAACTTTTTCTAAAACGGAGACATCAAATCACACCTGCTATATTCGTGCCTTTAGAATCCAGATTATTAAACAATCTTAATGCTTTTTCAGATACCAAGTTACAGATGCTACCATGTAGCCAACCTGACTTCCCCGTGAAGAAGACCTCACCAATGCACCCTGGAACCCCATCTCTCCAGAGCCCTGCCCCAGTAGGGAAAGATAGGGACAGGGTGGGAGTATCAGTTGATCTGCCAACACCCATGTTCAGCAGAGAAGCAATTATAAAATCCAGACCTCCACCTTCTGCACTCCATAATGATCCTGGGTCCATACTCCCAGAAGGATAAAGAACAGGAAAGCTTCCCGTGGAGGGGGATGGGATATGCAACCCTGGTGGTGAGAAATGTGTGGAATTTTACTCCTCTTATCCTATGGTTTTGTTGATATTTACAATTTTTTATTTTATAAATAAATTAAAAAACAAGTATCTAAAATCCTAAAGTGAGTATTTGCATTTTGAAAGCTCAATAAATCCCTTACCGTTCATAATAATATGTGTTTTTTTGTTAAAAAAAAAACACTGAATCGCTAAACTGAGTGAAGATTAATGCCCAAGTATTTCTTCATCTTTTCTTCACAATACTCCTCTCTTTCTCTTTCTGCACAACTCCCCTGAGCCACACTGCTTCGTTCTCTCCTCTCTGTCCATTCCCCACTTGTCTCCTTCTTAACTATCATCTTTTAACTTTCTTAAATAGCGAAATATACTGAATGAAATGTTCAATGGAAATTTTGTTTAGAAATGACTTCATTGTTTTTTAAAGATAGAAACAGAGGTAGCATGAAAAAGTGAAAGACCACAGAACTAAAGCTTCCTTTTTTTTTTTTTTCTTTGCCTCCAGGGCTATAGCTGGGGCTCAGTGACTGGACTATGAATCCACTGCTCCTGGAGGCTATTATCTCCCTTCTGTTGCCCTTGTTGTTTACAGTTGTTGTTGTTGTTGTAGTTATTATTGTTCATATTGCTATTGTTGTTGGACAGGACAGAGAGAATTCAAGAAAGGAGGGGAAGACAGAGAGGGGGAGAAAGAGAAAAAGATAGACACCTGTAGACCTGCTTCAAGGCTTGTGAAGCGACTCCCCTGCAGGTGGAGAGCCTGGGCCTCGAACTGGGATGCTTACACTGGTCCTTGCACTACACGCCATGTGCGCTTAACCTACTGTGCTACCTACCGTCTGGCCCCCAGCTGAAGCTTCCTTTAAGGCAGTTGGGACCAGGGTCAAACCTGGGTGGCACACATGGCAAAGAACCACACTAACCAAGCAAACTATTTTCGGGTCCCAATAACAAATTTAAATACTTAACTATGCGAAAAAAAATAATATGTTGTTACAAGAAAGGGAAAAGCAACACATTTACATCAATAGAAACACTGAAAAGATTCTATAATATAGAAGAGTGACGTAATCCCCCTGCTTTAAATAACTGTTCCAAAATTCATATAAGATACAAATATATAATGGGATATTTAATAACTCAGATAAATAACATGATTCTACTTATTAAATATTACTTCCTTGAGTTTTATATATATATATATGCTAATTTTCATATACTGGTTTCCCCAATTTTATTAAAAGTGGCTTGACACTGTAAATTCTACACTCCTTCTAGAGGAGATGAAATTAATAATAATCTGTCACAAAGGGTCAGTCTTTTAAGAATAACATATCTCTCTACATTGCAGTTAAACATTATGAATAATTCACTTTACCTTTCATTAGGTATTTCTGATTCCATATTTTATTATCTTTCCAGGATATTTTTTGCACTTTGTAGCAATGTGACCTACACATGAGTCACTCACACACGCATGTACGAACACACACTCACACATATACACCTCATTAAAGAAGTAAAAGAAAGAGTAGAGAAGCTGGTGCACTTTCAGATTTTGACAAGGATAAAGATCATGACAAAAGGGAAGAGTCAAGACCAGATGAAATGTAAAGTTTAAAGTTTTCAAGGGTTTGCTCCAAAAAAAATCACTAGGGTTTTAATATCCTTGCGATGCCAAGTGGCTTTGTATGCTAACTCTCTTGTCAACCACCAGGTTCCAGATGCTAACAGGATGCCAACCAGACTTCCCTAGACAGACAACCCCACCAATGTGTCCTGGAGCTCTGCTTCCCCAGAGCCCTTCCCCAGTAAGGAAAGAGAAAGACAGGCTGGGAGTATGGATAGACCTGTCAATGCCCATGTTCAGTGGAGAAGCAATTACAGAAGCCAGACCTTCCACCTTCTGCAACCCATAGTGACCTTGAGTCCATACTCCCAGAGGGATAAAGAATGGGGACGCGATCAGGGGAGGGTATGGGATACAGAGTCCTGGTGGTAGGAACTGTGTGAAGTTGTACCCCTCTTATTCTATGGTTTCTGTCAATGTTTCCTTTTTATAAATAAAAAATTCTAAAAAATATGCAATTGTATGGGTCAATTATACATTGACCACCTCCTCTGTCTCCTCTACTTCCTCCCTTCCTGCCTCCTTCTCCTCCTCCTCTTTTCCCTTTCTTCTTCTTTCTTTCCTCACATTAGAGGCCATCTCCATTCAGTTCTTTTTTCTTTTCTTTTTACCTAGAAACTAGCAGCAGTCAGTCAGTGCGTCCTTCTCAGAGGTCAGCATACATTTTCACAGAGACCATTTTCTAAATTCTTGAGTCAATACTCCATCTGAACTCCCTCTCTTTAAACATCTACAGAGTCCCTTCTCCAAAATCCAGCACTGCCTGATGCTAGTATTAAATATTTAATTGACTTTATTAAACAATGGATGAATCAGGCAGCATCTGATCTAGTAAGTAAAAAGCTGTTGCTGGAAGTTATGCAAAATGGATATCATTTTATCAGAAAGAAGAGGGAACATGCACATTAGAAAAATTAAAAAAAAAGAAAGAAAGAAAGAAAGAAAGAAAGAAAGAAAGAAAGAAAGAAAGAAAGAAAGAAAGAAAGCCTTCTTCAAGCAAAGCCACCTTCCATGTGGTGGCTGTGGAGGAGGGATGGTAAAGAGTGATGGGGCCTCATCAGAATAACTTTTCTAATGCAGAACAAGATAACAACAGATTGGCCAGTTTCAATTTTCACTTTGGGGAGTGGTTTAAACTATAATGAGGTTAGGTTTTATTAAGTCTTGTAGGATTTAGTTTAAAAGAGTCACTTGGACTTTAGAAAAAAAAAAAGCCTTAGAATGAAATTTCACATTTATTGACCTTTATCTGAACCTTAGCCTCTTTAGTCTCTGCTACTTCCAAATCCTATACCTCCTTGACATTCAAACAACAATTTGATCTTTTTTTTCTTTTACCCACTCTGAAAGCCTTCCAGAGAAAGTCTTCTCCACTGAGGTCATGGTTCTTCCACTTATAATGCTCTCTGACAAAATCTTATCTTACTTGTTAGCATGCACATTTGCTATTACATGAAATTGTTCCTTCAATCTGTGGAATTCAAAAGCCTTCCTTGATTTTCTTAAAGTAATTTCTTGCAAGAAATTGCTTTAAGTTTTTTTAAATTTTTTATTTATTTCCTTTTTGTTGCCCTATTTTTTATTGTTGTTGTAGCTATTGTTGTTGATGTCATTGATGTTGGATAGGACAGAGAGAAATAGAGAGAGGAGGGGAAGACAGAGAGAAAGAGGGAAAGATAGACACCTGCAGATCTGCTTCATCACCTGTGAAGTGAACCCCCTGCAGGTGGGGAGCCAGAGGCTTGAACCAGGATCCTTATGCTAGTCTTTGTGCTTTGTGCCAGGTGCACTTAACCCACTGCACTACCGCCTAATACCCTGAAATTAAGTTTTAATATTCATTAAAATAAAGACTTTATAGTTTAAGTTAGAATGTAAAATAATCCATAATTTGAAGGACAATTTATCAATATAAAATCACATTCTCCCAAATCTTTATACATATAATCTGTCTTCACTGAACCATAAGCAAAATAATTTTAAAAAACTCTTACAAAGATTGATTAATGTATACATGTATGACTATTTTTATTCACTCATAAGAAAATGTGGGGAAAAATAAGTAAAGCACTCACCACTGGAAAACAGATTATCCTTAAGTCATATGAAAATATAAGCATTTTTTAATTAAAATGAATTCTACAAAAATGTATAAAAGAAGTGATATAACATTTGTAAGGGCATCATCTCCTTCTCTATGGAAAAAGCAGAATATGAACATCTCTCTAGAAATGCTCAATAGAGAAGACAATGTCTCCAGTCTGCACAGCCGCCATACTCTGATTTCATGTGATTCTCCTGATAAGTTCCCTTAAGGGATTTCTCAAAGTCTGACATCTTTTAGCTGGGGGGTGACAACTGGTAGTTTGGACTATTTAGATGAGTCACCCAGTCCTCCTCCTCTGCCTCCTCCTATTCCCCCTCCTCTTTGCTCTCCTCTCCCTCCCACTCCTCCCCCCTGCCATTTCCCCTCTTCTTTCCCCTCCTCTTCTTTTATTTTGCTGCCAGAGTTTCTCAGGGACTTCACACCTGCAAGATTCTACCACTCTTAGAGGATTTTTTTGTCCCTTCCCAGTTAGAGGATGAAAGACAGAGAAGGAGAGTTATAAATGAAAAATAAATACCTGCACAGCTCCACCACTTGTGAATTTCCCCTGTCTGTTTTACTCAACATTTGGTGGCCAAGAAGGGGCCTGGGCCCAGAGCCCAGACTATAGCAAGTTATGTCCTTAGGTCTATATCTCTGGCCCTCAGATTCATTCCTTCCTCCATCCCTTAATCCTTCCTTCCTTCCTTCCTTCCTTCCTTCCTTCCTTCCTTCCTTCCTTCCTTCCTTCCTTTCTCCTTCCCTTCCCTTCCCTTCCCTTCTTTCCTTCCTTCCTTCCTCCCTTCCTTCCTTCCTTCCTTCCTTCCTTCCTTCCTTCCTTCCTTCCTTTCTCCTTCCCTTCCCTTCCCTTCCCTTCTTTCCTTCCTTCCTTCCTCCCTTCCTTCCTTCCTTCCTTCCTTCCTTCCTTCCTTCCTTCCTTCCTTACTTTCTCCTTCCCTTCCCTTCCCTTCCCTTCCCTTCCCTTCCCTTCCCTTCCCTTCTTTCCTTCCTTCCCTTCCCTTCCCTTCCCTTCCCTTCCCTTCCCTTCCCTTCCCTTCCCTTCCCTTCCCTTCCCTTCCCTTCCCCTTCCTTCCTTCCTTCCTTCCTTCCTTCCTTCCTTCCTTCCTTCCTCCCTCCCTCCCTCCCTTCCTTCCTTTCTTCCTTCCTTCCCTTCATATTCTCTCTCTCTCTCTCCTCCAGGGTTATCGCTAGGACTTGGTGCCTGCACTATGAGTCACTGCTCTTGGAGGCCATCTTTTCCCCATAGTTATTGTTACTGTCATTGTTGTTCTTATTGTTGTTGTTGCTGGGTAGAACAGAGAGAAATTGAGAGAGGAGGGGAAGACAGAGAAGGGAAGAGAAAGCTAAACACCTGCAAATTTGCTTCACCACTAGTGAAGTGACCCCCCTGCAGGTGGGAAGCCAGGGGCTGGAACCTGGATCCTTGTGTGTGTCATTGTGCTTTGCACTATGTGCACTTAACTGCCCAGCCCCCTGATTTCTTAATATTGTGAGATCAGTTTATAAAGTAATGCAGCAAATAAGCACATATCAAACTTCTATTCACATATATTAAGATGTTTAGAACATTGATCTTTTTCAAAGCAAACAAACAACAAAAAAATAAAGCGTAATATGTTTGGGTATTTTTGAAAAAAAAAATAATAGGTAATTGGTCTTTTGCTGAATGTCATCTACATAAAAATAAAACTGCTCAAGGACACAAGAGAAAAAAACAATAGAGCAGTTAATTTGACTTTCTTCTCATTAAGTTTGCATAATTACATTATCAGAATTAAATGACTTTTTGTGAGGGGTCTTGCCATTTTACTTGGATAATAAAGATGACTCTGTTACATCTCAGGGGGGAAAAGTGAACTCTTGACATTGAACAGCCAAGTAAAATGAAAGTTTGCATAAAAATAATCAGTAAGCGGCCCAGCAGTGGAGAGCATCCAACAGAGTTCACATTCTACCATGTGCAATCTCTCAGGTCCAAGCCCCTACTCCCTACCCACAGGGGAAAAACTTCAAGAGTGGTGAAACAATTCTGCAGGTTTTGTTCTTTCTTGTTACCTCTCCTTTTTTTCTCCATTTCTCTCTGTCTCTCTCTAATAAATTAAGTAATTAGAGAGTCGGGCAGTAATGCAGAGGGTTAAGCGCAGGTGGCGCAAAGCACAAGGACCAGCCTAAGTATCCCGGTTTGAGCCCCTGGCTCCTCACCTGCAGGGGCGTCGCTTCACAAGTGGTGAAGCAGGTCTTCAGGTGTCTATCTTTCTCTCCTCCCTCTGTCTTCCCCTCCTCTCTCCATTTCTCTCTGTCCTATCCAACAATGACGACATCAATAACTACAACAATAAAAAAGGGAATAAATAAAAAAAATAGTGAAAATATAGTATACAAAATGTATATTTAACAGCTTAATCTTTTTATATTTTCTAATACACTAAATTTAAAATATATGTATAAAAATCTACAAACAGAACAAAGCTTTTTCTTTTTTTTCCCTGTTGGTCAGTCTGGGACAACAAGGAAAGACTGATTTAAGAAAGTTTTTCCATCTTTCCATTGACATAAGAATTAATGATCTTTGTATTTGGGAATAAATCAACCATCTGACTATCAACCAACCATCTAATAAGATTTTACTGGAGGTGATTATGCTTAGCAAATTAAGTAAAA
Source organism: Erinaceus europaeus (assembly GCF_950295315.1). NCBI lineage: Eukaryota > Metazoa > Chordata > Mammalia > Eulipotyphla > Erinaceidae > Erinaceus > Erinaceus europaeus. The sequence goes on from NC_080178.1 coordinate 23,431,366, forward strand.
AAGCAAAGACTGCTTCAGGTGGTTTCACTCATATGGGGAGTCTAGAGATGTGATTTACATGAACTTGCCCCCCCCAAAAAAAAATAATAAGCAAGCAGAAACAGAATCAAGCAAACTGTTTGTAAGACCTGTGAGTACTATGGTGATTATCTTTGGGAGTGTGGGGTTACAGAACTTTGGGGGTGATTGTGGTGTTGATCTGTACATTCTAATCTTCCAATCCTGTAACTTACTATTAATAACAGATGAAAAATTAAAAATAAATAACAAATAGCCACTGCAAGTGGTGGACTCTTCTGGAAGGCACCGGACTCCAGCAACAACCATAGTAACAATTTTTTAAAAAGGCTGTATGAAAATGGATGAGCAACCATAAAATTTTAAAGACACATATTATGTGGAAAGAGTATTTGACTTTTATCTTGCCAAAATAATAAATCATGTTATGGAAATGGTGGCTGATTATTTTAGAACTATAAGTATTGTTGACAGCATTTTGAAATTTATAAAAATTTTGTACAAACAAACCACTAAAATTACCGGTTAACATACTTGATTGCTGTGTAATCCCCCAAATCTCCCCTGGATTTTTTAAAAATTAATTTCTAGCATATTGACTAAAGTAAGTACTGTTTTTTTAACTAATATTTTAGAAGCAGTGATTTTGATAGCATAATGTTTCTGAGGTTGTCAGGACTCCCCTGGAAGATGTGTTCCTGCCTTATATTTGTAAAATCTCTATCACATCTTACTTGTGGTTCATTTCATAGTCCGTGCTTTGTCTGATCCCTGCTATGAATATGAAAGACCAGATGTGTAAGCAAGGGCATCATATTCTGGTGTTCTGTTCCAGGAAACATGTCTTCTGCAGATTTAATCTGAATTTTCTTCCAGATACAACAGAAATCAGTGCAGCTTGTTTCATATCTCTTTTGTATTTTTCTTTTTGTATATTTAAAATTAGTTTTTCTTCATCAGGGTTATTGTTGGGGATCTATAACTGCAGGGATCTACCACTCCTGATGATCATTTTCACCCTTTTTCCTCCTTCCTTCTCTCGCTCCCTCCCTGTCTTTCTTCTTTCTTTGTTTTTCTTTTTGATAGAGGTGAGAGACAGTGTGGTAGAAGGGAGGTAGAGGGAGACAGAAAGGAGGAGGAAAATCTATATCACTGCTGTACTGTCCATGAAGTTGTTCCTCTGTATATAAGGAAGGTACTTGAACCCTAATGTTTGCACAATATAACGTGTGTCACAATGTAATATGTGTTTTCTATCAGGTGCATTACCACCAAGCTCTATTTTTGTGTCTTTTTAAAGAATGTTTTTAATTTAATTTTCATGTGATAATTTCATTTGATAACACAGCAAGAAATTAGAAAGAGAGGGAGACAGAAAGTGAGACAATAGCAGAACTGCTTCACAACTGCAGGTGAGAGTAGGGGACTTAGTGCTTGGTTAATTGCGTATCCAACCAGCCCAGTATGCCACAATCTGTCCCCCTCTAGGTGTTTTTTTTTTTTCTTTTTAAAATATATTTTTATAATGTAGTTACTTCAAATTCTACATGCTTTTTATTTATTTATTTATTTATTATTTTTATTTTCTTATTGAATAGTAGAGATGGCCAGAAATTGAGAGGGAAGAGGAAGACTGAGAGGGAGATAGGGAGGGAGAGAGACAGAGAGACACCTGCAGTCCTGCTCCACCTCTTGTGAAGTTTTCCCCCTGCAGATGGGGACCAGCTGCTCATAAACTAGCACCATGCCACCATTTCAGAAACTTCCCCTGGTGCCAAACATGTATGTAATGCCTATGTGAGGGGTGAAGGTGGGGCTCGATCCAGATTCTCCTATCTGGTTAAGTATGTGCTACACTGGCTGACCTATCTCTTGGCCCCTAAAACTAATATAAGATAAATTGTATGTAATGTAAATACTGTATAAGTAATATCACTTAATAAAACAAGTAAGATCTGTTTTATTTATTTGCATAGAACCAGTTCTTGGTTTCAGTAATATTTTGTGCCATCTTTCTGGATTCTGATTTATGGATTTATCCTCAGATTTTGATTATCTTTTCATCCTCCTGCTGACATTTGGTTCTCTTGGTTACTCCTTTTCTAACTGATTCAATTATGGTGTTAGGTAGTGGGCCTGTGTTGCTATAAACTTCCCTCTTATGACAGCTTTTGCCGCATCCCACAGAGTCTGGTCTCTTCATTTTCATTATTGCCCAAGTAAGTTTTAAATTCTCTTTTGATTTCTTCAGTGATTCAGGTGTTATTCAGAAGAGTACTGTTGAGTCTCTTTAGTTTGTGTGGATTTCTTTGTTTCTTTTTTTGTCATTGATTTCTAACTTCACTGTCTCATACTCAGAAAAGATACTTTTTATGATTTCAATATTCCTTGAGAATGTTCCTTGTGCACTTGAAAAGAATGTATATTCTTTCTTTTGGGGGGGTAAGAAGTTCTGAATGTATCTATTAAATTCATCTAGTCTGTGACTTAATTTAAGACCTCTATTTCCTTGTTGATTTTTATTTCCTCCAGAGGTATCACGGGGGGGGGGGGTGCTGTCACTATGAATCCATTGCTCCTGGTGGTCTTGTGTTTTTTTTTTTTTTTTTCCATTTTATTGGACAGAACGGAGATAAATTGAGAGAGGAGGAAGAGACAGATATGGGAAGTAATAAATACATATAGACCTGCTTCACCACTTGTTAAGCATCCCACCCCCTTGCAGGTGGGGAATCAGGGAGTTCAAACTCAGATTCATGCATGAATCCATGTGCTTAATCAAGTGCACCACTACCCAGCCCCCGTTGTTGATATTTTTCTGTCCTGATGATCTGTCTCTTGCTGTGAATGGTGTGCTGAGGTCTCCAACTAATACTGTGTTGCTGTCTCTTTTAAAGCCAGTTCATATTTTGAATATATTTGGACACATGCATACTGTGAGCATATATGAGGATGATGGTTGTGTCTCCCTTTGGGTTGATGCTCTGAGCAATGTGCAGTGTCCATATCTGTCTCTTTTCACCTTCCGTGTCTGAAAGTCTAATTTACCTGATATTAAAATAGTTGTCTCTGCCCTTTCATTTGTGTTGTTGGCTTGGGATATCTTGTTTCAGCCTGTCATCCAAAACTTTCATTTGCCTTTCTTTTGGATATGTGTTTCCTGGATACAAACAGATGAGTTTTGCACATAAATACATTCAGTCACTCTGAATCTTCTGACTGGTGAATGTAAGTCATGAACATTTAGAATGATTATTGATAAGCATAATAGCTTATAACAATTCTGATTTTTGTGTTGAGGTTGTTTTATGTTCTTGTTAACTCCTTTCCTGTTTGTTTCTGGTTGTTAACTTATGTGGATGGTTCTCTATAATGGTCTTGCCTACTGTATATATATTTCTTATGTGTCTTTTTGCTAGATTTTGTTTTGTGGTTATCATGAATTTTGTGTTTAATTTAAAATATCTACAAGAGTCTTTTTTCAAGTTGCCTTAGTTCACCAGCACTGGACTTTGTCACTCTATTTTGCTCTCCCTTTCCTGTGTCTATTTTCCCCTGTTGTGTTTGTGGTTCTTTTCTAATACTGATCATTTCACTAAAAGTTGGATGGAATCTCTTCACTTCTACTTCTCATGTGGGACTCCTCTCAGTAATTCTTGCAAGATAGGATTGGTAGTGGCAAATTCCTTATGTTTCTAAATGGTTGAAAAGATCTTATTTTCCCCTCATCTTTGAAGAATAATTTAGAAGATGCAGAATTTGTGGCTGGCAATTTTTATCCTTTAATATTTTGAATATGCCATTCCACACTTCCTTTGCCTCTAGAGTTAGGATAAAAAAAAATCTAAGGAAAGCCTGATGGTTCTGTCTTTGTATGTGACTTTCTTCCAGCATCCAATATGTTTTCCTTGTCCCTAATTTTGGATAGTTTTACAATGAAGTATGCTGGTGTGTGTCATTTTGGATTTCTATATTTTGAACACGAGTCAGGTATGGAAATTTTTCAGCTCATTTTTTAATATATTTTTTCTCCTCTTCTCTCCCTCCTTTCTTCCACAAGGATCCCAATAACACTGCTATTCATATTTCTGATGTAGTCTGCTAGTTCATAGAGAAGTGCTACATTGTTCCCTAAACCTTTCGTCTCCAAGAATTTTAAATTCAGAGTGTGGCGGTTGTGTCTTCCAGCATTGACATTTTCTTCCCCACAGTATTAAATCTATTTCTGTGGCCTCTTACCTCAACCTGAGTTGCATTCAAAGTGTCCTTTAAGCTTTGCAGTTCATTTTGGAGGTGTATTTTTTCCCCTGTACTTTGTAATCCTTTGGTAAAATGATCACTGAGTTCTTGCATCTTTAGTTTCTTGAACTGATTTTTCTTCTTCTTTTTTTCCCCTCCCTCTCTCTTTCTTTTTTCACTTATTTATTTTACCAGAGCACTTCACAGCTCTAGCTTTTGGAGGTGCGGGGATTGAACCTGGAACACTGAACCTCAGGCATGCATGTGTTTTTGCATAATCATTATGTTATCTTTCCTGCTCTAGTTAATTGATTTTATGATGAGTTTTCTAAATTCTATCATTTTTTCTAGATCTGTGTCTGGCTGGTGCTTTGTGACTGGTTATTGCTGTCTGTGTATTTTTGTTTTCAATTTAGTGTGACTTTCATTGTTGTGCCAGAAGAGGGTGCTGTTGCTACAGGATTCAATTTCCCTGTTTATATATGTGGTGGGGCAAGGAAATCTTATTCTGTGCTATCAGGCAGGCTTAAGTCCACTTGGTCGATTCCAAATTATATTCCTCCATGAGGATAATTTCTGGAACCATCCGTTCCACCCCGGTTCCATGGCTGCCAGTTCTTAGCAACATCACCCCGCCAGATATTCGTCAGGATGCGGCATCATCTAAGTTCATTTCCCACGTCTATGCTCAGCTCGACCGGACCTGCCAATATACGCAGATATCTTTGCCCACCCTGTCCAACGCTTGACGTCTCATCACCCAATCTGATCCCCTACGCCTACACTGAACTTCTCTGTTCCAGACTCTTGGAAACAGAGCTGGCAGTCAGCTGAGGTAAAGAACAAACACCTCATCACAGACCCCTGCAAGTGTCAACCCGGCTTTGACCTAGCACGTTATGATTGGGCCCTCCTCAATCACTATCGAACAAGCCATGGTCGGTGAGCCGCTATGTTCCAACGCTGGGGAGCCAGAGACGACCCGAACTGCCCCTGCGGCTACAGACAGACTATGACCCACATAGTCAACGACTGCCACCTCTCCAGATTCAAAGGCGGTCTCGAAACTTTACATCAGGCTCAACCTGATGCTGTTGACTGGCTACGGAAGAAGGGCAAACACTAGAAGAAGAAGAAGGCAGGCTTAGAGTTTTTGATGTCAGTACAGGGTCTCCCTGCTGTTTTTGTAGCCTCTGGGTGTGTTAAAGCCTTGGAGAATACCTTTCTCCTTAGTGTTCAAAGAAAAAAGCAAGATTTATAGCCCCTAAAATTCCCTGCCTTCTTCCTGCAACCACGTGCTCTGTTTTGAAAGTACCAAAACGGCACTCACTACTATTGAGCTTCTGAAATTTTCAAGACATTTCCCCTCACTCTTGATCAGCCTTGTCTATATTCATTTGTGGCTACGTGAGTTGGTCTAGAAGTCAGTTGTGTGTGTGTGTGTGTGTGGGGGGGGGGGGTTATTCTAAGTCATCAGTTTGGTTTAGATTTTTTTAATTTCAATATAGGCTTTATGTTATTCCAGCTTCTGTGGGGTAACAGCATTGGAAATCTAGTAAGTATAAGTTACAGCTGTAAATTGGTGAGTTTATAGTTGTTGTTTTTTGTTGTTGTTGTTGTTAAACAGTTGTTGCTTTGACGTGGACCCAGAAGTGGTACATCTAATTGGCTACTCTCCCAATTTGGCACCAGCTTGTCACTAGGTATTTTTGAGGGAGAGAAGGTTTCATCCAGAAATAGGAGTTGTTACAGGTGTGGCTTGGAAGGTGTAGGCAGGATTGGAGGTATAAAACTGGGAGTCTGAGGGGGCTAGCTTTCTTTCTGGTGACCATCATACTGTACATTTATTTACTTTCTTCTCTCTCATACCCTACCATGTTTTGTTTTCAATAAAGTTTAATGTACCCAAATAATTGTGCTTTCTCCTCAGTTCACTGTAGAGATTATGTCTGACAAGCCCTTAGGATGGGGGGGGGTGCACGTACCTCTTTTCCCTTTATCATATTTGGCAACCACCTTCTCTCCTTCAACAGTATGTTTTTTTTTAATCCTGGGACTCTCTCCCTCATCCCTTTTCCATCCATGAGCCACACATGTCTGTACTTGCCTGTGGCTTGGTGAGTTTCTAAAGAAATCTTTCTCAATTTTGTTGAATTTTCAGATGATTTTCATTGCTTTTACTAGTTGACAGGGAGAGTGAAGTGAATCTACTGTTACCCCATAGCCACACCTCTGAAAGTCCCATTTTTTTCTCTTATTTTGACAGAGAAAGATATAAATCAAGAAGGAAGAGGGAGAGAGTAAGAGAGAGAGCAGCAACACTGCTTCCCTGCTCATGAAGCTGCCCTCCCTCCTGCAGGTGGGGATCTGGGGTCACTCTTGTCCTTATACTTAGTAAGATGTGTGCTCCATCTAGTATGCCACTGCCTGGATCCTGCATACACTCTCTGTTATATAACCCTCCCTATATCTAAATCTTATTTACAAAAATAAAAATGATACCCTTTGTAATATAATATTCCGAAACGACAAAGTAATGATGTACTGTGTTTTTTATATTTTTATTTATTTAATCATGAAGGAGACAGTGAGAGATAGAGAGAGATTGAGGGAGAGAGAGAGAGAAAGAGGGAGAGGGAGAGAGAGAGGTAAAGGGAGAGGGAGAGGGAAAGGGAGGGAGAGAGAGAGAGAGAGAGAGAGAGAGAGAGGGAGGGAGGACACCAGACATCACCTCTGGAACATGTGCTTCATGGGATTAAATTTGGGACCTGATGCTTGAGTGTCCTGTGCTTCACCACCATGCCACCTTCCGGACCACTTCTGTGGTTTCTTTATTTGGATCACTTTTATCCTCTCCAAGCTTAAACATCAAGTTTGTTTGAAATGAGTAAGATATATAAGAAAATGGAGAGAGGAATAAAAAAGGATTTGTCATCCTCCATGTTTTGTTCCACTGCCCTGACTGTGCTTTTCTTTTTTAAATCTTTTTAAAAATTCATTTTGATATTCTATTATTTACTTATTTTTGGATAGAGACAAAGAGAAATTGGGAGGGGGTAGGGATGGATGGAGAGAAAAACATCTACAACATTGTGTCACCGCTCATGAAGCCTATTCCCTGCCATTGGGGACTAGGGGTTTGAGCCCAGGTCCTCGTACACAGCATGGTAACTTGTGCTCTCAAATGACTGTGGCACTGCCCAGCCTCTGAGGCAGTTTTCATTTAATGTGTCATCATATTTCAACTAAGATTATCATATTCTTCTTCCAGTGAGTAACTGGCAGTATCTTTGATATTTCTCTTTGTCACACTGGAGTGCTTGTGTTAGTGATGCACTGTGAATAATTATCTGTACATTCTGTAAATACACAGAATGATCCCTTTGTGATAAAAAAAAAGAAGAAGAATGATCACAGCTCTATTTTCAATATTTCTGAAGTTGAGAATCCCTGCAGAAGATAGAGAGTGGATGATCTAGTCAAAGTTTTTTTTTTGGTTTCTCTATGGAGCAAATGACCTTAAATAGAAATTAATTTGAGACGGAAAGAGAACTGTTGGCACTTGAGAACAATGCTTCATAGTAATGTTTATAAAGCTACATATTAATTGAATTATTGAGTTTATAATTGCAATCTCAAAATTCAAAGCTATTTTAAAAAAAGCTTAAGTCAGAGATTTTTCCCCCCCAAGGGGAATACTAATAATTCTGCTAGATAAGAAGTTACATCACATTATAGTACTATCAAAAAAGAGAGAGAACAAAGCACAGTGGCAATAAACCTATAAAAGACAGAAGAAAAATAAATAAGCATAATAAAAAAGGATTACATTCATCTATGTGGATCAAAAATCATCTTCCTGGTGCTGATGTTTGCATTATGCCAGCTGGAATTTTCAGACTAATTGCTGCATCTCTCACAGATTAAACTAATGCTCCTGACTGAATAAATGCTTTTTTATTGCCAGGGCATAGATGTAGAAACACATAGACTATGGAATTCAGACAGATGGCTTGGCAAATTAATCCATAAACAGCATGCCACAAGATTTGTCAATGACAGGAAAAGCGAAGGTGACAAAGATCATAAAGAAAGAAGGGGGGGGGGGGTCGAGCGGTGGCGCAGTGGGTTAAGAGCATGTGGCGCAAAGTGCAGGGACCGGCGTAACGATCCTGGTTCGAGGCCCCGGCTCCCCACCTGCAGGGGAGTCGCTTCACAGGCGGTGAAGCAGGTCTGTAGGTGTCTATCTTTCTCTCCCCCCTCTGTCTTCCCCTCCTCTCTCCATTTCTCTCTGTCCTATCCAACAACGAACAGCATCAACAATGGCAATAATAATAACCACAACGAGGCTACAACAAGGGCAGCAAAAGGGGGGGGGGATGGCCTCCAGGAGCGGTGGATTCATGGTGCAGGCACCGAGCCCAGCAATAACCCTGGAGGGGGGAAAAAAAAGGAAAGAAAGAAGGGGAAACCACTGTCCCATTTTAATATAAAGGCCCTTTCTATGCTCATCATCAATAGTCTTTATTTTTAAATAATAAAAAGAGAATGATGTTACTTGTAATAAACATAGGACCTTTAGATATTTGAAACATGAGTTTTTTTTTCTTGTTTGTTTGTTTCATTATTTCAAACACCAAACTAGAATTTACAACAATGGGTCACTCACTGTAGAGACTAAGTGTAAATTATAGTTTCTGTTACAGAGCAACTCTGTGAGACTAGGTGCGATTTTAAGTTGTCATTTGTAATCTGCTGTCATCTACTGGTTTTCAAAATTCTAATGATCATTTGTATGCTTACTAGAGGGAATGTACAAATATTGGACATTATGATATTTGAATATATCCCTCAAGAAGTTAAAAATAGAAATTCCATATCATTCAGACATCCCCCTTCTGTATATTTACCCAAAGAATACAAACAGCAATTCAAAGAGCTACGTACCTCCCATTTTCAATGTGTTATCATTTATAATAGATAAAAGTTGGAAATGACCTGAGTTGTGTTGTCATATTATTGGATAAAGAAAAAAATATATATATATGGTAATAGTACTCAGCCATTTAAAAAGTTTACATCTTGCCATTTTCAACAACATAAGAGAACCTAGAGAGTATTATGTTTAGTCAAAAATAGTAAAATGCAAAAGACAAATGCAAGGCTGGACAGTGGTGCCCTTGGTTTAGTGCACACATTACTGTGCGTAATATACTTTTTAGACTACACAACCAAATTGCTAGTTAACATATGTAAGGGTAAAAGGTCAAGGAGGTCAGTTTTATAGTGGAGAATGATGACAATTTGGTGGGAGGTGAGGTGGACTGACGTATATATCCTAGGGAACTATTGACTTGCACCCCTGTAACAACAGTCCTGTAGATCAACAGTTCCTCAATAAAGTATTGAAGTTGAAATGAAATAAATAAGCACATATCCTAGAACAAAGTCAGTATTAACTTTTTCCAAAGATCCCATTTGTCTATAGATGTGGTTACATTATATATGCTACCCAATGTGAGACTCTGGCATAATGATGCTTGGAAAAGAAAGAAAAATGTACAAGAAGACTTTCAGTTAAGTATATTAATTGAAAAAATATTTGCTATATTAATATTATTAATATATTATATATCAATATTCTTATATTAAAATATTAATATTTGTATATTAACTGAAACTGAGTTCCTGAACAATATTTGCTAGTTTACTAGTGAAGTGTGAAGAGAACCCATCTTGGAATAAGAGGAAAAATTCCAACTTTGGAGGTTTGCAGACAAGTAGATTAAAGACAAGCTGAAATAGTTATCTGGAAAAAAAATGTGAGAGGGAAATGACTAAAGTGGTTATTATGAGCCTGGTAGCACAGAACTCATAAAGGCTAATAGTTATGGAACCTGCAGTAGTTATCACCTATTGTGTTTGTCTCTATCTATTGTGAACAGAGGGGCAGTCAGGGTCAATAGGCATAGATCCTCTTGGGTCTCAAATTTCATCCTAGTTAGAAGAATAAAATAAATATCCTAACCGTGGAACTTTCAGAGTAGATCAAGTTCTTAAATAACTTGGCTATAACAATAATTATATACTGTCTTCTGAAACTCTAAGACAGAAGGGAACCTTCCTCATTCTCTATAAACCCATATTTCTCCCAGTCCTGGAACCTCTGGGGCTTTGTTCATGTTCCTTCATGCTTCTCTTGATTCATACCATTTGCTACTCCATCTGCTGAGCTCAATGAATCAAATCAATGAACCAGTGCCACCTTGACATGTTTCAAATTCGGACTGTATTCAGAGACTGTGATATAAACCCTCCAGCTCCAATACTCTGGTGAGACCTTTCCTCACTCATAAGACTCCTTAGTTCCATTTCTGGTGGTACACTTTCTAACAATGTTACAGAACCTAAACATAGACCAGGGCCCATGAGATAGGACACACGTGCACATGTATCCATAAGTTAAGGGAAATGTATACCTTAAAGTAAAAGTGTTCAATAGTCTACAGTGATTCTATAAGAGCAGCAAGCAGAAAGGCCTAAAAAAAAAAGGTGTCATTCCTTGACTCCATGGAGTCAGAATCTCTGGGAATGGGGTGGAAATGAGGTGCAAATTTCTGTGTGTGTGTGTGTGTGTGTGTGTGTGTTTGTGTCTTTATCAGGAGAAAAAATGAAAAACGCTAAAAAAAAAAAATTGGAAGCACTGGAGTCATACAGACACTTAAAACCACTGCATTAAATCTAGTGGCAGGAATAAAAGAAAGGGAAGAGAAAGAAAGGGAATGGGAAAAGAAAGAAAAGGAATGGGAAGAGAGAGAAAGGGGAGTGAAGGGAAGGGAAGGGGAGGGGAGAGGAGGGGAGAGGAGGGAGGGAAGGGAAGGGAGGGGAGGGGAGGGGAGGGAAAGAGAAGGGAAGGGAGGGGGAGGGGAGGGGAGGGAAAGGGAGGGGAGGGGAGGGGAGGGGAGGGAAGGGAAGGGAAGGGAAGGGAAGGGAAGAAGGGAAGGGAAGGGAAGGGAAGGGAAGAAGGAAGGGAAGGGAAGGGAAGGGAAGGGAAGGGAAGGGAAGGGAAGGGAAGGGAAGGGAAGAAGGGAAGGGAAGGGAAGGGAAGGGAAGGGAAGGGAAGGGAAGGGAAGGGAAGGGAAGGGAAGGGAAGGGAAGGGAAGGGAAGGGAAGGGAAGGGAAGGGAAGGGAAGGGAAGGGAAGTTAAAGGCATATGAGAAAAAGAAGAGTAGAGATTTGGGTAGTCTCTCCAAACTAGTAAGACAATAGATTAAAGTTTAGAACATGCCAACAAGAAAAGATCAAATAAAGTTGATCATTGGTTGGAAAATCTGCAGTTATACCCTAAGAATAGGGAAGAATAGACTGAGCTATTCTCAGACATACACACACACACACACACACACACACACACACACACACACACAATTACAAGAACTTTCTTCATAGTCACAGTACTTCATATGTGGTGTTGGGGTTCAAACTTGCATTGCTTGACATGGCAAACTATATGTCTTACAACTTTTTAAAATTTGTATAAGGAATAAATAAAATTCAATTTTATCATTAAGATGTTGACCATTACAAGCACTTTTATATTAGATAATTATGCTCAAACTTTTTTTTTCTTGAAAAGTTGCTTTATGATATGCTTCATTTTACCTTTTATCTCACATCCATAACCAGAAAATTAAAAAAACATAAAACAAAGAAAAGAAATAATACCAATAGACTTCTAAACACAAGTGTACTGGAAAGGAATTAAAGATCTTGGCTAATTCCCCATTTGTGTCTTTTGAACAAATATGATAAAAAGTCAAATCTGACAATTGACACAACAAAGTGGATTTAGAAAATGCTGAATTTGTTAAAGCAATGCATTTATTATCTTCTAATTGTGTTCTTTAGTATGATATGTATATGTGAATGGCATGTGTATTTTTTAAAAATTTTTTTTATATTTATTTATTTTCCCTTTTTGTTGCCCTTATTGTTTAACATTGTTGTGGTTATTGATGTCATCATTGTTGTTGGCTAGGACAGAGAGAAATGGAGAGAGGAGGGGAAGACAGAGAGGGGGAGAGAAAGATAGACTCCTGCAGACCTGCTTCACCGCCTGTGAAGCGACTCCCCTGCAGGTGGGGAGCCTGGGCTCAAACCAGGATCCTTACACCAGTCCTTGCGTTTTGCGCCACGTGCGCTTAACCCGCTGCGCTACCGCCCTACTCCCGCATGTGTATTTTTTTAACTGAATGAGCCTCCTAGGAGAAATATAACCCAATACAATTATTATTATTATTATTATTATTATTATTATTATTATTATTATTATGGACTGAGAGAGCAGGAGTGCTGGAGAGGGAGAAAAGGACAGATACCTACAGACCTGCTTTACCACTTTTTTTTTTTTTTTCCAATCGCTGGGAGTACTATAAACCCACTGCATGTGGTGACCTCTTTTCTTTCTCTCTCTCTCTCTCTATTTCTCCCTTTCTCTTTCTTTCTTTATTTTTTCATTACATAATACAGAGAGAAATTGAAATAGAGAAAGAAAGAAAGATAGATACCTGCAGACCTGCTTCAATGCTGCCTACCCCCCCAGACACTATAACTTTCTTGCAGAATTATACATAAAATTAGTTGGATAATTGTTTGGTGAAAGTGAGATAGGAACCACGGAATATAAACAATAAGGTCTGTGTTCCCAGTTGCAGTTGCAAGTTTATAGCAAACTGCAGCTTAATGAATTTGTACTGTGACTCAACCAGAAAAATCACCAACTTTTTAGCATCACATATCTCAAATTTTTACTTAGCTTTGTGACTAAAGAAATGCCACTGAGGGACTTTTATTTCTGGATATATCTTCTTTGTTAGGGTTCTCTAAATGCTACTGAGAAGCTGTGACAAATGAAGAGAGAGAGAGAGAGAGAAACAACTAATGACAGCAATGCTGAAAAATCAGACCCTTGGGTTGAGAGAAATTAGACACTGTTTACAACACTGCTGAAAAAAAAAAAGAAGCACTTATAAACCTATTCCTTTTAAATGTTAGCTTAATAGCAATGTTTACCTCATTAAGCAAATGTTTAGTGTCTTTTGATAAGCAACTCTCTCAAAACTGCATAAATTTTACTTGCATAATCGTCACAGCATTCTGTCCCTTTTGTCAAATGACAGAATGAGTAAAAATGCAAGACTTAATGAAAGCTGCATGTCCTAATGTTAACTAAATTAGCTTTAACCTTGACTTTCAAAAGTCTGTGCAACTTTACTACAAGACTATCCCTGCAGATAAAAAGATACTATTCCCTATCTGTCTTTCATCATACTTCAAACTACTTAACATCTTAAAGATGGCCTTAAGGGTCTTATAAAAATGGAAGTAGAAGTACACAGGTACACCTATAATTACTTGCTTATCTCATAAATTGTCTTCCAAAATCTAATATAATGAAGCCCTCAAGGTTTGGAAAAATATGCTAAGTACAAGTCCCAAGATTCAAACAATTGTGAATACGATTATTGCTTTTTTTAAATTTTATTTTAGGAAAATGGATATGGAATCTTAGAAAATACATCATATCATATAAAATGATAATATGAGCAAAAGTAATAAAAAGAAGACTAAAGGTTCAAAGTCAAGTTTTAACACCATCTTCAAATTCTGCAAACAGCAGTGTGCAAAAACTGCTATTTTAAGAAGAAATTATCTTTCAACTAGATATGTCAAACTATTAGGTGTTTTTTTTTTTTTTTTAATCTAATTGTGACTGGTACTGCTAAGCATTTGTTTAGCTGTGGAGGCTGAATATGAACAGTGTCAGTTTAAAGGGTTCCCACCTCAAGCTCTTTCACTCTACCCTTTAGACTGTAGGTCTTGTAGAATGCATTTTATGCTCATTCAAGTTTTAGATGACTCTGAATGAATATGCAGGGATGAAGGTGAAGTACATGGATTATATAATCTAACAAAGTGGTTGGAATAAATATGGCTGTTGGTACTGAATTGCCACATTCTTATTTGCTGGCATAAATAACTTAGACTGAATCTCTTGCAACTTGATACAGTTCCATAGACAAATACTTCAAAGTTGTTACTGTTGTTGTTTTAAAGATTTACCAAATCATTATTATTTTAATTTTTAAATTATATTTATTTGATAGAGACAGCCAGAAATCAAGAGGGGAGGGGATTATAGAGAGGGAGAGAGAGAGAGAGACAGAGAGAGACTTGCAACACTGCTTCACCACTTGCAAAACTTTCCCCCTGCATATGGGGTCTGGGGGCTTAAACCTGGATCCTTGTGCATTGTAATGTATGCTCAACCAGGTGCGCCACCACCTACCCCCAAGATTTACCAAATTATTAACTAATGAGGATGAGGAGAAGGGCAAGAATCAAGGCATCACTGTGGCACATGAGAGTCTAGGGATGGAACTCAGGACCTTATGCTTGATAGTTCAACACTATCCACTGTGCCATTCCAGAGTTTTCAGTACTCTCATCAACAATTTACTTTATTTTATTACTGTTCTTTTTTTTTTTTTTTTTCACCAGAGCAGTACTAATCTCTGGCTTGTGGCGGTGTGGGTTGGGGGCAGGGTGGGAGTGGGAATTGCATGTGGGACTTTGGAGCCTCAAGGGTAATAGTCTCTTTGCATAACCATTATGCTATCTACACCTACCCCCCCTCTTCAAAAATTTTTACTTATTTTTTTTCTTGACTAATCTGATATAGTTCTTTTACTTCTACCTAATCTAGAAGAACACAGTTTACTATTAAAAATACATTTTAGTTCAATACGAAAATGGTAAATCTTAGGAAATTCAGAAATAAACTTTCTAAGTCATTGAAATTTATTGTGGTTATCCATTTCTTAACAAGTAAATTTATATTTTATTTTAGTAAATAAAAGTATATTACCCAAAGTTATAATATTTCTCTATAGCAGCACTTCTTCCTATCAACATTAGCTTAAATAGTAAGCTAAATATTTAAGAATAACTTTTTAAGATCAACCAGTAAGGAACAGAAATTACACTCAACAGTATCTCTTGGCCTTTGTTGAATTTCATACAAAACAAAGTCAGGACTAAGTAGTCCTGATGACTGTTGAATTAATTTCGTGTTATGTGTGATACAGTCATAAACTTCTTAATGGGTTTTGCTTTTTAATTATTTACATCATTAGATCTTGAGGGCCTAAAGACCACTGTAAGTAAAAACAAACAAACAAACAAAAATAATGGACACTTTGTGGTGGATAACTGGAAAATAATAAATAGTATTCGCCTTTACTAACTATTGCCATTTTACAAATAGGATGTTTATAGAACCAATAAAATAGTACACTTAGGTAACATGTTGCTTTGCCATGTGAGTGACCCAAGTTTGAGCCTGGCCTCTACTACATTAAAGCTAACTCCAGTATTGTAGTCTCCTTCACTCTTTCTCTTTCTCTCTCCTATCAAAATAAGAAGCAAACAAACAAAAATGTATGCTTGTAAACACACATGCATACATATTCACACACAGAGAACTACAAACATATTTTTATTTTTCATTTTTAAATCCTGGGACTGGGTTGATGTACACCTAATAGAGTAAACGTACAATCACGTACAGGGATGCACATTCAAGTTCCCAGAAGCCCATCTGTGAGCTTCATGAGCACCGAAACAGTAGTACTACAGGTGTCTCTCTTCTCTCTTTCTCTCTTTCCCCATTTCTTCTTAATTATCTGTCAAAAAATAAAAGGAAAAAGATGGCCACCAGGAGCACGGGATTCATCAATGCAGCCATAGAGTTCCTGTGGGAACGCTGGTGGCGCACACACCAGAAAAAGTATCTTGTAAGTCCTTAAGTCCTGTGCAGTGAGAAATTTTGGAAAGTTTGTTTTGTTAAAAAATGCTACAGAGGGAGTCAGGCAGTAGCACAGCAGGTTAAGCGTACATGGCACAAAACACAAGGACCAGCATAAGGATCCAGGTTTGAGCTCCTGGCTCCCTACCTGCAGGGGAGTCGCTTCACAAGCAGTGAAGCAGGTCTGCAGGTGTCTATCTTTCCCATCTCTGTCTTCCCCTCCTCTCTCCATTTCTCTCTGTACAATCCAACAATGACAACATCAATAGCAACAATGACAATAACTACAACAATAAAACAACAAGGGCAACAAAAGGGAATAAATAAATATTTTAAAAATCTAAAAAAAACGCTACAGAAAATATCTTGAGTTCCAGGTCGTCAGTAGACTGAAATTCAGAACTAATCTATACATTATTACACAACTAAACAAATAAGTAAATAAATTTGTGAATTTTTAAACTAGGTGAGAGAAAAGTAAGAAATATATTACTGCTAGTGTGATAGTTCACTAGGTAAGGTGTGTTCCTTTCCAGAGATGACTCAGGTTCATGTTCCAGTTGTACATAAAGTGCCATATCATCAGGGTAATTGAGATGCTGTGATGTCTCTTTCTCACTACTTGAATGAAAAAAGAAAGCTCATGGGCAGTGAAGTCACACATATCTGAGACACTGGATAGACTCCATAAGAAAAGATGGAGGAGGATGAGGAGGAGGAGAAAAAGTAGGAAGCAGATTTGCTTATGGATTACAGAAAAGGAGTTGTGTTGGCCCAACTCCATCTGCTGTCATTCTGACTCATGAATAGGGGCAAAGTAAAATATGGAACTCACAATGTTTTCAAAACTCACGGACAAACGAAATCTTATGTCCCTTAGATAAAGCCTAGAATGGAGTAAAGTACCCTTCCTGAGAGTGACTGCATGATCCTGGTTTGACTTCACTGAGGTTCTCTTAGAAATATATCAGGATGTGAAATAATTCAATTTCTGTGTTCCTCAAAATATCATGAACATAGTGAAGATATCTCATTATCCCATGTGGTAAGGCACAGTAGAATTAATTCCAAATATTTGGAAAAAAAACAATAAATACTGATATCTGACCTTTATCCTAGAGTTATTTAGTCATATACAAGACTTAGTTTATTCATAACAATAAAATAACATAAAATGTATTAATGGGCAGTACTTTGTTTTGTCTAATTTTTATAAGGACATAAGCATAATTTAAAGACTATAGAGTTAAGACTTATAACCCTCTAATTTTATATGGCAGTGTCTTAAAAATTTACCTTTATGAACTTTAACTCAGTTCTACTTGTTGATTAAATGCACGAGTGAAAGAATGAGTGAACTGACATACTTTACTATATTTTTCTATGTTAAACTATTTTCAATTCAAGTTACAAGTGTCTTGACAAATATTTTACCTTGGAGGCAACAAAATAGTCTAACGCTTATTCTAATTTTTATCAGGTAGATGGTTTTTGAATGTTAGGATGCATGTACTTTCTGTGACCCTGTATAAGGAAAGCGGTCAAAGAAATTATGACCACATTCCGGTATTTATGACTCTATCAAATTTTTCATTTCATGCTAAAGTTGCTAACTCATATATACAATCAAGTTCCATTATCTGAATAGAATTGTTCTTAAAAGCCTTTTATAATATAACCAGGTTCAACTTAATAGCTGCAAGTCAATTTAATCAGGTTTATATGTTTGTAGTTTTGTTAAAAGAAAATTACTTACATTTTAGAGTTGAAAGAGACAAGTAGTAGGTTTATAATAAAGTCAGAAGCAGTTATCTTCATGGAATGAAGAGGACACATATTTTTATTCCAGGGGGAGGGAGACAAGTTTATCTGGGGAAATAAGCAGCAGACACAGTCTCTTCTGACTAATTATTTTAAATTTATTTGAAAATAAGTTGATCCTAGGACTGTGGAAACAGAATAATGGTTATGAAAAAAAAATTAATGGCTAAAGCACCAAAGGTCCTAGATTCTTCAAACCCTAGCACAATACCACCGTAAGGCAGAAATGAGTACTGCTCTTGGAAAAAAGACAAGAAAAGAAAAGAAAGGAAAAGTAAAGAAAGGAAAAGAAAAGAAAAGGGAAAAGAGAAAGGAAAGACAGGGCAGAAGGAAAAATAAAGAGAAGTGAGTTGTTCTAGATACCTATTTATATTCTAATTATTATTTTGTTGTTATTACTTTGAAAACATATATTTCTAAAATTGTTCTACACTTCTTTCTCTGGCATACGCTTATCTCCAAAATAATATTTAATAAACAAAAACAGTATTCCTATTATAAAGAGTGTAAAACTGAGGATATATAGCCTATCATCATAAAGATAACTGATTTATTGTACACCCATTATCTTATCAGTTAAAGTGTCTGCACAGTTAATTTTAAAATAGAGGTTATAATCTAGTTTGAAAGCAAAGGTATATGCAAGTTAAGATACATTTACATACATAAAGATAAAAAAATTTCTGAAATAAAAATCTCAACCATACATGACTTTTTTTTAATGTAATCTTAGAAAGCATGTTTCTCCCTTGAGCAATTTCATTCACATTTTACACAATGTATATAACCAGTATAGAATTATCGGAAGTTTAATTTCACTTTACGTCACTAGGATTTTAAGAGAAGATGTGGGAATAAGTTGGCTCCTGCTAAAAGAGAGAAATACGAGTCAGGAAAAAAGGATGGTGAGAAAACATAGGGCAGGAATTGACAATGTGTGAAATGTTAACAGTGATAGAGATGATGTGTTTTGACATAAATGACAGTCTGCTTCTCACTAACCTGATGCTTTGGATTTCACATCACAGGGAAATGTATTTACTTATTTTACTTTTGGAGGAGGATTCATTGATAATGTGTAAGGTATGCAATTCAGCATAATTATCTTCCAATAGATATGACAGAATATAATAAAAGAAGTAAATGATTAAGGATTTAGTATTAAATACCAACCAGAAAAAATGCTATGTGTGAAATAGCCAATGAACTAAGCTTCTATTTTACTAAATAATAGATGAAAGACATTGAATCCGTGATCATGATCATGCCTCAGGCATAAAAGTATGTTGCTATATCTCTTTATTATCTCCTTGATCTTAAATATTTGAGTATCTAGTATTAAGACATATTAGATTCATCAGAAGTTAAACACTCCTGTCTATCGTATCAACATACACACATACAGAGAGAGAGAGGAGGGGATGGGATACAGAGCTCCAGTGGTGGGAATTCTGTGGAGTTGTACCCCTCTTATGCTATGGTTTTAGTTAGTGTTCCCTTTTTATAAATAAAAATAATAAAAAAGAAAGAGGGAGATAACAAAGATCTCTTGAACATAAGATTGACCATGTACCCAAAGTTAAAGCTATAAATAGGAATTGGAGGGGAACTATCTGTACCAAAAATGACACTAGCAATATCTATTGTATGACCATGAGTCTTGTTATGCTGTCATTATAATAAAATCTCTATATCAGGTGGATGATAACCTGTCATATACCAGATGCTAGAACATTTCAACAGGGGACATAAAGTCAGTAAAGGAGAGGATTCTAAATTTTTAGAAATTTTCACCTTCTCTAGGTAATTCCCACTTATCTCAGTCTCCAAGTGAATAATAGTTTGCCTTTCCAGAGAACACGTCACCTACTCCAAGAATAATTCCAGATCAGCTGAATCTCCTGGGGCCCAATTCACCCTCGAACCTGCCCACACCACCTTTGAGTATGTACTTCAGTACACCCCTTGCAATTAAAATGAGCCAGCTGTCTCTTATAAATCTCTGTACTCGATCTTTTTCGTAACACTAGTGAGCATTTGAATTCAGGTTTAAGGCACACTCATCTTTCTCCAATCCAGTATTGATTATGTGTCCTTATCTTTGAAATATAATAAGACAGGAAGAGAAGTAGACTTGTCTCTAAAATTTTAATGTCATAACATCTTGATTCTGTTTACAAAGTGGAAATGTGAAGATTCTCTATCCCAAATCAGAGATTCATAATCTACCCAGTAGGTTGCTTGTTTCTTTTCTTTTCTTTTCTTTTCTTTTCTTTTCTTTTCTTTTCTTTTCTTTTCTTTTCTTTTCTCTTCTTTTCTTTTCTCTTCTCTTTTTTCTTTTCTTTTCTTTTTTCTTTCCTCTCCTTTCCTTTTCTTTTCCTTCTCTTTTCTTTTTTCTTTGCTCTCATTTTTTCTTCTCTTTACTTACCTACCTTTTAAATTTATTTCTTTTATTGTCTTATTTTATTTTTTTGTTCATCTTCTCTAACCTAGAATCATAAACAATAAGGAAACACCACAAATTCTGAAATCTTGGGGTTGGGCATTGGTACACCAAGTCAGTAATATGAGTAAGGACCTTGTTTGAGCCCCCACTCCCCACTTGCAACAGGGATGCTTCATGAGTGGAGAAGCAAGTCTGCAGTTGTATATATTTTTTTCTCCCTCTCTGTCTCTCCCTCCCCTCTCAATTTCTCTCTGTCCTAGCAAATAAAATAGAAAAAAAAAAGGCAGCCAGGAGTGGTGGATTCGTAGTGTTGGTACTGAGCCCCAACAATATAACCTTGGACAGTGAAAAAAAAAAAGTAGGGGGGAGAATACAGGTCCAAAAAGGATGACAGAGGTCCTAATGGGGGTTGTAATGTTATATGGAAAACTGGGAAAAGTTATGCAGGTACAAACTATTGTATTTACTGTTGAATGTAAAACATTAATTCCCCAGTAAAGAAATTAAGGAAAAAAAAAAAAAAAAGGAAGGAAAAGAAATCTGAATTCTGAAATTTAAGAAGTTAGGATTTCCTAGTTTTAACTGAGGAAAAACTTTTGTTCATCCTTTTGTATTCATATGCTTCATTTATCTACTTCATTATTAATTTCAATTAGAAATATGCATATTGGTAAAGATATATAAATGCTTTGTCATTCCATCATCACGTTTTACAGAAGATGATCTAATATAATCGGAAGGTCACTGACCTAAATTATGTCAGTCACATTACTTTATTACTGCTCATACTAATTTGGGAAGAGATGGAATGATGGATACATTGAATCTGATACACTTATAAAATTAAACTAATTAAATTAGTTAATTAATTACTTAACTACTAATTAATTAATTAGACTACAGTAAAAAGGGCAACAGATAATAAATAAATATTAAAAAAGAAAATCTATTGAATGAAAATAGCTGAGATCCTCTGATTTTATCTTGTGTAATTGTTTTATTTATTTGTTTATTTATTTTGATTTTCAGGAATTTTAAACTTTATTTAGGAAACTTGAGAACACCCACATGTCGGAGTACGTGGGCCATGAGAGAGAAAGAGAGAGAGTAATTGTTTTATTTTTACAGATAAGTAGGAAAAGCAAATTAAATGTATAAAAAGATGCCAACGACATAATTGTCTGTGATAACTAAAAGCTCTAATTTCTCAAAATCATGTTAGAAATTAAAGACACTGTTGAAGGCAAAGTGCTACGCAAAATGCAATTTATGCCATTAGCATGAGGGTATAATGATATGTGCATGAGCATAGTAAAGAACAAAATTATAATTTGTCATAAAGTAGAATCAAAACATTATTTTTCCTAGGGTGTGGAGATTATGGGGACTTTTTCCTTTGATATATTTTCTACTCTTCAAATTCCTAAAAGATGAAAATGTATCTATATAACTAGAATAAAATTTAAACAAATAACAACAAAGTGAAAAGACCAAAATGTGGCTACTCTTGTAAGCTGATTAGTTAACATGTCATAGTTGTATAGCTGCTGGCAGAAGACACATAATTCTACGTCAGTGGCAAAAGACTATTACCCAGGACACAGCTGGCAGCATAAACTTCACATGAACATCAATCCCCTTGCTACTCATAGGGATGAAGCAGAGATTTGTTAACACATCCCAGGAAGTTTTATAAATTTGAAATTTTTTTTGATGTTTTAGCAATCTCCTACACTAAACATTTCCCTAAAAGGAATCACTATACCCCTAAAAGAAACTCTCAGGAAACAGATACATTCTCTGGCCTAGATGGAGACACTCTATCTTCCAAAAATACCTGCTTTGAAAACATTCTTTTAAAAATATTTTTAAATTATTTGTATTTATTTTTTGGATAGAAACAGTCAGAAATAGAGAGAGGAAGGGGAGACAGAAAGGAAGAGAGATAGAGAGAGATTTGTAGCACTGTTTCACCTCTCTCAAAGATTTCCCCCTGCAGGTAGGGACTAGGGGCTCAAACCCTTGTCCTTGTGCAATGTAACATGTGTGCTCAACCAGGTACACCACCACCCGGCTCCTTCAAAAGTATTCTTCAAAAGATAGTTTGGTCCAAAACAATCAATGCCTCTTGCTAATGGAAGAACAAATGTGTGACCACCTGGAAGTACTCTTTCCTTTTCTAAACATATCTACAAACACAGTACTTGATATTGTCTTGCATACAGAATTTATTGGCAGAGTGACTGATGTCATTTAGACATTACTTTTACCTTCACTAACAATGATATCTTGCCTCCTGAGTTTGTAACTGAGTTCCTCAAAGGGAATTTTTATAACTTGTAACTATTAAACATCTGTATGGCACTGAATTTCACTGCTAACGATGACCAGTTTTTCTTTTTTCTTTTTTTTTATTTTATTTAAGAAAGGAGACATTAACAAAATCACACGATGCCCAAAAGGCTAACAAACATATGAAAAACTGCTCCAGGTCGCTGATTGTCAGATAAATGCAAATAAAGACAACATTGAGATACCACCTCACTCCTGTGAGAATGGCATACATCAAAAAGGACAGCAGCAACAAATGCTGGAGAGGATATGGGGACAGAGGAACCCTTTTGCACTGCTGGTGGAAATATAAATTGGTCCAGCCTCTGTGGAGAGCAGTCTGGAGAACTCTCACAAGGCTAGACATGGACCTTCTGGGCAAGGGTAGATAGCATAATGGTTATGCAAAGAGACTCTCATGTCTGAGACTCCGAAGTCCCAAGTTCAATCTTCCACACCACCATAAGCCAGAGCTGAGCAGTGCTCTGGTGTTTCTCTCTGTGTCTTTATCTCTTCAGCTATCTCAAAAATGAAATTAATTAATTAATTAAAAAATACTTAAAAATAAAAAAAAGACATGGACCTTCCATATGACCCAGTAATTCCTCTCCTGGGGATATACCCCAATGACTCCATAACACCCAACCAAAAAGATGTGTGTACTCCTATGTTCATAGCAGCACAATTCATAATAGCTAAAACCTAGAAGCAACCCAGGTGCCCAACAACAGATGAGTGGCTGAGAAAGCTGTGGTATATATACACAGTGGAATACTATGCAGCTACTAAGAACAATTAACTCAACTTCTCTGACCCATCTTGGTGAGAGCTAGAAGGAATTATGTTAAATGAGCTAAGTCAGAAAGATAAAGATGTGAATGGGATGATCCCACTCATCAACAGAAATTGAGAAAGATCAGAAAGGGAAACTAAAAGCAGAATCTGACTAAATTGAAAATAGGGCACCAAAGTAAAAACCCTGTGGTGAGGGGGAGGGTGGACATGCGGCTTCCTTGGTTGGGGTGGGGGGTGGGGTAGGTGGGTGTGATGGGATACAATCTTTTGGTGATGGGAATGGTGTTTATGTACACACCTATTAAATTGTAGTCATATGAATCACTATTTAATTAATATGAGGGGGAAATTGTATGTCTAAAAAAGGGACTTTTCAAAGTTAACCCAATTACCAAATAATGTGATGATAACAGTAACTATCCATTGTCTTCTTGAACCCTAAGACAGCAGGTACCTCACATTTCCACTATAGAGCCTAAACTTCCCCCCGTCCTGGGACCCTAGGGTAGGGCCCACTTTCCCATATGCTTCTCCCAATTCTTATCAAATAATACTGCATCCGCTGATCTCAACCTAATCAACGCAACGAGTGCCACCCCAGCATACTTCACTTCAGACTGTGTCCAGAGATTTCAGGTGTGGAATGACAACCCTTCCTTCAGCTTCATCACTCGGGTGAGACCTTTCCTTTCTTAGTATTCTCTAATTCCATCCCAGGTGGTTCACTTCCTAACAAAGTCCCAAAACCTAGATATACACCAGGTTCCAGGAGATAGAGCATATGTTCACACATATCTATAAACTAGGGCAAATATGCCTGAAAGCAGTAGTACACTAGAGTTTGCAGTGAGTATCCCCCCCAACACTTCATCTCTACTATTCCAACCTTTGGGTCCATGATTCTTCAACAATTTATTTGGCTTTGTATGTTAACTCTCTTTTCAGCCACCAGATTCCAGATGTCATTAGGATGCCAGCCATGCTTCCCTGGACTGAAGACCCCACCAATGTGTCCTGGAGCTCCACTTTCCCAGAGTCTCACCCTACTAGGGCAAGAGAGAGGCAGACTGGGAGTATGGATCGACCAGTCAATGCCCATGTTCAGTGGGGAAGCAATTACAGAAGCCAGACCTTCCACCTTCTGCAACCCACAATGACCCTGGGTCCATGCTCCCAGAGGGATAGAAAATGGGAAAGCTATTGGGGAGGGGAGGGGATATGGAGTTGTCTTTTGTTTTCAAGGGAAGTTTCCTGCATCTCTTACTCTCCAAAGGTAACAGAACTGATGCATCCTAGAGCACATACTGTGAAGCCAAATCTCTCTGATCACCTTGAGGTGCGTTAAGGACACTTTTGGTAAATTGTCCAATATAGTGAGTCAGAATTCAAAATTGAAAAAATATTTCCAACATCACTTAAGTATGTTCTCAGAGGACCGCAAAATACCCATAAGATAAATAAAAACAGGCTGTTCTACAAAATAGAACTATCCAGTGCCAGTTTATACAACACAACATTATGTGTTCTGACCAAAGAGAACCTTCTATTGGTCAAAAGGGATCTACTGACCATTTCAGTATGTTATTGAATTTCAATTCCCTCTAGTATTTAAGAAGTTGGACTTTCCTTGTACTTGGTGATTTATGTGTCTTCATTCTAGATAGTCATCAAATTTAGGCTCCAGAGTTACCAAATGCAAATTTTATACTATCTATATAACTTTGAAAAACCATTGACCCCATGGTAATATTTGTCACTACTAAGAACTCTAACTTAACCTGATAAAGTCAAACCAACAAGGGGCCCTGAGTTGGTGCAAATGTTACCACACTGTATCAGGTCTTGGGTTCAAGTTTCAGGTCCCCAACTGCTTGGGAAGAGGAAGAGCCTCACAAGTTATAAACCAGCAGTATATTTGTCTCTTTTTCTGTCTCTTACTCACTGCTCAATTCTCTGTCTCTGCTGAATAAAATTTAAAAACCCACTAAAATAAATCAGATAAAAGTATTTAGACCTTCTAGAAAATAGTCTATGCAATACCACACACACACACAAACACACAGACACACATACACACACATACACACATACACACACACACACACACATACACACACACACACACACATACACACACACACACACACACACACACACACACACACACACACACACACACACACCAAGGGATATGTTAATTATATTGGTAGAGGAAATCGTTTTTAATACTCTCTTCCCTGATCCAGCTTTCTGGTCCTTTTTCCAGCCAGATCAAATCAGCGCATTCTATGCTTCAGCTATACTGCAAATAAGTTATTAATTCCACATCAATTGACATAGTCTCTCTACATTGCCTATATTGCCTAGAAAAGTCATAAATGAAATTAAAATAATAAAATTGCATAGATTTTTAAAAAATAGTTATTGAACCTAATGATTCACTGAAAAAAAGCACGCAACAATTCTCTATCATGGCAATTTATAGAATTCACAAACTGATTTATTTACAAAACAAAGAGAATTATCATAGTCTATGTTGAATATGAGCTAGTTTTCATCCAAATTCCTATGCATGTTACCCATTAGATCAAAAGACATACTTTCCCCTCTGTGGGGTACCCCATTACCATACAGCAGCACCCCAGACAACACCAAGAATGAAAACAGGTGGAATTCCATAGATGGTAGAATGGTGCTTTGGTCTCTCTCTCATATATATATATATAAACTGGGGGTGGCCCTCCTCACCTACCTACTATTACACTTCCCTCAGTCACTTCAAAGCTAACCTTATCAAAGTAAGGAGGACAAAAGCTGAATAAGGGCAAGAGACTGGCATACTTCAATGATGACTCTTTAGTCATTATCAGGCACCACATCAGCTGGGGCGCTAGTCGGGGAGTCCTGGGGTTCCCAAACAGAGATGATGGACCTAGACCTCGAATAAATACCTTTCTCCATTGTTACCATTCATCTCTACCAGGAATAACACAATAGACCCCTTTGTGGGCCTCCCATAAGATCTTGCCCTCAACATGGATCAACAGCAGTAGAGAATGTTCCATCCTCTGAAGGGAGGATGGACAACATACTCTATGCTACACCTGAGGAAGATGGGTTCTGAATTTGGGGGAGCTTGGAACGTTCATACTCATGACCACAGAATGTGAGCTCAGATCTATAGGGATGTAGAGGTCACATAGGCTCCTAAGCTGAATATGGGCCCCAGATCACATCATATTGATGGGGTTTACCAGTCAATATTTATGCACCTTTCCCATATTTGGTAGCTACTGTCTTCCCTAATCCAGCTTTCTGGTCCTTTTTCCATCCATGACATCATCTCCCCAGACAATAACTTAGACCCACCTGCATATCAGATATCAGGCTCAGAAAAAAAATATTAGTATAATCATGGGCCCTTTGAAATATTACTAAAATAGGGCTACTAACTATCTACAAAATGGAGACCATGATGTCAACAGGACTTCCCTGGGAAGACAACCCCACCAATCTGTTCTGGAGCCTAGCTTTCCCAGAGCCCTGCCACACTAGGGAAAAAGAGAGACAGGCTAGGAGTATGGATCGACCTGTCAATGCCCATGTTCAGTGGGGAAGCAATTACAGAAGCCAAGACCTTCCACCTTCTGCATCCCACAGTGACCTTGGGTCCATACTCCCAGAGAGATAAAGAATAGGAAAGCTATCAGGGAAGAGGATGAGATACAGAGTTCTGGTGGTGGTAATTGTGTGGAGTTGTACCTCTCTTACACCATGTTTTTTGCCAGTGTTTCTTTTTTATAAATAAAAATTTTTTAAAAAACTGGGGGTGAGGAGGTGGTTCAGTGGTATAGCATATGTGCTAGATTCTAGGTCTATTCCTATGTTCCACATTAAAATAAAATGTTACAGAACAAATATAGACCATAATATTATTTTATACATTTCAGCCATAGTAAATGTGATAAACCTTAATACTAATTATCGGGGTAATAAGATCAGACAGCAGCAGATAAAGTCAAGCAGGAGTAAAAATATGTTTACCAAGAAAACAGTTCAAGGGGTCAGACTGTGGTACACCTGAGTAAACACACATATGACAGTGTTCAAGGACCCAGGTTCAAGCCCTTGGTCCCCACCTGCAGGGAGAAAGCTTCACAAGTGGTGAATCAGGGCTACAGGTGTCTCTCTGTCTCTTTCTCTCTCTATCATCTCCTCTCTCAATGTTTCTCTGTCTCTATCTAATAAATAAATAAATAAATAACATTTTTAAAAAGAAAAAAAAACAGGGGGCTAGGCAGTGGTGCACCTAAGCACTCACATTACATTGTGCAAGGACCTAGGTTCAAGCACCTGATCCCCACTTGCAGGGGGAAAGCTTCACAAGTGGTGAAGCAGGGCTACAGGTATCTCTCTTTCTCCCTCTTTATCTTCCCCCTCTCTTCTCCATTTCTTTATGTCTCTATCCAATAATAAATACATATCTTTGAAAAATTAAAAAAACAAAAAAAGTTCATTTATAATTAGGAATATATATTTTTACACCATGATTTTTATTTATCTCTCGTTTTCCCACTGATGTCTGATATTTTACAAGGCGAAGACGTAGTTTTAGGGATACAGTTCTACCCCTCTTCAAAATAAATATTACTACACTTCACCAACCATACAAGTTTCACTCTCTGTCCACTAAAGACCACTGCATTCTTTCTCCCTTTATAACTCCATCCTCCTATACTCCTTGGCAACTTTATATATGCAGTCCACCATGGACTATGGGTTTACTTGTGTTTAGTTTTGTCAGCTCCCTTGATTTTTTTCTGTTTATTTTCTTCTTTACATCTCAGATAGGATATCCTTGAGTATTTGTTCTCCTCCTGGCTTTTTTCACTTAACACAAATCCCACGTTATAGTGAAAGGCAATGTTTCATCATTTTCTACTGCTGAATAGTTTCCATTACATATATATGCCACGACATCCTTGTCCACTCATCTGTCATCAGGAACTTGTATGGTTTTTGTTTTGTTTTGCTTTCCAAATTTTGGCTAGATAATACTATTCTTTCATACTTGAAGATAGTGGGTTTTTTCCCCCTCTATCTATAAAGGTGGATTTATCACTAAAATATAAAGTAATATTGTGATCATGATTTAATATAAAAACAATAAACAATTTAGTTGCCAAAAGAAAGATGACTAATTCAAAAATATTGAGTGACAGTTTACAACTTAATATGCACTGGAATTTTATAGTTATTAAAGACTACTATTATAGCCTCCCACTAAATGAGCTGTCCTATATTCTCTCTTCATTTTTTTCTTTACAGTTTATCATCACCAATGTATTTTTTCTTACATACAGGTTGGATTTTTTTCAACTCAAACATCCTTGAGTGGCCTAAATCCAGTTTCTGCAATTAAACCTTATCTTACCATTTCACATTTATTTCACACAACTACCATTATCTATATTATAAAGTATAAAAAAATAGAACAAGTCACACAGCTCCTCTAGTGCTCTGCCATTCTCCATGCCCTCTGTACACTTCTCTTGAAATTCTCCTTCCAATGAATGGAGAAAATCTTACTCCTTCTAGTCTTCTTCTAAATTCCAAGTTCTCAATGAAAAAAATTCTGATGCTCATAACTAAATATCATCTCTTTTGAGCAGTCAAAAAAATTTTTGTGATATTCCTCCTGAGTTGCTTACTGAATTTTTATTATCTAACATTCACTGATATATTTATCTATAACAACTTCCTCTACAGGTGTCTCTCTGTCTCTTTCTCTATCTTCCCCTCCTCTCTCAATTTCTATCTGCCTCTATCTAATAAATAAACAAACAAATAAATAAATAAATAAATAACATTTTTTTAAAAAAGTTATGATTAGGAATAAATATTTTTACATCGTGATTTTTATTTATCCTTCTTTTCCCCACTGATGTGTACTGTTTTACAAGACTGTTAATTTAAAATGAAGAGATAACATATTTAATCCACAGAAAATACCCATTATCAAGGGATGCTTATATTTTTCAACAAAGTTTCTTTGAATGGACCTAAAATTATTTATGAGCTATAAATGAATACTATCTTGATGTACTACCTCTTTTCACTGAATAAAAAAGTGCTATATGTATTTTATCCATATATATGTATGCATATGCAAATGTATAATGTAGGTGGGTTATATATTTAATGTACACATTATATGTCTTTGCATCTATATGTGTGTCTGTATATATAATTACTAATCTGCCAGTATTCTAGAGATTTCCAACAGAAAGTGGATGTCAATCGGTCTTTTAAAAGAAAGAGAAGTCCCCAACAACAAAAGTCCTGGACCAGATGGCTTCACAAACGAATTCTACAAAACCTTCAGGAAACAGTTAATACCCATACTTCTTAAGCTAATCCATAAGATTGAAGAAACAGGAATACTCCCTTCCACCTTTTATGAAGCCAACATCACCCTGATACCAAAAGCTGATAGGGACAGAACAAAAAAGGAAAACTACAGACCAATATCTCTGATGAACATAGATGCCAAAATATTAAACAAGATCTTGGCCAACCGGATACAGCAACACATCAAAAAGATTGTTCATCATGACCAAGTGGGATTCATCCCAGGAATGCAAGGCTGGTTCAACATCCGTAAGTCAATCAATGTCATTCACCACATCAATAAAAGCAAAGCCAAAAACCACATGATTATCTCAATAGATGCAGAGAAAGCCTTTGACAAAATCCAACACCCATTCATGCTCAAAACTCTACAGAAAATGGGAATAGATGGGAAATTCCTCAAGATAGTGGAGTCTATATATAGCAAACCTACAGCCAACATCATACTCAATGGACAGAAGCTGAAAGCATTCCCCCTCAGATCGGGGACTAGACAGGGCTGTCCACTGTCACCGTTATTCTTCAACATAGTATTGGAAGTTCTTGCCATAGCAATCAGGCAAGAGAAAGAAATCAAAGGGATACAGATTGAAAGGGAAGAAGTCAAGCTCTCACTATTTGCAGATGATATGATAGTATACATAGAAAGACCTAAAGAATCCAGTAGAAAATTACTGGAAGTTATTAGGCAATATAGCAAGGTATCAGGCTACAAAATCAATGTACAAAAATCAGTGGCATTTCTTTATGCAAACACTAAATCTGAAGAAGAAGATATCAAGAAATCACTCCCATTTACTGTTTCAGCAAAATCAATCAAATACCTAGGAATAAAGTTGACCAAAGAAGTGAAAGACTTGTATGCTGAAAACTATGAGTCGCTACTCAAGGAAATAGAAACTGATAGCAAGAAATGGAAAGATATCCCATGCTCATGGATTGTAAGAATAAATATCATCAAAATGAATATTCTCCCCAGAGCCACATACAAATTTAATGCAATACCCATCAAAGTTCCACGAAGCTTCTTTAAGAGAATAGAACAAACACTACAATCATTTATCTGGAACCTGAAAACACCTAGAATTGCCAAAACCATCTTAAGGAAAAGAAACAGAAATGGAGGCATCACACTCCCAGACCTTAAACTATATTATAAAGCCATCATCATCAAAACAGCATGGTACTGGAACAAAATAGGCACACAGACCAGTGGAACAGAATTGAAAGCCCAGAAGTAAGTCCCAACACCTATGGGCATCTAATCTTTGATAAGGGGGCCCAAAGCATTCAATGGAAAAAGGAGGCTCTCTTCAATAAATGGTGCTGGGAAAACTGGGTTGAAACATACAGAAGAATGAAATTGAACCACTTTATCTCACCAGAAACAAAAATCAACTCCAAATGGATCAAAGACCTAGATGTCAGACCAGAAACAATCAAATACTTAGAGGAAAACATTGGTAAAACAATTTCCCACATACACCTCAAGGACATCTTTGATGAATCAAACCCAATTGCAAGGAAGACTAAAGCAGAAACAAACCAATGGGACTACATCAAATTGAAAAGCTTCTGCACATCCAAAGAAACTATTAAACAAACAGAGAGAACCTCACAGAATGGGAGAAGATCTTCACATGCCAGACATCAGACAAGAAACTAATCACCAAAATATATAAAGAGCTCAGCAAACTTAGCCGCAAAAAAAAAAAAAAAAAAATGACCCCATCCAATAATGGGCAGAGGAAATGAACAAAACATTCACCACAGAGGAGATCCAAAAGGCTAACAAACATATGAAAAACTGCTCTAGGTCACTGATTGTCAGAGAAAGGCAAATTAAGACAACACTAAGATACCACCTCACTCCTGTAAGAATGGCATACATCAAAAAGGACAGCAGCAACAAATGCTGGAGAGGATGTGGGGACAGAGGAACCCTTTTACATTGCTGGTGGAAATGTAAATTGGTACAGCCTCTGTGGAGAGCAGTCTGGAAAACTCTCAGAAGGCTAGACATGGACCTTCCATATGACCCAGTAATTCCTCTCCTGGGGTTATACCCTAAGGAATCCATAACACCCAACCAAAAAGAGGTGTGTACTCCTATGTTCATAGCAGCACAATTCATAATAGCTAAAACCTGGAAGCAACCCAGGTGCCCAACAACAGATGAGTGGCTGAGAAAGCTGTGGTATATATACACAATGGAATACTGTTGTTTTCGAAGGGTTATGTTGTTTTCTCCGGGCTGGCTTCACGGGCGGGTGACAGACGACCAGGGACTCACGGTTGGGTTGTACGCAGTATCTCTTTATTCATGCAGGACGCAGCATAATCTAAGACGAGCTAAGCTAAACTCAAGGTACAGTAAAACTCACAATGCTGTCTTTATATATACTTGCCAAGTAGGGTGGAAACAGGATGTGACATAGAGAGGGTGGAGAGAAAAGTGACTGGTAAAAATCAGAGTGTGACAAGGAGGGGGCAGATTAGGCGAGAATCCTATCACTGAACTACCAATGCCCTGGAGGGAGGGTGGAACTTGTTAGTAGTAAATAGAATGTAGTGGTTATGTAAATAGAATAGTGTTAAGCAGGAGGGATTTAAACCAAATGAAACATAAAGGGTCTCATGTATACCAACAATTCCCCCTTTCTTTTTAACTAATGACCATTGTGGGGTGAACAGAAACGTATATCGTACAGGCGTTTTCAAAAGAACTGGCATAAGACATGGAAAACAAAATAGGCGAGCAGCAATAACCAGTGTGATGCCAAGGGGAACGTTTCTTGCCTCAAAGGGCAAGGCCTAGCAGGCGAAAGGGCATTTCTTGCCTCTGGGAACGCTTCATGCCTCTGGGGGCATCTCTTGCCTCAAAGGGAGTTTCCTGCCTCTGTGGGCATCTCTTGCCTCTTGGGGTGCTTCATGCCTCTGTCGGCATAACCTAATAAGGAGGGGGAGTTATCTGCCTCTGGGACAGAGCCTGCAGGCGAGGGGACATGGTCTATAAAGTCTCAAGGCAATTGGCTGAAGTTAGTCTTTGAGAAACACAGCAGTGTGTACCAGTAAGTCCGATGGAGGTGTCAGTCCAAAGTAGCTCACCACAGAAGAAAATGCCGGAGGATGAAACGCTGCACGTCTGTCTCGATGGGGAATGTTGGCCACCAGAATTTTTCTTTTCTGTAGAGAGCGATCTTTGGAGTCTGTGAATCTGTTTCTTCAGGTCGTGCCAGGTCACCTCATTGGTTTCCGGGGGCGATGTCAGAGAACAGGATCCAAATGGATTTCCAGGAATTCCATTTGAGTAGATGCTTTTTCATGTGAAGACTTTGACAGCTGAAATTTACTTACTTGTCAAACAAAACTTGTAGCAGATTAGAAGTTTACTATAATTGATAACTCCATTATAATTGGAAGTCGTTTCTAGTATGATTTTAAGGTTGTTTAAACAGTTTAAACTCAATAATATGTGGAAAGGTAAGCAGAAGAACCACGGTTAAAAGCCTCAAGCATGAGAATAATTAACATAATCATTGCACTATCTGCCCCACCCATAACTCATACAGTTTTCAGGATTAAACGTTTCAGATTTATGTCAAGACGTAAAAGAGAAATCAAAGGAGGAAAAAACAATTTTTTGGATTGTTTCCGGATGTCTCTAGAAATCATGGCTGCGTCCAGCATTTTTTTTAAAGTCAATGTCAAACAAAAATTCAGTCATTCAAATCATTCTCTTATGAAACGCAACTTGAACCAGATTATCAAGATCTCACCATGTAGGATTAAGAATCCCCGGTTGGCGACCTAGTCCAAAAAGGTCCTCGAAATTCCATTTAGGGTGTTTCTGACTGTTCCTGCTGGATTGCTTCAGGCACCCATTTTTCAAAGTGTCTTCCCATCGAAGAAAGAATCCAATCAGGAGAGTAGAACTAACCACGTGTCTCCATACATGGGAACTGCCAGGGTACTCGAGAATGCTCCTCAAATTAGAGTAGTCCTTCTCCATGGGAAACATTCGAGAAGAAGTCCAGAAAGTCCCAGGGGAAATCCCCATGCATGTCCCAAGGTCTACGATCATGGTCATAAAGAACGAAATTATGGCCTGGAGCAAAATGTAGTCCTTTTCCTCGGGAAACATGAGAGAGGGAATCCAGAAAGTCCAAGGAGAAATCTCCGTGCATCTCCCAAGCTCTATGATCCCGGTCATAAGAAACCAAAGTTCCCGGTGAGGGAACCGAAGTGTAGCCCAGAGTAAAATGTTCCAGAGACAGACTAACTGTCTCATGATGAAACAGTAGAGGCTTTAGCAAACCTCTTCATAAGTAGAAAGGCAACCCATGGTGGATGGGTAGCCAAGTTTACTTATCTGGACGATGGGTGGGTAGGGTCCCATGTTGATGCCGGTCCATGTTTCAGGGCTTATTTCAGTCCCTGTTCAGGCACCATATGTTGTTTTCGATGGGTTATGTTGTTTTCTCCGGGCTGGCTTCACGGGCGGGTAACAGACGACCAGGGACTCATGGTTGGGTTGTACGCAGTATCTCTTTATTCATGCAGGATGCAGCACAATCTAAGACGAGCTAAGCTAAACTCAAGGTACAGTAAAACTCACAATGCTGTCTTTATATATACTTGTCAAGTAGGGTGGAAACAGGATGTGACATAGAGAGGGTGGAGAGAAAAGTGACTGGTAAAAATCAGAGTGTGACAAGGAGGGGGCAGATTAGGCAAGAATCCTATCACTGAACTACAAATGCCCTGGAGGGAGGGTGGAACTTGTTAACAGTAAATAGAATGAAGTGGTTATGTAAATAGAATAGTGTTAAGCAGGGGGGATTTAAACCAAATGAAACAGAAAGGGTCTCATGTATACCAACAGAATACTATGCAGCTATCAAGAACAATGAACCCACCTTCTCTGACCCATCTTGGACAGAGCTAGAAGGAATTATGTTAAGTGAACTAAGTCAGAAAGATAAAGATGAGTATGGGATGATCCCACTCATCAACAGAAGCTGACTAAGAAGATCTGAAAGGGAAACTAAAAGCAGGACCTGATCAAATTGTAAGTAGGGCACCAAAGTAAAAACCCAGTGGTGAGTGGTACACATGTAGCTTCCTGGGCCAGTGGGGGGTGGGAGTGGGCGGGAGGGATGGGTCACAGTCCTTTGGTGGTGGGAATGGTGTTTATGTACACTCCTAGCAAAATGTAGACATATAAATCTGTAGTTAATTAATATGAGAGGGGGAAATCAATTGTATGTCTCAAAGTTTCTCAAAAGACAAACTGAATCTTTTTAATATATAGGCTATGTATTTGATATGCGGACTCTCTCAAAAGCCTAGACCAAGTAGATTAGAAGCATCCAATAGCACAGCTATATACAAGATACTGGGTACTGTACAGCAAACCATAACAAAGGGACTTTTCAAAGTTAACCCAATTAACAAATAATGTGATGATATTAACTATTGATTGTCTTTTTGAACCCTAAGACAGCAGGAACCTCACATCTTCACTATAGAGCCCCTACTTCCCCCAGTCCTGGAACCCTTGGATAGGGCCCACTTTCCCGTATGCATCTCCCAATCCAAACCAAATAATATTGCATCCGCCGATCACAACCTAACCAAAGCAACGGTTGCCATCTCAACATGCTTCACCTCAGACTGTATCCAGAGACTTCACGTGTGGAATGACAACCCTTCAGCTTCATTACTCGGGTGAGACCTTTCCTTTTATAGTACACTCTAATTTCATCTCAGGTAGTTCACTTTCTAACAAAGTCCCATAACCTAGATATACACCAGTTTCTGTGAGAGAGAGCTTATGTGCACACGTATCCATAAACTACTGCAAAATATATACCTGAAAGCATAGTACACTAGAGCTTGCAATGAGTACCTCCCTAACACTTCCTCTCCACTATTCCAAGCCTGGGATCTATGATTGCTCAACAAATTGTTTGGCTTCATATGTTAACTCTCTTTTCAATCACCAGGTTCCAGATGCCACCAGGATGCTGGCTAGGCTTCCCTGGATTGAAGATCCCACCAATGTGTCCTGGAGCTCAGCTTCCCCAGAGACACACCTTACTAGGGAAAGAGAGAGGCAGACTGGGAGTATGGACCGACCAGTCAACGCCCATGTTCAGCGGGGAAGCAATTACAGATGCTAGACCTTCTACCTTCTGCAACCCTCAACGACCCTGGGTCCATGCTCCCAGAGGGCTAGAGAATGGGAAAGCTACCATGGGAGGGGGTGGTTTATGGGGATTGGGTGGTGGGAATTGTGTGGAGTTGTACCCCTCCTACCTTATGTTTTTATTCACTAATCCTTTCTTAAATAAAAAATTTAAAAAAAAAAAAGAAAAGAAAAGAAAGAGAAGCAGAAGGACCTGTGGAAGGATACTGGTTCAAGACCTGACTTCCCACCTACAGGGGAATCACTTCACAGGCAGTGAAGCATGTCTGCAGGTGTCTGTCATTCTCTCCCCCTCTCTGTCTTCCCCTCCTCTCTCCATTTCTCTCTGTCTTGTCCAACAACGATGTCATCAATAACAACAATAATAACTACAATAAAAAACAACTGGGTGCTAAAAGAGAATAAATAAATATTTAAAAAGAAAGAGATCATTTAATTGAGTTAAATTGGGTTCTCAAAGAGTGGCTCTTCTCTGATCCAGGTATTCCCAGCTCTCTGTACTTGATTATTTAAAATGGGATTTGATTTTGGTTTTGAGTGCTCCTGCATCTTGCTAAAAATTCAATATTGACTATTGAATTTTATATAATATTTTAGTATGTATTTTGTATTCTATTTTAGTTTTCAAATGTTTCTCTGCAGAACCCAGAGTAATCTGAAAGATTCAGAAGCAACCATATGCATAACTGAGAACACTTTTAAAGGAGGGAGGTGAATCACCATAGGAGTCAAGTTCACCTTGGAAATGGACTCTGAAGAGCTCTAAGTCTCCAGCACAAAGAAAATAACCACAGGGCATCATTGCTACCTGCCCCAAACTGTAAGACACACATATAAGATGCAATGCCACATGGTGAGAATGAACCCTATCAGAAGTGTGAGAACTGCTGAGGAAGGAGAGTCCAAGGCACAGGAAAAGGCGAGACTTTCAGAGTAGGTAAAGGTGACCCATGCAAATTATACCTTAGAGAATCCAGAGTTCAAAAACAGTCCTAACCTAAGTGAGGAGACAGAGTAGTTCCAGAGGCTATTTTTCACATAGTCATTTATTCTCATCAAGTTAATGTAAAAGTCAAAAATAACTACTGGGAAAAATAGCATTTCTATTATTTCTACAGTCAAAAGAGTGAGAGTTCCACAATCAGTAATTTAAAGCGCATTTCAGACCTGATATATAACTGAAAATACATCCAGATACAACTGTTCTTCTACATTACTCTTTGTATTAATCTGAAAAAAGTAAGAAAGTTATGATGGAATATATTCTACAATTATATTGCATTCATATGCTATAAGCTTTACAAACCTCTTAACTATTTTGAAACCTATCATATCTATCATCAGAATTTGCGCAAAAACTAGGAAAACACTCAGAAATTTTGTTTACAAAATGCCAGATATATGGATATAGTTCAGGATTTGTACCTCAGAATTTTCTACTGTGGTCACTCAACTCTGCCATTTTAGCACACAACCAACAATGAAGACTATATAAAATCATTGTGTACAACTGTGTGCCAATATACCTTTTTTTACACTTTTAAAAATGGTTTTTGGTATTTATTTATTTTTAATATTTTATTCATTTACTGAAAGGAAAGAGAAAGAGAGAAAAATCAAGACAGGAGGGAAAGATAGAGAGGGAGAGAGACACCTGCTGTATTGTTTTACTGCTCATGCTTTCCTCCTGCAAGTGGTGACTAGGGCTTTGAACACAGGTCCTAGTGCATTATAACATACGCACTCAACCAAGTGTACCACTGCCTGGCCCTTTTCATACTTTTTAATGGATTGTTTGTTTTTGTTGTCGATTTATATATACTAGGTATTAATTCCAACTGGAATTTTTATATAACTCAACATCCAAAAAAATATATATATATATAAAGAGAGAGGCCACTTTTGAATCTTTTGAAAATAGAAGATAACACTAGGTGTTCTCTGGAGGAAGAAATGTGTTATAACTCTTTATGTCATCATAGACCTTTGGTTCGTACAACATAAAAGTCCCCTGAAAGTTTATGAGGCAACTGAATAGATTACAATTTAGCAAATCAACATGTTGCAGTCATCCCTTCCATCTACCTGTAATTTCTTCTTTTCACTCCTCATCTCCCTGTCCTGATTCTTTTCTCCAAACTGCAGTTTCAAATCATTCACAAGATACTTGAGTTACCTCCATAAGAAGGAGGAATTACTTTCTGCAGGTTACTGAAATATCAGTAGAGTGAGGATGCCTTTTGCATGGTCTGTGCAGTATGACACTGAAGATGAAAGTTTAAATTGATTGGGGACAAATCATGGGACACCTGGCAGAGCACATAAGTTACCATGTTCAAGAACTTAAATTCAAGTCCCCAGGGTCCCCCTGCCTTGCAAGTGTGTGTTGGGGGGGTAGGTTTTTACTGCAGGTGTCTCTCTTTCTCTCTTCCTCTTTATCCCTCCAACCCTTACAATTTTCTCTGTCTTATTAAACAAAAGAAAGAAGGGTGGAAAGAAATATACCCACTGGCAGTGACAGATTCTTCCAGGCATCAAGCCGCAGGGAT
Organism: Erinaceus europaeus; assembly: GCF_950295315.1. Taxonomy (NCBI): domain Eukaryota; kingdom Metazoa; phylum Chordata; class Mammalia; order Eulipotyphla; family Erinaceidae; genus Erinaceus; species Erinaceus europaeus. The sequence continues at coordinate 23,470,053 of NC_080178.1, forward strand.
AAATCAGGTGGCAGTAAAAAGAAAGAAAACAAATAAATGAAAGATTGAAAACAGTAGTACCTAAGGCAAGACAACATAGAGAGATGCTAGAGTGAAAGCAGAACGAAAGGGCATTTGAGCAGTCTGTCACTAGGTGCTTGAATTGAAGCATGATGCAAAACTCTAGTTGTGGAGACAAGAAGTGAGAGACTTGTATATGATGAAGGGGATCTTAGCTGGTGAGTGTGGTGATGGGAGGAACAAGTGGCAGCTCTGAGATATGGTGCTTAAGGTAGGAGGCATCTGCTGAAAAACAGGCATTTTCAAGATATCAAAGGCAGGATTCTTACTGTAAGAGAATAAAATATGTATATGGAAAAGGCTGAGGGGCCAGGAGGTGGCTACCTCATTGAGCTCACATGCTACAATGCGTAAGAATACTGGTTCCAGCACCCGGTCCCCACCTGCAGCGGGAAAGCTTCATGAGTCGTGAAGCAGGGCTAAAGGTGTCTCACTGTTTTTCTCCCTCTCTACCATCCCCTCTCCTCTCCATTTCTGACTGTATCTATCCAATAAATAAAGATAATTATATATAACTATATATATATATACTGAAACTACTATTAACCCATTTTTTTGTACTGGAATTGGAAATTTCAGAATGTATTTGTAGACCTAGATACATACATACACAGAGATAATTAAATATAGCATGTAATGTATATGTTATACATTTTTGTCTACTAAGAATCTAGAAATAGCTCATCTCATATTCATTCTTCTGTTTCTGACTTATTTATTTTAAATATTAATTTATTTCCTTTTGTTGCCCTTGTTGTTTTATTGTTGTAGTTATTATTTTTGTTGTCGTTGTTGGATAGGACAGAGAGAAATGGAGACAGGAGGGGGAACACAAAGAGGGGGAGAGAAAGATAGACACCTGCAGACCTGCTTCATCGCTTGTAAAGTGACTCCCCTGCAGGTGGGGAGTCAGGGCTCAAACCGGGATCCTTAGGCCGGTCCTTGTGCTTTGCACCACCTGCGCTTAACAGTCTGCGCTACAGCCTGACTCCCTTGTTTCTGACTTATTTCACTTAATGTGATTTCTTCAAGCTCCATCCAATATGGGCAGAAAACGGTGAAGTCACTATTTTTAATAGCTGAGTAGTATTCCATTGTGTATATATACCACAACTTGCTCAGCCACTCATCTATTGTTGAACACCTGGGTTGTAGGAGTTCTTTATAGGTGTTTGAAATTAAATGCAGTATTTAAAACTGACCTGAATTTTTGCCATGAACTAAGACAATTAAGTAAAAACTTCAATAGAAGAACAATGCTCAGTTAGAGATAATAACTCAAAGTCTGTTCCTGGTTTTGATGTTTTATTTTGGGTATGTAAGAATACTCTTGTTTGGAAAAATTACTATATTTTTCCAGAAGTGATTAAACATAATTCTGGTGACTTACTTATAAATGAAGAACAGAGAAACTTCACAATTCTTAAAACTCTTCAAAATGCAAGCAACAGAATGCAAAAATAAAAGAATTACTTACATAAATATAATAAGCTTTGTTCTTCCTATTTCTGATACTGACCTTATAATATATGCCATATGACACGTAATGAATTATATTATATTATTGTAATTTATATATATATATTATATATGGCATGTTATATATGGTATATAGTAATATCACTATTCCAATAATAGGGACTAAATTAACTCAACTGAATGAAACAACATAAACCAGAGAAACTATTTGAAATAATCTGGACATTTAGATACCAGTCAATAAAATAAGGTAATCCCTGAAAAGTAAAAATAAACAAGCTGTCTTATGATGGTTCCAGCATGGTATTTATGAAAGATTCTATTTAAAAAATGGGCAGCCCTGGTGGAACTTAAATTGAAGTGCTTTCAGAGAACCAGTCAATAGGGTTTGAGAAACTGTGTTTATAGCATATGTAAAAATATAAATAGTAGTGTATGTTTCCAAAGGCCAGGGTAGAAACCTCTCATGCAGTAGGATCAGTTAGACTATTAAAAAGGGTTTTGCTTTGGGAGTGAGAAGACATTAACCTTAAAGTAGTTAAAGCTATGCCACTGACTAGAAACCTTAAAAGAAACACTGGAAAGGATAAAACTATCTTAAGGTATTTTAATGCATCCCATAACAAAACTCATGTTTAAAGCAATATAAAAATATTTTGCACACAAAAGGTAATATTCACTATGCTTAGCATTCAATTAAAAATTATTAAACATGCAAAATAGCAGAGGACAAATGTCCATAATGGCAATAAAAACTGTCCAAGGTATGGTACTTATATTAGAATGGCTAAAAAATAGTAACAGAATGGATAGTGATGCTGAAATAGTCATTTTGATTATAACCTACTTGTTAAAGATGCAAATGCAGAGTGGAGGTGTTAAGTGAAAATTCAAGTTTTTAAAATGAATTTATCTGAAAGTTTACTTTTATTTATTTTTAAATTATATTCATTCATTTATTGGATAGAGACAACCAGAAATCGAGATGGAAGGGGGGACAGAAAGGAAGAGAGACAGAGAGACACCTGCATCTTTGCTTCACCATTTGTGAAGCTTCCCCCCTGCAGGTGAGGATTGGGGACTCGAACCTGGGTCCTTGCACATTGTAACATGTGCACTAAACCAGGTGCACCACCACCCATCCCCTATTTGAAATTTTATAAATAGAAAACGTAATTTCCAAGAAGCAAAATACACTGGACAGAATTAATGCCAGGTTACTGATAGTAATGGTTAAGATTAATATTATAAATATTGACATGGAGAGAGAGGAACTCTACTACACTGCTGGTGAGAGTGCAAATTGGTACAGCCACTATGCAGAATGGTACAGAGAATCCTTAAACAAATACACATGGAACTACCTTACAATCCAGCAATGTCCACTCCTAGACATTCACGCAAAATATATAGTAACATTGATTTGGAAGGTACATATGCACCCCCAAGTCCATAGAGGCTTAATTCACAATAGCAAAAACCTGGAAACAACCAAAATTCCTTTCGATAGATGACTAGATAAAAGAGTTATGAGACATATATATATATATATATATATATATATATATATATATATATTCAATGAAATATTAATTCAGCACAAAAAAATGATGATATTGTGTTCTTTGGGGTCAGGTAGATGGAATAGGAGAAGATTATTCTTAGTGAAGCAAGTAAGGAGGTAAAGTACATCCACAGAATGGTTTCCTGGTCAAATCATATTATAAGCTACATCAGGCTATGTTTCCAAGCAGTCTTTTCTTTTTATAATTTTTTATTATCTTTATTTATTTATTGGATAGAGACAGCCAGAAATCAAGAAGGAAGGAGGGGAGTAGAGAGGAAGATAGAGAGACTCCTGCAGTGCTGCTTCACTATTTTTGAAGCTTTCCCCCTGCAGATGGGTCCAAGCAGTCTTTTCTATGCAGTAACTTGGAGAAACAAGAGAAAGAGGGAGAGGTCTGTACTTTCTTACTTACATAGTCTGTAAGCCTAGGAGAGAGACAAGTATTTAGTCTCAATCTATATGTGCTGCATTAAATAAAAAGTAAGTATGAAGTAAAGGGAAATACAGCTAGAGAAAGTTTGTGAAGCTATGCTGTTGAGGAAGTTTGTATTTATAAAACAATGTGCTATGTTTCATTTATCAGCATATGCTAAGAAGAACTGCTGTAAGATTTTTTTTTCTAATTTAGAATACAATCAGTTTACATCTTTAACTCAGTGTGAAAATATGTCCAGACACATACATATGGTGGTGTTTTTCTTAAGGTGTGATAAAACTTCCTAAAATACTAGCTAATGGAGTGTTGGGTGATAAAAATTGAGAAATACCAAGATTATTAATATTACTAGTTTTCAAGTTCTTCATTTTTATCGTCTTCCCTTCATTACTTTTCCCCCTTTTGTTGACCTTGTTGTTTTATTGTTGTAGTTTGTTGTTGTTGTTGTTGTTATTGATGTCATCATCGTTGTTGGGTAGGACAGAGAGAAATGGAGAGAGTAGGGCAAGACAGGGAGGAGGAGAGAAAGATAAACACCTGAAGACCTGCTTCACCACTTGTGAAGCGACTCCCCTGCAGGTGAGGAGCTGAGTTTGAACCTAGATCCTTGCGCCAGTCCTTGTGCTTTGCGCCATGAGCACTTAACCTGGTACGCTGCCACCTCCCCCCTCCCCCTTCCCCCCCCAATCACTTCTAGCTCTGCTCCATTTTATACTAGTCAATGAACCTTCAATAGAATTGTTGTATATTTACTTTGTGTTTGCACATATAAAACGAGATGTACTTTGTTTGTTATTTGTCTTTACTAAATCAGATTTCCTTACTTGTATTTCAATTTTTTAATGATTAATTATAATTCTTAAAGGAACAAGTCAGATTATTAAAATAATATACTCCCATATTTGCTAGGCTATTTAGTATCTAACAAAAACATCCAGTCTTAACCATAAGACCTTTTCTTTTATATTCCTCACTGAAGACTCAAAATGTGAAGTTAAAAAAAATCATGTAGTTATAATTTCAAAAAACTTTCAAAAAATTATTTCCACTCCACATTTCATTAATAAGTCAGTACTCCATCGATAAAGCATCATCCAAGGAAACACTAGATTTCTTTTTTTTTTTTCTTATACTTTGGGCCCCTTAATCTCCAAATTGCTGCTCCTAATTTAGCAAGGTGAATTTTCTGACATTTAGATATCAGTCATTAGTTTTCCATTTTGCTTAATCTTACCACCTTCAGTAATTTTTCACATCTTTTGTATTCAGACGTGTGTGGTTGCATGCTAAAGGGACTGGGACACATCAGGAGTCTATTTTTTTTCTTGACAACTCTATTATGTCACCTCTAGCATTGGTATATTTTACATTTCCAATTTTTCTCCTGATTTGATTGACATGTGGCACACTAAATTACCTTAGCTCTTGAATATATTTTCTTGATTATAGCCCCAAGATCTCCAACCTCTTATATGAAAGTATGCTCTGATTTTAGAAGCAAATATTCTTGTAATTAAAGGAACCCTCCTTGTTATCCTTACTTGTCAACTCAGGAACAACGAGGTGAAATGAAGCACAGATAAAGATATGGGTAGAAAGTTGTGACACTGTCTTTGTCTCTCCAGGTGTTCTACTCTCCCCAAATCTTTGTTTTTTAATGATTTTTTTTTTTTGTTGCCACCAGGGTTATCTCTGGGACTTGTGCCACCACTAATCCACTGCTCCTGGCAGCCATTGTTTTCTTTTTACATATTTGGCAGAACACAGAAAAAGGAGAAGGTGGGGAGGAGAAAGAGAGAGGGAAAGATAGATAGAAAGACACCTGCATATTTTAGTCAAATTCCAAAGGGCCTGTGACTATACTAGTTTTTTTGGCTTTGTATGTTAACTCTCTTGTCAACCACCAGATTCCAGATGCTAACATGATGCCAACCAGACTTTTCTGAACAGACAATCCCACCAATGTGTCCTGGAGCTCTGCTTCCCCAGAACCTTTCCTCACTAGGGAAAGAGAGAGACAGACTGGGAGTATGAATCGACTTGTCAACACCCGTGTTCATCAGGGAAGCAATTACAGAAGCCAGACCGTCAACCTTCTGTATTCCCACAATGATCTTGAGCCCATACTCCCAGAGGGTTACAGAATAAGAAAGCTATCAGGGTAGGGGATAGGATACAGAGTTCTGGTGATGGGAACTGTGTGAAGCTGTGCCCCTTATCCTATGGTTTTGTCAGTGTTTCCTTTTTATAAATAAAAAATTTAAAAAAAAGAAAGACACCTGCAGTACTTTTTTCACCCCTTGAAGCTTCCCCCTGCAGGTGAGAATCAGGGGCTCAAACCTAAGTCCTTGTGCATGGTGACGTGTCTACTTACCCAGGTGCTCCACCACCCAGTCCCCTCCAAATCTTTATACGATCACAAATCCAGAGGCTCATCAAACCCATCCTTTGGATTCTTATTGTAACTTTATGAAGTAGGTATGGCTGCCTAACTGATGGGTCACTACCTACTAAACTCAACTTCTGATGCTGTCCCCCTTGAGGTCTGAGTGTTAAGAATAGTAGCTTCAAAGCTCTAATCAAAACAATAGCTCCCCTGGTGACAACCATATAATTTAGGTGTTTCACCAAAGTCACTTAATGAAAATAACTTATCATTCTCTGATACAAATTCTGCCTTCATTGTCAAGAGTATACTCTGGCCCATTTCTGCATCTTAAGTTGTATCTTACACTATGTTTGCTTTGTATGACCTTATATGTCAGCATAGAATTTCAAAACTTTCTGGAGGCGTCTTGAATTTTGTTTCTGCATTGTCTCAAATTAGAGGCTTTAATTACTAAATCTTTATAATGGCCTCAATGGTTTCTTGATGGGATAAATCTGCATCTAAATTCTGACACAGTTTGAATCTTTTTTTTTTTATTTAAGAAAGGATTAATTAACAAAACCATAGGGTAGGAGGGGTACAATTCCACACAATTCCCACCACCCATTCTCCATATCCCACCCCCTCCCCTGATAGCTTTCCCATTCTCTATCCCTCTGGGAGCATGGACCCAGGGTCATTGTGGGTTGCAGGAGGTAGAAGGTCTGTCTGGCTTCTGTAATTGCTTCCCCGCTGAACATGGGCATTGACTGGTCGGTCCATACTCCCAGTCTGCCTCTCTCTTTCCCTAGTAGGGTGGGTTTCTGGGGAAGCAGAGCTCCAGGACACATTGGTGGGGTCTTCAGTTCAGGGAAGCCTGGCCGGCATCCTGATGACATCTGGAACCTGGTGACTGAAAAGAGAGTTAACATACGAAGCCAAACAAGTTGTTGAGCAATCATGGACCCAAAGCTTGAATCTTATCCTCAGTGAACTTCACTCTTCGACTAGGTCACTCTATTCTCTTAGCAAATGTAATGATGTTAAGGGATTGAAACACTCAATAAGAAGAATGTTTTCCTAATTGGAGTCCAAAATAAAAAAGAGATATGTGAGCTACATCAAAGCATTTCATCATTTCCTTTATAACATCATTAGTATGCCCCAACCAAGAGCAATAGCCCAAGACATCACAATTAAAATGGTTTATACACAGTATAATGTCAGTTACTCTAACATATCTTAAAAAATATTGGCCATTAACACAATTTACTAATAAGAGTGCAAAATATCTTATAAAACAAACACATACCTCTATAACCTCAACATATCCTAAAACTTATGACTTTTTCCAGGACCACATGCATTTAAAAGACTTTGTGTAATCTTTCCATATTCCTTTCACTTTCTGTAGTTTTCCTCATATAATAATAGAAAATTTTATTGCTCTTGAATCTGTTTAACACTTATGTTTATTAATAATGTGATGCAGTTATAGAGCACAGATGACATAGGATGTGATTAAGTAAGGGGTTGGAAATCCTTTTATCAGCCAAGGCCAATCTTATATAATATCATTTGTGGGCTATACAAAATTATCAAATTAAAAATTAGCACTTAATGTTGCTATGAAAAAGCTCTAGGTTTCTTATCTAGTCCAGACCAAATGATTCACAGTGCTACATGAATCATAGGGAGGATAATCCCCACCCCTGGATGAACCTATTATCCATTAATAACTAATATAACTCAGGGGAGATTGGAGCATTGTAGCACTGGAGTATGATCTTCATAAATAAGAAATGGCACTTATCCTCAAATAAATTTCTCTCTCCCCATTATTTCTGGTCATCTCCATCAGGAACAACAAAATAGACCCCTTTGTGGGCCCCCATAGGACCTTGCCCTCAACTTGGATCAACAATGGTAGAGAATGTTCCACCCTTCGAAGGGAGGATGGACAACATACTCTATGGTACACCTGAGGAAGATGGGTCCTGAATTTTGGGCAGCATGGAATGTTCCTACTCATGACCACAGAATGTGAGCTCAGATCTAGAGGGATGTAGCGGTTATACAGGCTCCTAAGCTAATTATGGGCCCCAGATCACATCAAATTGATGGGGTTTGCAGTAATAGTTATACCCTTTCCCATATCAGGGAGCTACTGTCTTCCCTGATTCAGCTTTCTGGTCATTTTCCCAGCCATGACATCATCTCCCCAGACAATAATGCAGGATTCACCTGCATATCAGATGTCAGGCTCAGACAAAAACAAACAAACAAAACACTAGTATAGCTACAGGCCCTTTGAAATATAACTAAAATATATGCCTACTAGCTATCTATAAAATGGAGGACCCCCCCCCCAACGCTTCACCTGCACTTTTCCAGCCTTTAGGTCCATAATTGTCCAACAGTTTGTTTGGCTTTGTATATTAACTCTCTTTTCAGCCACCAGGTTCCAGATGCTAGCAGGATGCGACCAGACTTCCCTGGACAGACAACCCCACCAATGTGCCTTGGAGCTCCGCTTCCCCAGAGCTCTTCCCCACTAGGAAAAGGGAAGAGCTACTCAGGCATCCAGTTCGACATCCTCGAGGAAACACTCACGAAAGACATGTCTCTGATATCTGATTACTGTAAAAAATGGCGACTAATCCCTAGCACTGCAAAATCGGTATCATCTGTTTTCCATCTACACCATGCCTCGGCCTCACGTGAGCTTAATGTGCAGCTTGGCGATAGGAGAATCCGGCATGAAGCCCAGCCAGTCTATCTTGGCGTTACTCTGGATCGCACTCTGTCATTTCACAAACATCTCATAAAAACTGCAGCAAAGGTGGGCGTGAGGAATAAGATCATTGCAAGACTGGCCAACTCCTCATGGGGTGCGAGCGCTTCTACACTACGATCATCCTCTCTGGCATTATGCTATTCCACTGCAGAATACTGTGCCCCAGTATGGTTCCGTAGCCTCCATGTCCACTTGGTCGATTCCAAATTATATTCCTCCAAGAGGATAATTTCTGGAACCATCCGTTCCACCCCGGTTCCATGGCTGCCAGTTCTTAGCAACATCGCCCTGCCAGATATTCATCGGGATGCGGCATCATCTAAGTTCATTTCCCACGTCTACGCTCAACCGGACCTGCCAATATACTCGGATATCTTCGCCCACCCTGTCCAACGCTTGACGTCTCGTCACCCAATCTGGTCCCCTATGCCTACACTGAACTTCTCTGTTCCAGACTCTTGGAAACAGAGTTGGCAGTCAGCTGAGGTAAAGAACAAACACCTCATCACAGACCCCTGCAAGCGTCAACCCGGCTTTGACCTAGCACGTTATGATTGGGCCCTCCTCAATCGCTATCGAACAGGCCATGGCCGGTGCGCCGCTATGTTCCATCGCTGGGGGGCCAGAGATGACCCGAACTGCCCCTGCGGCTACAGACAGACTATGACCCACATAGTCAACGACTGCCACCTCTCCAGATTCAAAGGAGGTCTCGAAACTTTACATTAGGCTCAACCTGATGCTGTTGACTGGCTACGGAAGAAGGGCAAACGCTAGAAGAAGAAGGGAAAGGGAGAGACAGGCTGGGAGTATGGATCGACCTGTCAACGCCCATGTTCAGCGGGAAGCAATTACAGAAGCCAGACCTTCAACCTTCTGCATCCCACAATGATCTTGAGTCCATACTCAAGAGGGTTAAAGAGTAGGAAAGCTATCAAGGGAGGGGTTGGTATACAGAGGTCTATTGGTGATAATTGTGCAAAGCTTTACCCCTCTTATCCTGTGGTTTTGTCAATGTTTCCTTTTTATAAATAAGAAAATTAAAAAAAAAAGAAATGGCACTTATGTACGGCCATGCTTAGGGGTAAAAAGGAACCTTAGCATTATCCTTCATGTGTATGTGTGCATATAGGCAGACATGGAATGTGAATGTGTGGATGTAAACGTGTGTTCTCACTCTCTTTTCCAATCTTTAATATTTCAATAAAAAGCAAGCAGTGACAGTAAATATATGTTGTGACAGTAAGTACATATTGATACTGTTTTCCATTTTCTAACTAATCACCCATTGCATGCATAATTCAATGTGCAAGCCTATGTGTAGGTACATATGATTGAGGCCAACATAAATAAATATATGAATATATGTGTGTAGACACAGATGTACATATAGAGGGAGTGGGTTAGAGTTTCTTTTATTTTGTATTTTTATTAATTGCTTAATAGTGATTTACAGTATTACAAAATAATAGGGGTAGAGTTCTGTACTGCTCCCACCAAAGTTCTGTGTGCCCCCAAAACAATGACCATCATAGTTCTCCCAAGGTCTTAGATATGGGAGATACAGGTTGAATATATATTCAAGTTCATATTCTTCAATTCTCTATATTCCCCATATGAGTGAAAACATCTGGTATTAGTTCTTAATTTCTTACTTATTTCACTAAGCATGATCACCATCAGTTACATCTATTTTGTCCCAAAGGACACAGGATAGTCTTCTTTAATTGCTAACTAGTACTTAGCTGAGTATATATCCCATGATTTTTTTTTATTTATAAAACTCAAATGATTGATTTTTATTCCATTGTTTCTTTTTTAAAGGGATCCACTTCTTTTTAATTTTTTTTATTTGGAGAATTAATGGCTTATAATCAACAATAAATATAATTGTTGTTACATGTGTAAAATTTCTCAACTTTTGTTTCTGCAAAACACTCTACTCCCCAGCCTAGGTCCTCCTCCATCATTATGAACCATGACCTAAACCCCACTCCTTCCTCCAGAGTCCTTTACTTTGGTGCATGCAATATACCAAACACAGTCCAAATTCTGCTCTATGTTTCAGTTTCTTATTTCTAAACTTCTGCCCATGAGTGACATTATCACATATTCTGTCTTCTCTTTCTGGCTTATCTTATTTAAGAAAATTAAATCAAGCTCTATCCAAGATGAGGTGAAGTTTAATTCATCATTTTTAATAGCTGAGTAGTATTCCATTGTGTGAATGTATATACCATAACTTTCTCAGGCACTCAATACTTGTCTTGCTTCCAGGTTTTGGCTATTACAAGTTGTGCTGCTAAGAACATAGGTATACACAGATATTTTTGGATGAGTGTGTTTGGTCCCCCCCTTCAGGTGGGGAGCCGGGGCTGCAACTGGGATCCTTATGCAGGTCCTTACACTTGGCACCATGTGCACTTAACCCGCTGTGCTATTGCATGACCTCCAAAACACTGTCTTTGTGGCCTAATATATAGTCTATTCTCGAAAATGTACCATGTGTACTTGGTACAATACACATTCTTGGGAAGAATATGTATTGCAGTTCTTTGGGGTGGAGGACTCTGAAAATGTCCAAGATGTATAGTCTATCTATTTATTTATTTAATTCTCCTGGTTTTTTTATTGACTCTTCCTACATGATCTGTCAATCTGAGAGAGTGCGGTGTTAAGGTCTCCTACAATTACTGTGTTGCTGTTGATGTATTTCTGTAGCTCTTTCAATGACTGCCACCTCTCCAGATTCAAAGGAGTTCTCGAAACTTTACATCAGGCTCAACCTGATGCTGTTGACTGGCTACAGAAGAAGGGCAAACGCTAGAAGAAGAAGAAGCTCTTTCATGCATGCTTGACACCACTGACAATATATAATATCCTTTCCTGATTAAAACTCTCCCTACCACCTGAAGAAGAAGATGGGTCCTGAAATTGGTATAACTCAAAATGTTCCTTCTGATGACCAGAGAATGCAAGTTCTGACCTACAGGGATGTAGAAGTTACATAGGCTACTATGCTGAATGTGGGCCCCAGAAAAAATCAATGGCATTTACAACCAGCAAATATGTATGCACTTTTCCCATATTTGGGAGCTACTCTCTTCCCTGATCCAGCTTTCTAGCCCTTTTTCCAGCCATGACAACATCTCCCCAGACAATAACCTGGGTCCACCAACATATAAGATGTCAGGTTCAGGCAAAAACTGATAAAGTCATGGGGCCTTTGGAATATACCTAAAATAGACCTACTAGCTATTTCTAAAAGAGAGACCCCAAAGCCTTACCTGCAATATTCAAGACTTTAGGTTCATAATTAATCAACAATTTGTTGGCTTTATATGTTAACTCTTTTTCAGCCACCAGGTTCCAGATGCTACCATGATGTCAACCAGACTTCCCCAGACAGATGACCCCACCAATGTGTCCTGGAGGTCCACTTCCTCTGAGCTCTGCCCCACTAAGGAAAGAGAGAGACAGGCTGGGAGTATGGATTAACCTGTCAATGCTCATGTTCAGCAGGGAAGGAATTACAGAAGCCAGACCTTCCACCTTCTGCATCCCATAATGATCCTAGACCCATACTCCCAGAGGGATAGAGAATGGGAAAGCTACCAGGGGAGGGGAGGGGAGGGGATATGGAGCTCTGGTGGTGGGAATTGTACCCCCTTATCCTATGGTCTTGTCAGTGTTTCCATTTTTAAATAAATAAATTTTAAAAAATACAACATTTAAAAAATTTAAAAAGACCACCAAAATGGGAATGGATGGAAAATCCCTTAACTTAGTGTACTCATATACAGCAAATCTGCAGCCAATATCATACATAATGGTGAGAAACCGAAAACATTCTCACTTTGATCAGGTAAAAGACAGCTAAACTGTCACTACTTGCAGATGATATTCTAGTATACATAGAAAAACTTAAAGAATCCTGAACAAAGCTCCAGGAAATTATCAGATAATATAGTAAGGTGTCAGGCTATAAAATTAACATACAAAAGTTGGTAGCATTCCTTTACATAAATAATAAGTCAGAAAAGGAAGCATGTCCTTTTACTGTTAACAACAAAAAAAAATCTAGGAATAAAACTAACTAAATAAGTGTAAGACTTGTATACTGAAAACTAGGAGTTAGTATTCAAGAAAATAGAAGAGCTATAAAGATGTGGAAAGATATCCCATGCTCATGGATTGGACAAATTAACATCATCAAAATGAATATTTTTCCCAGAACCACATACAAATTTAATGTAATCCCCATCAAGTTATCACCATTTCTTAAGAAAATAGAAAAAAAAATCCAAATGTTTATCTGGAACCAGAAGATATCAATAATCACCAAAATAATCATGAGGAAAAAGAACAAAAATTGAGGAATCACACACCCATATCTCAAAGTATATTACAGGGACATTGTAATCAAAACTGCCTAGTACTGGAACAAAAATAGACACACCAAACAGTGGAATATCTTCTAATAGATAAAAAATTCTTTGTCAATAAAATTATCATGATGATAAAATACCAATTCCTTTTAGGAACCTTGACTGACAGTTTCTCTGAAGCATCACAATATATTTTTATATATCATTACTTGACTGTAGGCTCATAATCCATTCCCACTAACAGCAGAGTTAATACTTTAGAGTGGAAACTAGAAGTATACATCTATTTTCTTATTTTATAGCATGATAAAGCTAACTGCTTATGATAAAGTTTTTACAAGTTGTAATTAATTAGTAATGTACTTAAATTACTCATGAGTATCTTTATGTTTTTATGTCTATATACCTTTCATATGGATGTATCTCTGTCTCAACTTCTTCCTTTTATGTTTAAATACAAGGATGTGTATGTCTATATATATATATACATATATATATAGACATACACATACACACACACACACACACACACACACACACACACACACACACACACACACACATATATATATATATATATATATATATATATATATATATATATATAGTATCATATTGCTAGGACTGGCAGGGCTCAAGACCCTGGGTTTGTCACAAGGCTTGTTTCTACAGACAAAAGTAAATAAATAACCTAACCAATCAAACAAAACGTGAATGTGTGCAGGGAGTGACTGCCTCCAACCCAGAACAAATGGTCAGAGAAATTAATTATGAAAGGCTACCCAAACTGCCATTAATTGCCTTAAGGACCCAAATATTCTTTGCCCTATAAAAAAAAGGCTCTCCTTCGGGGGCTGACTTGTATTTATGTAAATCTTTCCTACTGTTCTTCATCCTTGAGAGCCTACATTTGCCTAGGCACATAATTTCCTTTGGTTTCCTGCTTCAATACATGCTTGCTAGCCTGAGCTTGATGGTATTCAAAAGGCCTTTCCTCTGACCTTCTGTCCAAATTTGGGGACAAAGGAGCATGCCATTGGTCACTGCTTACAATATTTTAATATATATGTCTATGTGTATACATTTAGAAAAATATTAAGTAAGTAATATGTCCCAGATGTCACATCAAAACTTAGAAATAAAATGTAGTCTGGTCTCATAGCATTTGGTGTAGTATGAAGGAACATGCATATTTAACAGTTTTAGAGTATATAGTAAATTAGATTTAATAGAGATTTATATAGCTATCTATGGACATTCAGGAAAAGGAATGCTACTGGATATTTATTGAAGGGAGGCAAAGAAGCTTTACAGACATTAAAACATAAAAATGCAGCCTCTGAAAAAAGGAAGAACACTAAAGACATAAAAAAGAACAAAGAATATATCATATAAACAATAGAACTTTCAAAAAAGTGGAAGGGCATGAGAATCTAACATGTTTCAAGATTCATATAAATCAATACAGTAGCTTATTTATAGGAATATGTAGAACAGGTAATATTTAATTGCATATATACATATTACTTTTTCCCCAATTTTATCTAATCCTATCTCAGAAGCAGTAAGAAATATATAAATTTGTAGTTTTCGACGACAGTCAAAAAAACCCAAAAAAACTCCTGGTTAAAATATCCTCAGAGTAATACCCCTTCATTACTCCATAAAACATTTTACCTATTTTTGAAGAAATTTCACTTTCAAACTGAGATTCTAAACCACTCTCATAAAATATTAAAAATAGTGCTTCATGCTCAAATGCTTATTTGTACACTTATTTCTGTTTGTTTACTAATGATAATTGCAGTTGTCATTTCTGTCCTGGGAGTGAGATATGTCTTCGATCATATGCCAAGTTAAAAAAAAAATTAAAGCATAGAATTAAAACTAAATAAAAGTATTATTTACTGGTTTCAGTACTATTTAGAGAAGCATTTTGTCACTTCTTTCTAAACATCTTAAAACACATTTACGTCTTCAATGATAGCCAAGGTCATGTGGATCTCTGCAGGCTATTTTTGATTTTTTTCCCCCCTCTAAGTTTGACAGCAAAGAACATAGTGCTGGAGCTCACACCCTCACAAATGTAATTTGGAGTGTTAATTGGAATAGATCTAGCTGACTCTGTGATTTCTTCTCTCTAAGAGTTGGTGACAAAAATCTCATCCTTCCTTCTGAAGCCTAGTAGAGAATCTGGTTGGTGAGGAGAGAAGGCTATTGACACTGGAGAAAAGAAATGTAAGCCAGATATTTTGATTTCCTGGTGAAAAGAAATGAAAATAAATTGCATTACCTTCAAATGTTTAAGCAAATGATCTAAGAATGGTTGAGACTAGTTGAACTTCAAGTCCAAAAACCTTTCAGGCAAAGTGAAGATTGAAGCCCAGGAGCCCCGACAGAAAATCAAGTCAAGTAAAAAGAAGAGAACTTGTAATTGCTCAGTGGGAAGCCAAAGAGAATAAAGGAAGCATCTAATTCCTAATTGCAAAATACTTCTCTGTGCTCTGAAGATAATAGTTAACACTTACTAAATGAATACAAATGTCAGTCGCAGGGCTAACCACTTTGCAAGTGTTAACAATGCAAGTCTGTCAAAACACTATGAAGTAGATTGCCACTATTTCAAGAAAACGAACATAAGAACAGATGTGAGTAAGTAAATTTAATTTCCTATATCCCTCATCAAATAGGCTGCAGAGCTGGTAGTCAATGACTTGACTTGAGGGGTTTCCTGCTGTTGGTTATAAATGATTGTTGCATAAAACAAGAAGAGAAAACAAGTTATATATTCTCTTTCTTTGGTAAAACTAGCATAGAATTAGAATTGAGTGAAAATACCATCAGTTTAAAGACGAGCTAAACTTTCGATACTATTAAACATAGCTGAGGTAGGAAGGTTGCTGGAATTATAGATGTTAAAGGTTTGAATTCCATAGATAAAATCTCTATGAATGCCTCAGTGGGAGTGTTTAGAATCTTAGCACAGATGAAAAGTATAATGGCAGTAATTCGCCAACTACAACTTAACTGATGTGAACAACTCAACATATTAATACAATTGTAAACTACCATGGTCCCTGTATCTGATGCTTTAGGAAGCCTCATAGCAAAAGTTCCCTCCAAATGATTGTCTAGCCTAACCCAGATACATTCATTGACCAAAAATTGCTATCTTTGGAGTGGTACACCTGGTTAAGCAGTCACATTATAGTGTGCAAGAACCCGGGTTCAAACTTCTGGTCCCCACATACAGGGGGATAATTTCATGAGTGGTGAAGCAGGGCTGCAGGTGTCTCTCTGTCTCTCTCCCTCTCTGTCGCCCCTCCCCTCTCAACTTCTCTCTGTCTCTATCCAATATAAAATAAAGATTTAAAAAGAAATGATGTGTTATCTTCCAGAATAATATTTATTCATTTCAATTTTTTCATTGATTTGAACTGAAACCAGTTCCACTATAACATTTAAAATTGGGCCCAGCTCTATGCCTGGTGAATGCTTCTATCATGATCAAAATATTTACCTTATTATATTCAATAACTGAATAATTTTGCTTTTGCTCTTTTAATTAGTAGTTAACACTGTTGTAAAGATCATCATTTGTAAAGCATAAAATGTTAGTTTTTTTAAACTAATAAAACATATTTCTCAGTTAAAGAAACTACATTCTCCCCTCTTTCATTTTCTTAAGCTTTCTAAAATGTACACATTTTATCTTCCATTCCATAAGTGATGGGGAGATTAAGACTAGAGCAGAAATTAAAGCCCTAAATATTGTTGTTTCATTTTCTGGAATCATGTCATCTAAATAGATTTCCAACAAGGAGGCCACATTTACCTCTCTTCTCACTAAGACATTTTCTACCTTCCAGACTAAGAAAGCATGAGGAAATTAATTTAAAAATTTGTGATATTGATGCCAGTAAAAAGAAATTTCTTTGGCCAAAAAAGAGACTTTTTAAGCAAGCCAAAAGTACAGGAGGGCACTGGGAACTGAGGATGTGAGTGAATTTGAAAGTAGGGAAGTCATCAATAGGGGGAAAGAAAAGACCCCCAGAAAAAAAGATAAGCATGCTCGCTTCATTTCCCAAGTGAACACATTGTTCACTCATAAAAACAGCCTGTTTAAAGAAGGGAAAATCACTTCATCATGGATTATGTAAGAAAAATATACCTGTTTAGACTTTACTCAATGCAAAATGAAAGAAGAAATTGACAATTTTTTAATTCTTGTAAGATCTCTACCATTACTGCCTACTAAGTAGACTGAGAAAATTATTCCTTGCTCCTAGTCTTAAATTTTTATAGATGTTCCTAAAATGTTCATTTAGCTCACCTCTGGTAACAGATTGAGTCTAATGATTTATGAACAAGGCTGATTTCCATACCACTGATGGATGCTTTGTTCACTTAATGATCACTGGCAAGTAGCAGCTACTATAAACTTCAAGTGTCACTAACAGGACTTCTTAGCTGGTATACTGTGAAATACAGTTTGTGGGCTTTTATTTTTAAGATATAAAGTCTTTTGTAAAAGCCTGTACTTTTTCCATGAACTAAGCATTTTAAGCTAAGACCACATATTCACACTGAAAAACAGAGCATTCAAGTTTTTCAAACACTGTGAATACAAGTCTGAAAAGATAACATAGGTAAGCAAGAAATGGAATCTTAGGGACCAGGCAGTGGAGTACCTGGTTAAGCACACACATTACAGTGTGCAAGGACTCGGGTTCAAACCCCTGGTCCCCACCTGCAGGGAGAAAGCTTCACGAGTGGTGGAGCAGAGCTGCAAGTGTCTGTCTCCCTATCTCCCCCTTCCCTTTCCATTTTTCTCTGTCTCCATCCAATCATAAGTAAAGATTTAAAAAGTAAAACAAAAGGGAATCTTCAAATAAAACAAACATCCCATACACACACACACACACACATATTTGGGTATTGCACCAGAGTAACAGACCTGGGGGGGGGGGGCATTCAGGCCTGGGAACATGATGACAGAGAAAGTACTAGAAGTTGAATTGGAATAGGGCACCAAAGTAAAAATCTCTGGGTTAAGGGTAAGGCTGAATGTTCAGCTTCATGGGGGTGGGAGAGGGGAGGATGGGCTGGGATACATTATTTTCGTGGTGGAAATGGTGTTTATGCACACTCCTACTAACTTTTAGCCATATAGATAACTATGTAATTAATATGAGAGGGGAAAAATGATTGAATGTCTCAAACTTTTTAATTTACAGACCATAGGCTGAGTCTTTGAAATGTTGACTCACTTAAAAGCTTAGACCAGGGACAACAGAAGCAACTGGTAGCATTATTCTATAAGACACAGCTATATACAAATAATGTCAAAGGACATAAATTATGGTGATGTTGTGTATGATACAGCAAATCCTAACCAAGAAATTTTCAAAGTTAACCCAATTGCCAAATAATGTGATTATAGCAATAACTATTTATTGTATTCTTAAGCCCTAAGATAGCAGGAGCCTATTTTTCTCCCAGTCCTGGAACCTATATGGTGCCGCTCATTTTCCTGCATGCTTCTCTCAATTCATACTAAATGATATTCTATATGCTGATCCCAACTTAATGCAAGGAGTACCATATTAGTATGCTTCACTTCAGACTATGTCCAGAGACATCAGGCATGGAATGTCAACCCTTCAGCATCATTCCTCAGGTGAGACCTTTCATTTCATAGTATTCTCTAATTTCATTTCAGGTGGTTCACTTCCTAACAAAGTCCCAAAACCTAGATATAGACCGGGTCCCATGAGATAGGGTATATGTTCACATGTATCCATAAACTAGGGCAAAATATATACCTGAAAGCAAAAGTGCACAATAGGCTGCAGAGTGTCAGTATATGAAGCAAGCAAATAGTCCTGAAAAGACACCATAAAGTTCATAATGGGATAGTGTCTACTTAGACTTAGTTACCCTTCTCACCTACTTCCTATTATACTTCCCTCACTCACTCCAAAGCTAACTTTATCAAAGAAAGTAAGGACTGCAAAAGGTGAATAAGGGCAAGAGACTGGCATACTTTAATGATGACTCTTTAGTCAATATCAGGCCACCCCATCAGCTGGGGCCCTATTTGGGGAGTCCTGAGTTTCTCAAACAAATATGACTGGCCTAGACCTCAAATAGATCCCTCTTTCCATTATTACCGGTCACCTCAGGAACAACACAATAGACCCTTTGTGGGCCCTCATAGGACCTTACCATCAAAATGGATCAACAACGGTAGAAAATGTTCCATCCTCTGAAGGGAGGATGGACAACATACTCTATGTTCCACCTGAGGAAGACGGGTTCAGAAATTGGGCAGCTTGGAATGTTCCTATTTCTGACCACAGAATGTGAGCTCAGATCTATAGGGATGCAGAGGTCACATAGGCTACTAAGCTGAATATGGGCCCCAGATCAAATAGATGGGGTTTACTATTAACAATATTTATATACTTTCCCATATTGGGGAGCTACTCTCTTCCCTGATCCAGCTTTCTAGTCCTTTTTCCAGCCATGACATCATCTCCCCAGACAATAACTTGGATCCACCTGCATATCGGATGTCAGGCTCAGGAAAAAAAAAGAATAAAAAAAAACCTAGTATAGTCATGGGCTCTTTGGAACATAACTAAAATAGGTCTACTAACAATCTACAAAACGGAGAACCCTCAACTCTTCATATGAACTATTGCAACCTTTAGGTTCATGATTAGTCAACAATTTGTATGGCTTTATATGTTAACTCTTTTTCAGCCACGAGGTTCCAGATGCTACCATGATGCCAACCAGACTTCCCTGGGCAGACAACCCTACCAATGTGTCCTGAGCCCCACTTCCCCAGAACCCCACCCCACTAGGGAAAGAGAAAGGCAGGCTGGGAATATAGATCGACCTGCCAATTACCATGTTCAGCAGGGGAAGCAATTACAGAAGCCAGACCTTCTACCTACTACACCCCATAATGATCCTTGGTCCATACTCCCAGAGGGTCAAAGAATAGGAAAGTTATCAGGGGAGGGGATGGGATATGGAGTTCTGGTAGGAATTGTGAGAAGTTGTACCCCTCTTATTCTATGGTTCTTGTCAGTGTTTCCTTTATATAAATAAAAATTAAATTAAAAAAGAGTTGAATTGTTATGTGGAAAACTAAGAAGTGTTACACATTTACAAACTACTGTATTTTACTATTGACTATAAACCATTAATTCCCCCAATAAAGCAAAATAATAATAATAAAAAATAAATAATCTATATAAATTAATGCAATATCCAAGTAGCTAGTATTTACTAATCACATTATATGCAAGTGGCATTCACTGTATACCACACATTGTGGTTATTTTCAGGTGCTTCTTGATGTATGTTTATTGAATGCTATTTGTGTAATTAGAGCTGGGTATATCTTTAAAATATTACTTTGACACAATCTGACATTCTTATATACATGATACATTTCTGGGACTATCAAAATTCAAGGAGGCTACTATATATTGTTTAATAACTCAATTATCTCAGTGTGTTTGTGAAATAAAATAATATATCAATGATTTATTGTGGGTATAGTGAGGGAAATTGGTGCTTGGCATTGTTTTCCATGTGGTAGATGGCAAGATGACACCAAAATTGGTTATGTGGCTCATAATGTCTCACTATTATTATCTGGACACAGAGGAAGCTTCCCTGACTGATCTCAAGGACCGTTGACATCTCATGAATCATGCAATTCTATAAGCCCAGAACATAAAACGAGGCAGTCCACAAATTTAAAACAGAAAAAAAGAAATGTACATTTGTTGATATTCCCTAAAGAAACTTAATACATCCATTTTAAAACCGCAGTCTTTAGGGAAAAATACAGAGACTTGGTATAAAATGTGTCTTAGACCCAAAATAAAGATGAAGGCTATTTTAAGTTGTTCCTACAATGTACACCTTGACTGTATCACAGCATGGTTTTAGATATGTGGGTGATGACGATGGTAAAAAATCAATCTTTCATGTACTATCCACTCTCAATTAAGCCAGAAATGGCAGATGCTGCTCCTGAAGAAATGAGAAGGGGAAGGGTGCTCCCACTCATATTACCACTTTTTTATAATAATTTTTTTTAATCCAGAGATCAGAAGATGCATTTATGTAGAAAAATAAACTGGAGTTATGTTTTAATTAAAACTTTATTTATAACCTATATATTTTTATGTTTTACTTCAATAAATGTGTCCTTGGTCACATAAAATAAAATATGATATGGAAACCTCAACTAGAAAAGAGAAGGGTTGAACATCATATTCATGGAATAATGCTTCGTGTTTATATATAGGAGATTGCGAGCATTACAGATCAAAAGTTTGGACCATATTTATTTAGAGGGAGAGAGAGAACAGTCGAGAAAAGTTCACCTCAGGATTTGGAGACATACAAAGTAGTTCATCCTACTGAATCAAGAGTAGAGTCTTATTTGTATCAAAACCCAAACCCCACCTATGGAGGCCTGATGAGAGGACATTAAGAGTATACTGTTGTATATTTATACAGTATATTTTTAATAGAAAACAATATTTTAGTATAAAACAGTTTATTTTTAATATAAAAGGATATACAAAAGTAAGAAGCTTAGAAAATTCACTGTTGTGGAATGAATGCATTATAGATATTTGAAGCCATAGTCCACTCAGTGGACCTTGAAACATTTGCTTTACTTTGTAAAAGTTTCCCTACAGATAGCACTAAATCTGTGAAAGTGCAAAATGTCTGAACTATAAACTCCAAGCCTCTATTATAGATGTTCTTTAAATTGTTCCCAATGTGTTTCCTGCTATGATTGATTTGTAACCTTGTGTTTTCATAACTCTATGTATGATAATGTTGAGAATAGCAGGCTCATGATAAGTGATAAACTAGCCCTTACCAGTTGAAATTAAGTGGGCATAATTAGATTAAGAAAACGGATTCATATGTTCATCAATAAACTGCACTGTTGCCAGACCAGTATTAAGTAGGAGAGGTGTTAAGATCAAATATGAGAGTTTAGATGCTGGGAGGTAGTTCACCTGGTAGGACACACACATTACTGAAAAGTAAAAACCCCAGGATGAGTCTTTGTATTGAGGGGAGCTTTAGGATAGTGTAGTGTGTTTTCTGTTTCTTCCTTTCTCTCTGTCTATAAATACAATTAAAATATAACAAAAAAATCTGTCATGAAGCAGTGGGATCATATATGTTAGACTCTGCCACCACCAACACACACACACACACACACACACACACACACACACACACACACAATTTATTGACCTTATGGAACTATTAAATAATTAAATGAATCACTAGTCCCGTATTACTTTTTATAGCTTTGTGTACGCTACCACAAATGTCACAGATTTAACAGATCCCTGGGCAAAGAATAAATAGAAATAGAAATAAGCAGGAAAGATATAAACATTGAAATTTAAATATCCTTTTTTAATCATTAATAGTTTACAGTACAGTTGTTGGAACGTAGGTACAATTTGCTGGGAGATGAAGGTTTCGTATAGGGGCTTACAGTATAATTGTAGGCACGTGGACACAATTTGTTTTTCTCTATGATAGGTGTCTGCAAAAGAGAACCTACCCCTAAATTAGGTCCTTTTCCACCATCATGCATCAGGACTCCAACACCCTTTTCATCCATTCCTTCCTTTCCTTGAATCCACTGAATTGGTGAAATATAGCAAACACAGTCCAAGTTTCACTTTGTGTTTTCCCTTGCTGTCCTTGTTTCTTAAAATAGACCTAATAACTTTTTCCAAAATAGAATCCCCAAATCTCATCTGCTATATTCTTGCCTTTAGGTTCCAGATTATTAAACAATCTGATCTTCTTTATATCTTAAGGCTTTTCAGACACCAAGTTACAGATGCTACCATGACACCAACCTGATTCTCCTAGGCAGACAACCTCACCGGTGTACCCTGGAACCCCATCTCTCAGGAGCCCTGTTCCACTAGGGAAATATAGAAACAGGCTGGGTGTTTGGATCAACCTGCCAATGCCCATGTTCACTAGAGAAGCAATTATAGATGCCAGACCTCCTACTTTCTGTACCCCATAATGATCCTGGGTCCATGGTCCCAGAGAGATAAAGAATAGGAAAGCTTCCAGTGGGTGGGGATAGAATATGGAACTCTGGCAGTGGGAAATGTGTGAAATTTATTCCTCTTATCCTATATTTTTGTTATTTTCTATTTTATAAATAAAAAGCATTCCACCTATGAATGAAACTACTCATTTTTCTCTTCTTGACTTATCTCTCTCAATATGATTTCATCCTATAATATCAAGTCAGTAGTCTTCAACACTGCCCAAGTCTTCAAAAGCAAGAACAGTATGAGAAACTAATACAATCATAAGGAGTCTAAAGAGAGATTAGCTCTTTGTTATGGTATTTACCTGGGGAAAACAGACACACTTATATGGAAAGGATCATTACTTCCCAAAAGGTAAAATTAATTAAACTTTTGCCAGTAATGTAACAATGCATGGAATAAATAGTGAAGATATGCACAAACTTGAATCATTTGCCAAAAATTTAGTCCTACCCTAATTAACTCATCTGATTAAAATCAGGAGTTATGGGGAGAAGAAGTGATACCCCCCAGTTAAACACATACATTACCATGTGCAAGGACTGGAGTTCAAAGCCTCTGCTCCCAATCTACAAGGGGTATGTTTCATGAGTTATAAAGCAGATTAGCAGTTGTTTCTCTTTATCTCTCCCTCTATATCTCCCCTACCCTCTCAATTTCTATCTGCCCTATCTAATAAAAAATAGAAAGCATAAATAAATAAATAAATAAATAAATAAATAAATAAATAAATGGTTGCCAAGCTTCCAAGAGCCATGGATTCATTAGTGCAATCACCAGCAATACCCCTGGTGGAAAAAAAAAGTTAGGATCTTGTCCAAAACAACTTTAAAATTCTGATATGTAGTATTTTAATTTACATTTATTTTAAGCTAATGAAATATATATGTATAGAAATTTATTTAAATATTTTGGAATATTAATTTATTAGTTTTCAATGAGAAGGAAAAGTATATTGTTAAAGAAAAGAGATCCTATATGTAAACATACTACTTACAATTTAACCAAGAAAGTATTAATGAAGAAAACAGAATAAGATCTTACAACCAGCTCATATGGTACATATTCAGTCTCCCACTATTTCCTTCCAACAGATGCTTTCAGAGTAAAATACAGTGATCTTTATATATAATGGCTTGGGTTTTGCCACATGAATGATTATCTGCACTGTGAATAAAGACTGAATACTCGATCCTATGAGCACATATTGACTTAAAACCTCAGTAGGGGCAGGAAAGTGGTACAACCAGTTGAACTCACATGTTACTATGGATGAAGATCTGGGTTCAAACTCCCAGTCCCCACCTATATGGAAAAAGTTAACAGTTGGTGAAGAAGTGATGTATCTCTATCTATCTATCTATCTATCTATCTATCTATCTATCTATCTATCATCTATCTATTTATCATATATCTTTCTCACTTCCCCCCCCAATTAACCCTTTGCCCTCACACACTGTATTAAAAATTGGCTAATAATTAGGGTTGGGGGGAGAAGTAGAAGTGAAACATGAACTGGGCATGATGTAGTGCATCAAAGCAAGGGACTCTGGGGAAAGGGGGGAAGGAGAGGTGGAAGATAACTGTGGGGACAAGGAGCATAATGAGATTATATGCATGTGGCAATACCTGCACTGTGAAGTATTAATTCCCTTGAAAAATGCCAGTAGAAAATGATAAAAGAGCACCTATTCTGAACCCCAGAAATAACCTTGGTGGCAAAAATAAAATTAATAATAATTATGGAAGATGCTGTGAGAAAATGTGAGAAAGTAGAATTAAAAAATTCCCAGAAATATACATATGTATATATAACTGTGCACACACATGCAAGTACACACCCACTACAAAGATAACAGACACTGATAAATATTCTCTTTCACATCATTTATAGTTTGTAAAAAAATATATATATGTATATATATGTATATACATATATATATACATATATATATATAATAGTTACATCATTGCTGTTGACTGTTGTTGGTAAAATTCTGAATGGATTTTCATAATGATATTCATACGTATGTTAATAGTCTTTTCAGCCACCAGGCTCCAGATGCTAGCATGATGCTAACCAGACTTCCCTGGACAGACAACCCCACCAGTGAGTACTGGAGTCCCGCTTCCCCCGAGTCCCACCCTACTAGGGAAAGAGAGAGGCAGGCTAGGAGTATGGATAAACCTGTCAATGCCCATGTTCAGGAGGGAAGCAATAACAGAAGCCAGACCTTCCACTTTCTGCATCCCACTATGACCTTGGGTCCATACTCCCAGAGGGATAAAGAATAGGAAAGCTATCAGGGGAGAGGAGGTGGTGGTAATTGTGTGAAGTTGTACCCCTCTTATCCTATGGTTTTGTCAATGTTTCCTTTTTGTAAATAAAAAAAATATTCATATGTAATTTCTCCTTTCTCTTCCACTTTTTCTTTTCAAGTTTCATTTAAAATGAACTTGTTGGTATTGTTAAATGAGTCATATGAGTCAGAAAACTATTTTGAATTAAGACACATACACTTTGGAAATTTTAAATTATAGGAGTACTGGAATATTACTTTTACTCAACAAAATATTAATATTTTTTTCAGTGTTGGTGAATATCACCATCCTTCTCTCTGTATATCTGTCACATATATAAAGATAATCACAGTAGTTATAATTTACTCTATATTATATTGCAGACTCTGTCTTAAAAATTTGTGAATACTATAATTTTGGAATTTACAGGACAACTCAATCACTGAAACGATACATATTATCAAATGAGTATGTATATAAATATCTGAGATAAATGCATTATTCAGTTTTTTAAAAGTGACAGTTTGTCACCATTATGCCTTAGTAGAGCTTATAAAATGAATTTATTGCTTTTGGCATTATCTCTAATTTGCATCAGTAAGGTTGTATGAGACATTTTTGATTTTAGGTGGTTTAGTCGACAAGATATATGAACCAAGTTTGCCTTGGAATGCTTCATAATTTCTGAAAATCAGGTTTTGTTATTTATCAAATCAGGTTCACTGAGATCATATTTTACAGAGCTTTAAAAAACAGAGGATGGAGAAAATAACAACTATGTAAATAGCAAGTTTGAATAAAAAAACTATAGAAGATATATCTAATATGTTTTTCACTGGAAAAATAATAGATAATATGTAATTATTCTAGAAGAGAGAAATAGGATTATTATTATTATTATTACTATTATATTATTTTATTTTTTGCAACCAGGGTTATTTCTGGAGCTCCGTGCCACCACTAAGAGTTTGCCATTCATGGTGGTCATTTTTGCTTTTTTATTTTCTTTCTTTTTATATTTTGTTATATAAGAGAGATAAATTAAGAGAGGAAGGGGAGACAGAAAGGGAGAGAGAAAGAGATGCACGTGCAGACTTGCTTCACTATTCATAAAGCTTTCCCTGCAGGTGAAGAGCTGGGGCTTGAAGCCGGGTCCTCATGCATGGTAATATGTGCATTCAATCAGGTGCACCACCATGCCTTGGGATTGTTTCTTAGAACAATAAAATCAAGACTTTGAAGCCAAGAAGTGTTTATGTATAAAATACTTTTGATTCTCCTATAGATAGTAGAAAGAGAAAAGCTTAAAAAAAAGCATACTCTTATCCTATGTATTAATCTCTTCACATATTTTATGTAAATGAGAAATCACTATCATGGAGAGGTAGTTAAGGTATGTATTCAGCTTTATTCAGCTTATGATATAGTAAGTCCCGATTATGTATTATTAATGAAGTCACATAAAATGTATGAGCATATGTTTATATACAGATATACAGACATATCTATAAGACTACAACAGAAATTTAAAAATAGTTGTCTCTGAAGAGGAACTTAGTGCTTACGAAATATGAGTGATTAGAAAGACTTAGGTTTAAAAATATTTTGAACATAATATGGGCTAGCATAGTGCTCAATGGGGAAAACTTGAAGGCTTTCCCACCTAAAATGTGTTGGGCCTTAAAGCCAGCACCCCCTGCTCTGCTCCATGCTCCACTGCTGACACTATGGTCTATTTACATAGTCATTGTTTTGTCTGAAAGATCCCCACCATGTTATCCCCTCAGGGTACTGCTAATTCAGTTAAAACCATCGTAACAGTTGCTGAGGACTTTTCCACCTTCTCAGCCTTTTGCCTCTCTCCTAGCCATGTCCTTTTCTGACTTGCCACTTGAGGTTTTTACCCTATAAAGCCCGCTGCTGTTCCAGTTTCGTTCTTTTTCTCTTCCATGTCCCAACCTGGAGAAGACCTGGAGAAGGCCTGGCATGCATAGTGGGAGGCGGCCATTTTGCTAGCTCCACGTGGCCTAAAGTTACTGTGCTCACACCCGACTCTGGGGCATCCGCATCAATAAAGAATGGTATTATCATGCTGCCACGAGTTCCTAATCTTTCTCTCCTGCGAAGCTAGCCCTGCAAAAATCAGGAACTAGGCAAGGATGCCCATTCTTATCACTTCTATTCAACAAAGTCCTAGAACTCCTCATGACTGCAACCAGGCAAGAAAGAGATACAAAAGGAATACAGGGTCAGGTGGTGGTGCACTTGGTTAAGCACACACATTACCATGCACTAGGGCCAAGGTTCAAGCCCCTGGTCATCAACTGTAGGTGGAAATCTTCATAAGTGGTGAAGCAGTGCTACAGATGTTTCTCTGTCTATATCCCTTTCTATTTCCCTCTCCCCTCTTAATTTCTCTCTGTCTCTATACAATAATAATTGAATAAAATATTTTTAAAATAGATATTAAAGAATCCAAATTGGGAAGGATGAAGTTTAATTATCATTATTTAAATATGATATGCTATTATACCTAGAGGAGCCCAAAAACTCTCCCTAAAAACTGGAAATCCCCAGTAAATTTAATAAAAGAGCAGGTTAAAAAATAAATACTCATAAATCTGTGGCACTTTTGTATTTATTTGTCTTTTGCTTACAGACAGTCAGTGATTGAGAGTGAAGGAGGTAATATAAAGGCAGAGAGACAGACACCTGCAGCTCCGCTTGCTTCACCACTTGCAAAGCTTTCCCCCTATAGCATTGGACTGGGGGCTTGAACCTGGGTCCTTTCACATGGTAACATGTATACTCAACCAGGTGCACTACCACCTGGCCCCTATGGCCTTTTTTTTACACAAAAGATGGGCCAGAGGACAGGGAACTCAAAAGCAATCTCATTTACAATTAAACCCAAAGTAATAAAATACCTAGGAATAAATCTCACAAAGTAAGTGAAGAACCTTTTTCAATAAAAACTATGTCATCATTGTTAAAAGAAAGAATAACAAAAATATATGGAAGAGCATACCTTATTTATAGATTAAAATAATAAATATTATTATAATGACAATTCTTCCAAAAGCAATCTAAAGATTCAATGCAATCTCACTTAAAATTTCAATGACATATTTCAAGGAAATTGAATAACTCATCAATTTATATGGATAAAAAATGAATAGCAAAAGCTTTCCTGAAGGAAAAGAAGAAAAATGGAAGCTTCATAATTTCTGACTTCAATTTTATTACAATGGAATAGTACTTAAAATAGTGTGATATTGGAACAAAAATAGTGGAACATGACACCTACATGTAAACATTACATATGATAAAGGGGCCAAAACAGTCCTATGGGGAAAAGAAAATCTCTTTAACAAATGGTGTTGGGTGAACTGACAACCACAGGCAGAAAAATGAAACAAAACCACCACTTAAAGCCATGAACCAAAATTAACTAAAAAAATTGATCAAAGTTTATATTATACCTGAAACTATAAAACACATAGAAGAATACACTGGTGAAACATTTCATGACCCTTAACATTAAAACATATTTAGAGACTCCAAATTTATGTGTGTGATTTCTGATATATCAAATTAAAAAGCTTTTACACTTCAGAAGGAAAATCCATAAGGATAAACAAAAAAACCGGCAAATGGGAAAAGGTATTTTATCACTACACTTCAGACAAGTGGTTAATTTCAAACATCTATAAAGAACTCCTACAACCCAGATCTCCAACAACAGATGAGTGGCTGAGCAAGTGTGGTATATATACATAATGGAATACTACTCAACTATTAAAGATGGTGACTTCACCATTTTCAGCCCATCTTGGATGGAGCTTGAAGAAATCATGTTAAGTGAAATAAGTCAGAAACAGAAGGATGAATATTGGATGATCTTACTCACAGAAGTTGAAAAACAAGATCAGAAGAGAAAACGTAAGTAGAACCTGAACTGGAATTGGTGTATTGCACTAAAGTAAAAGACTCTGGGGTGGGTGGGTGGTGGGGAGAGTATTGTTCCTAGAAAAGGGTGACAGAGATCCTACTGGGGGGGTTGTATTGTTATGTGGAAAACTGAGAAATGTTATGCATATACAAATATTTGTGGGCTATAAAACATTAATCACCCAATAAGGAAATTTAAAATAAAATAAAAAGAACTCCTACAGCTCAATAAAAAGAAAAAGAACAACCCAATTAAAAAGTGGGCGGAAAACATGAATAGACAGTTCTCTAAAGAAGAGATATACATGGCCCACAGAAATATATGAAAATGTTCTAATTCACTCATCATCAGATAAATGCAAGTTAAAACCACATTGAGATTCCCCCTCACACTTTAAAAATGGACTCCATCAATACAACAAGAGAAGATAAGTGTTGGAGAGGATGTGGAGAGAGAGGAACTCTATTACTCTGCTTGTGGGACTGAAAACTGGTACATCCACTCTGCATAAAAGAATGGAGAATCCTTAAATACAAATAGGAATGTAATATGATCCAGCAATTCCACTACTCAATATATACCAAAAGACATAATAACACAGATTTGAAGGGATATATGTACCCCCATATTCATAATGGCTTTATTCACAATAGCAAAAGGCTGGAAACAACCAAAATAGCCTTCTACAGATGACTGGATTAAAAAGTTATGGGACATATACTCAACAAAGTATTATGCAATAAAAAGGGATGGTATTGTGTCCTTTGGGATAGATAAAATGTATAGAATTGGAGAAGATTATGCTCAGTAAAGCAAATAAGGAGGTGAAGGACAAGTACAAAATGATTTCATTGATATGCAGAATATAGATAACTGAATATAAAAATGTGAAAACAAATGTCAACCTATTTTCAAGACTGTGGGAGAACTATAGTGATCATCATACATTGTACTATGTTCATTTAACCCAGTATAACACAGTCTGGTCCCTATAGTGATTATCTGTGAGAGTCACTGACCTTTGGTGACAGGAGTGGTGAAAAAAAAAAAAAGATAGGAAGAAAGAGGAAGGAAGGAAAAAAAGAAGGAAGGGAGGAATAGAGGGAGGGAGGAAGGGAGGGAGGGAGGGAGGGAGGAAGGAAGGAAGGAAGGAAGGAAGGAAGGGAATCAAAGTAATCTTAGAAAGAAAAAAATAGCTAGTAGGCATATTTTAGTTATATTCCAAAGGGCATGTGGCTATACTAGTTTTTGGTTTTTTTCTTTCCCCTGAGCCTGAAATCTGATATGCAGGTGGATCCAAGTTATTGTCTGGGAAATGATGTCACGGCTGGAAAAAGGACTAGAAAGATAGGTCAGGGAAGAAAGTAGCTCCTAAATATGGGAAAGGGGTATAAATATTGTTGACTGTAAACCCCATCAATGTGATGTGATCTGGGGCCCATATTCAGTTTAGGAGCCTATGTGAATTCTGCATGCCTGCAGATCTGAGCTCACATTCTGTGGTCATGAGTAGGAACATTCCAAGCTGCCCAAAATTCAGGACCCATCTTCCTCAGGTGTAGCATGAGTATGTTGTCAATCCTTCCTTCTAAGGATGGAACATTCTCTACCATTGTTGATCCAGGTTGAGGGCAAGGTCTTATGGGGGCCCACAAAGAGGTCTATTTTGTTGTTCCTGATAGAGATGACCAGTAACAATGGAGAGAGGGATCTATTTGAGGTCTGGGACCATCATGTCTGTACTAACTATCTACAAAACAGAGACCCCCCCAACTCTTCATCTTCACTATTACAGCCTTTTCAGCCATGAAAAGATGCTACCATGATGCCAACCAGACTTCCCTGGAAAGATAACCCCACCAATGTGTCCTGGAGCTCTGATTCCCCAGAACCCTGCCCCACTAGGGAAAGAAAGAGGCAGAGTGGGAGTATGGATTGACCTGTCAATGCCCATGTTCAGCAGGGGAGCAATTACAGAAACCAGACCTTCCACCTACTGCATCCCACAATGACCCTGGGTCCATGCTCCCAGAGGGTTAAAAAATAGAAAAGCTATCAAGGGAGCGAATGGGATACAGAGTTCTGGTGGTGGGAACTGTGTGGAGTTATACCCCCCTTTTCCTCTAGTTTTGTCAGTGTTTACTTTTTATAAATAAAATAAATAAAAAAGGTTATTTTCCTTCTTTTGACATGTAAAGAAAAAAAATCTTATTGAATAGTTATCCTAGAAGGTGTTTTCTTAGTGTAGAGGGGAGAGGAAGAGAAGGGGAGAAAGAGAGAGAGAGAGAGAGAGAGAGAGAGAGAGAGAAAGAGGGGGGAGAGGTTTGCAAAAATAAAAAAAAATTTGAACTTTCAAAAAGTACTACATGAAAAAAGTATAACCTGTAAAAATTTTCATATACTTAACTTCTTGTGTAAGAGACTGAAATTAAGAGAATATAGAGAACTAAAGCTCTATGTTTTACTGGTAAAAGATTTGATTTAAAAAACTGACTCAAAAGAAAGAAAGAAATAAGAAATAAGAAAAAAAAACCTGACTGTCATGCACACAATCTTAAGTTTTAATTATTCATGCTAAAAGACCTAGTAATTTTACACTTTAAAACACTTAGTTGTACGTACATAAAGCCACAATTTCTCACCACCTTCTCAACTTACTTCATGGCAACTTTCTTCTGATTTTCTTTTGAATATACCTATCAAGAGAATAACTTAACTTTTTCATCATTATATTTATTAGATAGAGACAGCCAGAAATCAAGAGGTTAGGGGGAGATAGAGAGGGACAAAGACAAGAGTACACCTGCAGCACTGCCTCCTCACTTATGAAGCTTTCCCTCTGCAGGTGGAGACTGGGGGCTCGAACCTGGGTTCTTGCACATGGTCACATGTGCACTCAACCAGGTGTGCCACCACCCAGTCCCCTAGAATAACTTTTTTATGCATGCAGAAAAGATTTATAGATACCAGCTATCTTTGAGATGTTCACTTATCATCTCTAGTAGGGTGAGAAATTGCACATTTGGCCAATAACATCTACTCCTACTGAAAGTTTTGAAATAGCTTAATCCTATAATCAGTTCAATTTGGATACTGCTTTGAAGACTTAAAAAGTACATAAATACTGCTTAGTGGTGATTATAAGGAAGAAAGCATCATTGCATTTGGATATTGCCTCCTGACTTAAAAAAGTTAAGGAGCTATTACAACTAGGCAACAGAAAAAAAAAAAAAGTGAATCCATCTTCCTTAACCTTGACAACTGAATAACCACAACACTGTTCTGGGTTATATACAATACACAGTATAACTTTCTATAGCTTTCAGACATCATCACTGACGAATCTTTATGAAGTGTCTTGGTATTGGTCTTCATTTCCAAACTTGAAGGCATGTCACTCATCACATATCAGAATATTTATCACATATTAATATCTGATGAAATTCAGATTTTTTAAATGGGATTGTGGCATCCTAGACAATGAAGCTACAATGTTAAGATTATTTATCTAGTGGATAAGATGGGGGGGGGGACAGAACAGTTGCAAGTAGAATGTGATATCTCTATAATGGCAAACTTGTTTTTAAGAGTGTGTGACATCATTTATAGAAACCAATACAGTGAATGACTGCAAAGGTGAAATGGTATTTTTCTGATATTGAGACCTCTCTCTAATATAAATTGTAGACATTATGACTAGGGAAGTTTGCTTTCACTAGAACTCAGAGTTATAGTAATCATAAGGCTAGTTAACTTTTATTAATGGTAACTGATTGACCCACATGCTAATTGTCTCAAAAAATTAATGATTTCCCCACATGCTAACTGTCTCAAAAAATGACCTCATGTAATTTTCATAAGTTTTTAAGAACAAAATTTACATACAGAGAAATTTTCACAAGTTCCACACAGAAAATAAGTGATAGCACTAGAATCAAAACACCACCTTTATATATTATATTGCCAGTTAGTGATCCCTAGGTTTAAACCTGAATATAAATACTGAATTGAAATAATATGTTTCCAGTTTTAGTCTCACCTGAGAGCAACAGATTACTCAGCTGGTAAGTTACCGGCATCTGATAAATCTTAAGTTAGATCAACTGTTATCCCCAAATGTATTTGTAGATAAGATGACATATCATTTCAGATTCCGCCTCATGTATTTTCAAATTCAATAGAGCTGTACTCAATCATCTGCATCTCCATCTGAGTTAAATTTACATAGCGGGTATAACTAGATCTTAGTTGATCAACTAGGACACAATAGTGCATTCATTACATGCTCAAACAAAAATAATGACTTAGGCCTTAAACTTTCTCATTTACGAAAAATTGTGACATCTAAATATTAACAACCTGTTGGGATTCAGAAATTTGGAGAAGTACTGACTTACAGGAGTGATAAGAGGTTTTTTTTTTTATTGTTCCTTTTTTTTTTTTTTTTTTAAGATGGTCCTTATTTCTTACATAAAGAAAAACATGAATTTGATCATACATCATTCTGAGTCCATGGTATTTTATGATTTAAATTATTTCTTTCCCAAAGTATTGTCTATTTATTTTTAAAAGAATAGGAAATTAAAGTCTATGTATTTATATGTGCATATTGATAACTTGGTCATAACTCATTCAATCTCTCATATGTAAAAACAAAACTTGTTCACCTAATATATTACAGAAAATTAAAGTTAAATCTCCCTAGCTTTGCCTTATAAGAGAGAAGGAAAACTTTGTATTTTTTTTTAAATAATTTATTTCTTTATTGGGGAATTAATGTTTTACATTCAACAGTAAATACAATAGTTTGTACATGCATAACATTCCCCAGATTCCCATTTAACAATACAACCCCCACTATGTCATTCATCATCTTTCATGGACCTGTATTCTCCCCACCCACCCCAGAGTCTTTTACTTTGGTGTAATACTCCAATTCCATTTCAGGTTCGACTTGTGTTTTCTTTTCTAATCCTGTTTTTCAACTTCGGCCTGAGAGTGAGATCATCCCATATTCATCCTTCAGTTTCTGACTTATTTCACTCAACATGATTTTTTCAAGGTCCTTCCAAGATCGGCTGAAAACAGTGAAGTCACCATTTTTTATAGCTGAGTAGTATTCCATTGTGTATATATACCACAACTTGCTCAGCCACTCATCTGTTGTTGGACACCTGGGTTGCTTCCAGGTTTTGGCTATTACAGATTGTGCTGCCAAGAACATATGTGTACACAGATCTTTTTGGATGGATGTGTGGGGTTCCTTAGGATATATCCCCAGGAGGGGAATTGCAGGGTCATATGGTAGGTCCATTTCTAGCCTTCTGAGAGTTTTCCAGACTGTTCTCCACAGAGGTTGGACCAATTTACATTCCCACCAGCAGTGCAGTTTTTTTTTTTAAATAACAAAGGGAAATATTAAACGGAGAGTGTTAGAAAGTTAGTGAAAAAGAAATCTTATTATCAGTTTGTATTATCACAAGTAGAATTTTATACATTTGCTTTGCCTAATTTTCTGGTAGTGTAAAATTTTCACATATAACATTGTATTAATTAACAGTTTGACAAAGTGGGCATTTTTATATCATTCCTGGATAAGAAATTCCCTAAGACAAATTATCAATATGGATAAAGGGGTATTGTAAAATTTCACAAAGAAAAAGGAAATAAAAGCTCACAAATTAATTTTAGTATAAATAATCTAGTCACCATGAAAGTAAACAAGTACATTTTATCATGTTTAAACAGCACCTGGAAAACATGCAATTAAAAAATTGCAGAAGTCACTATCACCTGATTAATCTGCAGATTCCTAGCAGAACTTATATAAAAAGAAGAAATTTACACATTATTTGAACATATTACAATGAAAATATCTGAACAAATGAATAATGATGGCTAAAAAAATAGTAAATTGATCTCAGTAGTGAAATTATAGCTTGTAGATAAAGAATTTAAATCTAATACTTTTTAACTATTAAGCAGCAAATTTCTCTCCATTCCACTATTCCTAGAGGTTGTATCTTCATCTACTTATTAAAACAGACTACCTTTAAATATACCCTCAATTTAAAAAAAAAAACACCACATACAGAGATATCACACCAAGTTTACTGTGAAACTATTAATCATTATATTGTTATTCCCTTTGAACAAAGATATATAATTCATCATTTGGTTGTTAAGAGAAAACTTTTCACATATTGATAATACAAGATGACATTAGATGAAATAAAAATGAAGAGATCCAAAGGGCCAGCATATATATATGAAAAAAATTCTCAAACTCACTGATTATCAGGGAAATGCAAAGAAAAGCAACCCTGAGAGACCACTTTATGCCTGTGAGAATGCCATAGATTATAAAAGACTGGAACACTGACTGTGGGAGGAAAGGGCTCCTATGTTGCTGATGGGAATGTAATTTGATCCAAACAAAACAGTCTGGAGATTCATTAGAACTCTAGAAATGGGCATACCTTATGAGTCACCAATCCCTCCCCTGGTCAATTACCCAGGAAAAACAAAAATATTTATATAAAAGGTCCTATGCACATCAATGTTCATAGAAACACAATTTGTAATAGTCCAAAATTAGAATACCAAGAGAAAGATGAATGGCTAGGGAAGTTGTGGTACATATACACAATGGAGTACTATGCAGCCAATAAAAATGAGATAATCTCCTTTGCAATATTATGGTCAGAACTTGAAGTTATTATGTGGAGTAAGACAAGGCAGAAAGAGAAAAAACAATACTGAATCATCTCACTTATAGGTGGAACTTGAAAAGAAAGAGTAGGAAGCAGCTGTCTCTATCCAATAAATAAATAAAGTTATTTTTTTAAAAAGATATTAAGGGGGCAAATAATGTAAAACCTGTATTGGGCATGGCTTGGCATATTGCATCAAAGCAAAGGATTCTGGGAAAGGAGAGAGATGGACATTGGGGTCCTTTTGTGTCTCTGAGATACTAATCAAGGGGAGATGAGAGAATGTACCTACGTCTTAAAGATTATACTGTAAACAATTAATTCCAAATAATTTTTAAATGGAGAGAATACTATATGAACCTATCTCCCAACTTTCATTACTTAATAATTCGTTCTTTAAAAATATTTTAGAGGGTCTGGAGAGATAGCATAATGGTCGTTTTTTATATTTATTTATTTATTTATTTATTTATTCCCTTTTATTGCCCTTGTTTTAGGTTATGCAAAAAAACTCTCATTCTCTAAAGTCTCAGGTTGGATCCCCAGCACTACCGTTAGCCAGAGCTGAGCAATGCTCTGGTCTTGGTATTCTCTCTCTCTCTCTCTCTCTCTCTCTCTGTGTGTGTGTGTGTGTGTGTGTTTCACTCTGCATTTCTTTCATTAAAATAAACAAATCATGTTTATAAAATATTTGAGCATATACTGGCCAGACACTGGATTACATATGAGAGAATTCTGGGATGATTGATAGGTGAACAGATGGCAACACTCTCTGGTAGATAAATGAACTGTCTTCTTTGGAAATATAAAAATAAATATTCAAATCCTAGGTATTATAATAAGTCTCCCATAGCACTTTGAATAAAGTATGCTAGCACTTATTTGGGGGAAAGGTGAAATACCCCTGAAAAAACAACTCTTATATAAACAATACTTCCCAAATAATAATTAAATTAAAAAGGTAAATCTTCTAAAGTAATTGATATTTGAAGATCTACTAGGAACTAAGAAAGCATGAAATTGACTCTTGGAAGACAGAATAATATGAGCACAATGAAATTTATGAGAATGTGATCTATCCATTGAAGTGATACAATGTACAGAGTGAATAATGTACAGAGATTTCAATAGAACATACTGTATAGCCTGAGACTGCAAGGTCCTAGGTTCAATCCCCAGCACTAATAGAAGCCAAAGTTAATCATTTCTCTGGTTGAAAAAGAAAAGAAAATGAAAATATGAAAATATTCATCATCTGTTCTTTAATTAGAACTATTTAGAGAGCATAATGGTTATACAAAAATACATTAATCTTCACGTTGCAAAAGTTCCAGGTCAAACCCCAGAGCCACCATAAGTCAAAGCTAAGCAGTCCTCTGGGGAAGAAAACAAAACAAAACAAAACCCCTAATATTTAAAAATAGACAAATAGGGGCTGGGAGGTGACACACATACTACCATGCACAAAGACCCAGGTTCAAGGCCCTGCTCCCCATATGCAGGGAAGAACTTCACAAGCAGTGAAGCAGTGCTGCAGGAGTCTCTCTTTCTCTCCCCCACTCTATCTCCCTCTTCCCTCCAGATTTCGCTGTCTCTATCCAATTAATTAATTAAATCTTTTAAAAAATCACTTAAGGAGAACAAAAATATAAATACAAAAATATTAGGCATGAAACAAGTTCCTTCTGTGTTTGAACTTCTCAGTAATGAGAGTTGAAGGAACCTTAGTGCAAAGTGATAGATGTTTGAGAAAATCTGTGACTCACATATTGATGCTGAAGATGTTAAAAATAAGACAAGAGACTATAAAAGACTGTATCTCCTATCTTTATGTTCATCACCACATACAGTGTGTAACTTCATCATTTATGTTCAATTGTAAAATTGGAGGCGATTATTAACTGAGAAACCAAGGTCAGCGAAAACCTCTAGAGATGCTAAGTATTATTCTTCAAGCTGAATGTAAGTGGGGCAGAATTCTATATTACTCCCCTTGGATCTTCACTCACCTCCTATTCATTTACTTCCTCCCAGTGGACTGAATATGGCATTGCTTCACTGCTTCCTATAGCTTCAATAAAATTCGAAATTCAGAGTAGTCTTTGAGGAAAATAAAATATCCCTATAATATTCATAACCTCTTGCTCATCTGGGTGCACTGGGATTGGAAATGTCGATTCAAATAATCAATCACACTCTCAGAAAAAGAGTCTGTGAGTAAGAACTAGCTGGGGGTTTAGCTAGGCACTAAACAGCCTGCTACTGTTCAGAAGCAGCCATGATTAATTCATGAAAGTTTTGTATTTAAGCATTAGCTACTGTTCAACTGCAATGTTTACTGGTACAGGTCAAACATACTAAACAAATGGGATAGAAGTCTGAAATGTTTTTAAGAGTACAATTTTACGACCATGCTTTGTATAAATCCAGGAGTGGCAAGATTCTTTAAAAAAGACTGACGAGAGAGAGAGAGAGAGAGAGAGAGAGAGAGAGAGACTAATGTATTTGCAAATGTCATGTTAAGAAGTTCAAACATTATAGACAATTATAAGTCAGTGCAAATAATTAAGTGCAAATATTTTCATTATTTCTGGAGGTGGAACAGAAATAGAGAGTAATGCATCAAGTCACCACTCCCTACCTCCTGGGAGAATGCTTCACAAACAGTGAAGAGTTGGTCTGTAGGTCTCTTTCTCTTTCCCTCTCTCTCTCTTTCCCTCTCTCTCTCTTTCCCTCTCTCTCTCTCTCTCTCTCTCTCTGTGTCCTTCCCTTCCTTCCTTTCTCAATTTCTCTGTATGCCAACCAATTAAAAATAAGACATCCGCCGATCACAACCTAACCAAAGCAACGATTGCCAAGCATCAACATGCTTCACCTCAGACGGTATCCAGAGACTTCACGTGGAATGACAATCCTTCAGCTTCATTACTCGGGTGAGACCTTTCCTTTAATAGTACACTCTAATTTCATCTCAGGTAGTTCACTTTCTAACAAAGTCCCATAACCTAGATATACACCAGTTTCTGTGAGAGAGAGCTTATGTGCACACGTATCCATAAACTACTGCAAAATATATACCTGAAAGCAGGATTACACTAGAGTTTGCAGTGAGTACCTCCCTAACACTTCCTCTCCACTATTCCAAGCTTGGGATCCATGATTGCTCAACAAATTGTTTGGCTTCCTATGTTAACTCTCTTTTCAATCACCAGGTTCCAGATGCCACTAGGATGCTGGCTAGGCTTCCCTGGATTGAAGACCCCACCAATGTGTCCTGGAGCTCAGCTTCCCCAGAGACACACCCTACTAGGGAAAGAGAGAGGCAGACTGGGGGTATGGACCGACCAGTCAACGCCCATGTTCAGTGGGGAAGCAATTACAGAAGCCAGACCTTCTACCTTCTGCAACCCTCAACGACCCTGGGTCCATGCTCCCAGAGGGATAGAGAGTGGGAAAGCTACCATGGGAGGGAGTGGGTTATGGGGATTGGGTGGTGGGAATTGTGTGGAGTTGTACCCCTCCTACCTTATGCTTTTGTTCACTAATCCTTTCTTAAATAAAAAATTTTAAAAAAAATAATAAGACAACCAAAAAAATGGCCTGGAAGAAAGCATTCATAGTGTTGGCACTGAGCCCTAGCGATAAGCCTGGTAGCAGGAAAAAGTACAAAAAAATATATAAAAGAAGTCAGTTAATCTGTCAAATCCAGATTGGATTATTGATTATATACACTTTTTGCATATGTCAATTAAACTACATTCAGTATTTAGAGTCATTAAAACATTTCTATTTTGATTATACTAACTGATACACTATGTTCTCTGCATAGCTTTAAACCACTGAAAGAAAGGCCTGCATACCTCAGTCACTATGTTTTGTTTTCTTGTTCTGTCACTGCCGCTTGCAGCGTCCTCCCCAAGAATTAATCCCTATCTCTATGTTTTATGTGACAATGCAGAAGTCATCTTCATGGAAATCAATTTTCTCAAGAAAGTGTGGCCGAAAAGAGGAAATATAACGTAGCAATCATTGTGATCTATGTGGGGGTAGAGATAGATCTTGACCTTTAGATATACACAATTTGGCTTTGAGTTTATCTCTGTTGGGTGCCTTGAAAGATTGAGACAAATAGTTGGGTGAAGATAACTTAATAAGAAATGTGATGTTCTTTCTTTCTTTTCTTTTGCCACCAGGGTTATGCCTAGGGCTCTGTACCTACATGATTTTTTTTTCTATTCCAAGTTTTCTTTCTCTCTCTCTCTGTCTCTTATAGAAGGTTAAGAGAAAGCACTGTTCTACCACTAGTGACATTTCTCCCATGCAGGTGATTTCATGTCCATAGAACTTGAAACTGACAGGTCCTTGTACAATGTAGTGTGTATGCTATGTTGGGTGACCATTTTTGAGTCCCTGATACTATTTTTTTCTGATTCTCACGATATGAATAGCTTTAAGATAATGTGGTGGGGGTGAGGTAGTGGCACACCTGGTAAAGTGAAAAAGGACCTGGTTTGAGGCCTCCCCCACACCTCCTCCCCACCTGCTGGAGAGAACACTTCATGAGCCAAGCTGTTAAAAAGGTCTGCAGGTATCTATCTGTCTTTCTCTATCCCTCTCTATCTCCTCCCTCTCAATTTCTGTCCTGTCAAATCAAATACTAATAATAAAAGGCCATCAGGAATGGTGGATTCATAGTGCTGGCTCTGAGTCCCAGCGGTAAACTTGGTGGCAATTAGGAATATATATATATATTATATATAACATGGTGGTAAAAAATCTGATGCACAAACTCTCCTATCATGGGTAGATGAAAAGTTGTACCTATGTTTCAATAGTTATACTGGAAACTATTAACCCTCCCTCAATAATGTGGAGAATAAAGGGGAAAAAAATTGTCCAATTCCTTGACAGCATCTGTTCCAAATCTGTATCTCTAAAGATAGATATAATTTAATTACCTTAGAAATTGTTCTACATGTGATATTTTAATTATTTATTTATAATTTTATCAAATGCATTTTGGTTATTAAAGTGCTAAACTACCCGTTCAGTAATGTCAAATATAGCCCCACTTTTGTGTTGTAAATATCTGAACATTAACTTTTTATTAGAACACAGAAAATGTTTTCCTAAATATAATGAATTGGATTTTCATTA
The DNA here is from genome assembly GCF_950295315.1 of Erinaceus europaeus. Classification (NCBI taxonomy): domain Eukaryota; kingdom Metazoa; phylum Chordata; class Mammalia; order Eulipotyphla; family Erinaceidae; genus Erinaceus; species Erinaceus europaeus. The sequence goes on from NC_080178.1 coordinate 23,511,413, forward strand.
CTCAATGAAAATACACTTATTTATCTTTTTAATAATATTTTTAATATGAGAACAATGGTGTTGAGTATACTAGAACTATACTCCTGTATTCTTGAAATCTTGTAAATGATTAAGTCACAAATAAAAATTATTATTATTATTTTGCCTCCGGCATGAGAATCTCTTTGCATAACCATTATGCTATCTACCCTTGCCCCCAAAATATTTTTTAAAAACACGTTTGAGGTTTTGAGATAAAGAGTGGTGTATCTCAAATTTATGTGTGTGATTTCTGATATTATGCATTTTAAAACACAATATTTAATAGTTTAAAATTTATATCTGTATAGTTGGCTAATAGTATTAAATTAATACTTTTTTACCAATTGTAGAAAGAAATTCCTAATGCCAATACGAATATATCGTATATTCATTCAGAATAATCATTTTAATAGTTTATTTATTTAATTACTGAAGTTATTGGGTAGAAGCAGAGATACGTTGAGAAGGGAGGGAATATAGAGAGGGAAGGACAGAGAGAGAGAGAGAGACAGAATGAGGTCACTGAAGCATTTACCCCATATGAAATTTTCTCTTTAGGTGGCTTGATTCTAAATCCTTGCCCATTATAACACATGTTCTCAAACAGGCACATCACCACCCAGACCTCACAGTAATCATTTCACACAAAAAGAAAATAGAAGTTTGTATAAGTCAACTACTTAAAATCGATATAATACTTCTTAGAGGAGAGAATAATTTCATTATAGTTATCTGCTGATTAATTAGTGTTCAGAGAAATATTTTCCCATAATAGACTGTAAGTGATTTATTAGAAATACAGAATCACATCTGTTTCTCAAAGATGTTCTCTAGTAATTATTTTTGGCTTTGGCTTTTTATTACAGGCAAAATATGAATATTCTATGAATCTATATGATATATGATTTTATATAAAATTCATCTAATATTAAATTATTAATCAGAAACATTTGATATATCATAAAGCTCACTATCGGATATAATGGCAAACACACTGAATAATCATATTTTTGCTTAGATCTCAGTGCTTAATGTTTGATTAAACAATGTGCTGATAACAATACAAAATTCCAATGAACTTAATTACATGAAGTGACAAAATAAGACTTGCATAATATGGTTGTGCATGCATTAATTCAAGCTTTGTTCCATACTCTCTGGCTCAAGAATATGGCTCAGCTCTATCTACTTAAGAAATATTGCTATCACTGATTACTATCACAGGAAAATATTAATAATAAAAATTTCCTCTTATTTTGCAGATAGCACTGAGACTTGGTAAGATGTTCTCTAGGTCCAAATGACTTATCTCTCTTCCCTATATGCTTGATTTGAAAGATTACCATATCTAATCAGGAGGACTTCTCAATGTCAAGGGCAATATCTACAGAAGAAACAGTCTTTCTTTTATTCAAAAGTAAAGAAAAAATGCTGGAGAGGATGTAAGGGAAATGTAACACTGTTGCATAGCTTGAAGGAATGTAAATTGGTCCAGCTCTTGTGGAAAACAGACTGGAGATTTCTCAGAACACTAGAAATTGACCTAGCCTATGAGCCAGCAATTTCTCTCTTGCGGATAAAGCCAAATGAAAAAAAAAAACCTATCAGAAGAGAATTATACACATCTATGTTCACAGCAGCATGTTTTGTAATAGCCCAAACTTGAAAGAAATACAGATGTCCAACGACAGATGAGTGGATAAGAAAATTATAGTATACATACACAATGGAATATTACTCAGATGTTAAAAATTATGAAGGCATATCCTTTGCCTCATCTTGGATGCATTGGATCGACCTTCTCGTGGTGCATCCTGTGAGTACCCATTCATTGGGGAAACTGACGATCCTTCCTAGCCCGACTGAATCCACATGGATCCCAGTCACTTTCAAAGCCAGCAACAAGCAGCTCCAGAAAGCTTTCAACCTGACGCTGTTGACTGGCTACAGAAGAAGGGCAAACGCTAGAAGAAGAATCTTGGATGGAATTTAAAAACTTCGTGTTAAATGCAATAAGTCAAAGGGAGAAGGGCAAATAACAAATGAGCTCACTTACAGGTCTCACTTAAAAAACAAAGACAGAGAGGGAATCACAAAGCATAACTTGGACTGGTCATGGTGTAGTGCACCAAAGCATAGGACACTGGGAAAGGAGAGGGATAGATGGGGTAGAGGGAAGCTTAAGGTCCTATTTCGTGATTCACAGGGAGATGAATAATTGTACCCATGTTTTCTTTTAACTTTATTTCTTTATTATTGGATAGAGACAGAGAGAAATTGAGAGGGTAGAGGAAGATAGAGAGGGAAAGAGGGAGAGAGAAAGAGAGACACTTGTAGCTCTATTTCACCACTCATGAAGCTTTTCTGCTCCTGCAGTTGGGGACCAGGGGCTTGAATCTGTAATGTGTCCACTCAACCAGCTGCACCATCACTTCGCCTCTTGTACTCAGTTTCTATAACTGCACCGTAAACTATTAATCTCCGATAATAAATAAAATAATGTCTCTTAAATATTCTATCCTCGGGTCATTAAACTATGCACTCCTCAGGGCCAGATGGTGGTGCACGTGGTTAAGAGCATACATCACAGTGTGCAAGGACCCAGGCTGAAGTTTGCACCAGCCCCCACCTGCAGGGCAAAGTTTCACAAATTGTGAAGCAGGGCTGCAGTTTTCTCTCTGTTTTTTTTCCTCTCTACCTCGTCATCCCCTCTCAATTTCTCTCTTTCATACCCAATAATAAATCAAAAAGTATATAAAATATTTTTAATTATGCACTCCTCTAGCATAGCACACTTATCTTTGCATGTCCTTTACCTAAAATCTGAACTCCTTCAGAGGAGGTATTCAACAGATACAAATGCTGACAGAAGTACAATGCTAAATTAGTATTTTCAGTATTCTTTATATATTTTCTCTGAACCCCCAGTGCTGGTTTATGTTTTGATTTGCTCCAGTGCATAGCCACTCCAACTAAAGGGAAAAATGTAAAATATGATGTGCTTTTCTTCATAGGTTTTTTTTTTTCTACAGACACTGTGCCAGCTTGGGTTCTCCAGGATATCTGAGGTAAAGCAGAATTACAAAGATAGCAAATTTGTTATATGTAGTGCTTGTGAAAGATTACAAAGAGAGAGCAAAAGTGGAAAGGGGAAGTTACTCGGACCATTATGGCATGAAAGGAAGAGGAGAAGAGAAAGAATTTGAGGAACAATGGCTCAGAAAATAAGATAGCTCTGAGAAAGTCTCGGTCAGTTTAATTGGAAGTTATATTGTGAAAGTTGCTGAGAAAGGAGTGCACTAATGAACAAAATTCCTAGCACATAGTAGTCTAAAAAGACATAGGGAAAGTATAGGAAGAACATGCACTTAGGTCAAACACTGCAGCGGAAACCAAAGACAATGGAATTGGAAATAAGTAATTACAGGTCTACTTGTTAAAATTCTCTAGTGAAAAGAATTCTTGAGTGCCATATCATTTTTGTGCCCATACCTTGATTCCTTCTCTAATTGCAGTATCATAAATATTCTTCTCTGATTTTCTCCTAAAAGCTTCAATTCTGCCTTTAATTTTATTTTCAATATTCTCATAGTCTATGCATTTGCTTCCTAACCTCATTAGCCAGTGAGACTTCTGTATATGTCTTTTCCATACTGTTACACTCACCATAAGTATGCACTTTTTAATATGGCATTATTTGTATATTAGAGCAGGATGGCACTAAGAAATAATGGCATATTGCAGAGAATGAGACATACTACAAGAAAAATTATTTAGAAAATTATTTTAGATATCTCTATTGAGTTGAAAACGGGACAAAACAAGTAATTATAGAAATGGTTGAGAAAAAATATAATATCAAATCTATATATTGGGAGATTGACTAAAATCAAATATTGTTCCTTTTGATCACTGTATTTCTAGTAGCATCTACCCAGTGCTTTTCACGAAGGTATACTGGTTGAGTGAAATTTGTTATTTAGACAGTGTATTATGTTACTATTTAATTAATGATAAAGATTCTGTGAAATTTTCACAAACAGTATATTGAGTTCTTCAAGGTTAGGATCTAAGTAGTTTTGACTTTCATCATCTTAATGGTTAGAAAACATGGTAAGTTTGTTTCATGATTTTTTTTTGTTTTATTTGCTAATATATTAATGGAAGCTATGTACACAATGCATAAGATATGCACAATTATAGTATTCTATATAAAACATCTATGAAGTAACATGGAAGTTACTAGAAAAAAATGAGTTTTCATCCTTCAAGTAAATTAATCTGAAGCTATTCAATGGTCTGACAGATCAAGAAAGATCATAATCAGTTAGCTTTCTGCTCTCCAAAACAAAAATAATTTAATAGTCATTAAATTCATAACTCAGTTTATGTGCAACTAAAGTGATATATAAGCAATATATTAAGATATTAGTTAATAAAAGCAATCTGTATCTTTAAAATAAGAATAATTGGCAGTATATGCTTTAACTATTATATAAATAAAACATCCAACCAAAGATTATCTTAGGTTATGTTCTTAATTCAACTGTTAACTATTAATTAGTGATTAGATTTACTGAAGCTATGTGACACACACACACAAATAAATAAAAGAGAACAAGGTCACATTATTATTAAGAATATAGAAAGATCGCCTAATAAGAATAAAGGGAGGCATAGCAAAAATGTTTATTAAAAATTGCCAACAAAGCCTCTCCTGTTAGATTTTCCAGCAGCCACCAAGGATGAGAGTCTTAAGCAAGATAACATCACTACTGATTGTTTGAATTTCACTGGGCTGTTGACATCTTTTTCTTTTTTCAAGTACGTACATTCAGACAGTGTCAAATCCTCCAAAGAGCTGAGTTAAGACTCAAAACTAGCTGGATTACTTGACTAAAATTTCTTTTCTCACATCATTACACACTCCTTTTTTTCAAATGGTAAAGTCAGTACTCACTATCTCTCATGGCATAAACAATAACAGAAGTTAACTGTAAAAATTAGTACTGTAAATGTGCCTATGGCAATACGAATGCCATGAAATAACAGATTCCAAAAGATATAATTAAAGTATATCAACTGTTTCTTTCTGAGGTTATTCTCATAAGGTATGAAGCTTTTTTTTTCTGTAATGACCCAAGATCTAGTCCAAAAGGCACATTATTTACTTTATTTCATTGATTTTTAAAATGTTCTCTAGTTGAAGAAGCCTCTATGTAATTCTTATCACTACTTGACATAATACCCTTATTTTCTTAGAATAAACCCATTTAAGTTTAATTTGCCATTGGCAAATTCTTAAAGATTAGTGGGAAGGATTATGTGTTGGAATTTCAAGTGCTCCTAGTGAGAATCGATGATTATTTTGGCTCTATAACAGGGTCTGCAAGTCATAAACAACCAGATATTCTTAAAATCTATGAGTATTTAAACCTTTGTCTTCTACGACAATACCAATGTTATTTCTGAGAAAAGCCTGGGTTTCCTTACCATTTGTGAGTTTCATAGCCAGAGAGATACTAATCTGGACAAAACTGAAAAAATAATGTCATAGATATAAGCTGATCTTAATTTTTAAGAGATATATTCACTATAATTATGGTTATAGAAATAAGTGCCAATATTTATATATGGAGATTATTAACTAGAATTTAATTGTTATTGATGAGCAGCAGAGTTCTAAACAAAAAAAAATTATCTAGCAGTTAAAATTATGTTTAATTTAGCTTGTGTAAAAACTACCCAAATTAAAGTCACCTGTACATGTATACCATATGCAAAGGGCAATTATATAACTCAAAGTTAAAGTGCTCAATAATAGTTGAAACACCTAAAGAAGGCATAATAAATTCTCTAATTGATTGGACATAGCCCAATCTGGCTGGGTAACCAAGTAGAAAGGCCCAAAGAAGACAGATCCCAAAAACCTAATTCTGGTTGGGTTCAACAAATGACACTCAATGCTTAAACAAGTGGGAGAAAGCAGGGATAGCCCCAGTCTCTGAAGGGAGAATGATGCAGGTACACATGTGTGAGGCCCAGTTCTGGATTTGTTTCAAGGGATTTTTTTTTTTAACTTAGATTTTAAAATGTGTATCTGAGGAGAGTGTGCGAGCTCACTTGGGAGGGCACTTATTTACACATACATACAGCCCATGTTCTTTCCCCGATATACCAGGTGGGAATATTATTGCAAAAAAAAGGAATCATGAGTAGTATGATCTTTCCACCTGTCTGCCCCATCCTACACAGGTCCATGTCCCCACTCCCCACCTGCAGGGTGAGGGCACTTCGAGAGTAGTAAAGTAGGCCTGCAGGTGTCTTTCTCACACCCTCTGTACTTCCCCATCTTTATCAGTTTCTCTCTGTCCTGTCAAATAAAATAGAAAGAAAAAATGGCCACTGGAAATCATGGGTTCGTAGTGCTGGCACTGAGCCCCCAATATATTTGTGGAAAAGAAGGAAAGAAAGAAAGAAAGAAAGATGAAGGAAGGGAGGGAGGAAGGAGGGAGGGAGGGAGGGAGGGAGGGAGGGAGGAAGGAAGGAAGGAAGGAAGGAAGGAAGGAAGGAAGGAAGGAAGGATGGAAGGAAGGAAGGAAGGAAGGAAGGAAGGAAGGAAGGATGGGTTGGTGGCCCATTTGATTGTAGGAAGGTAAAGGTATTCTGTTGGTGAAATCAAACAAAGATTCAGGATTTTTCCTTACGAAGTCTATAGTACACCTGCATTTTCCTTCTTACCCAACCAGGAGTTAAGAAAAGGCAGACAGATGTCTTCCTCTCCTCTGCTCCTTCACTTTCTCATTCTCTTTAGCTATTCAGCTAACCATATAATAGAATGAAAGATATACTCTTCCATTTTTTTATCTTTTCTGGCAGGCCATCCACATTCCTTAGAAGCACCACATACAACTGGCAAAGAAATATACTAGAAAAAAAAAACTGCACATCAAGTAAAGGACGACTGTTGGTCCATACTCCCAGAGGGATAAAGAATCAGGGAAGCTTCCAATGGAGCAGATGACACAGAACTCTGGCAGTGGGAACTGTGTGGAATTATAACCCTGTTATCTTACAGTCGTATTAACTATTACTAAACCACTAATAAAACTTTGAGAGATACAAGGCAGACAGATTGCATGAAGGGACTATTTTTTTTTGTTTGTTTTTTTATGTTCCAGGCTTATTAGTTCTGCAGTGGCATGACCCAACCTAAATAACAGACTTCTCTATCTGTGAAAAGGAAAAGGATGGAAAATCTGGTGAGCCTCTATTACTCCCTAGCACAAGTTTCTTCTGAATTATCCAGTTCATTGATGCATGTTATTATTCACATGAAATGATGTGGATGAGAGGAGAACACAGATCTACCTGAATAAAATTATGTCACAAAGGATGTGGAAAAGTGATGCCAATAGACATCATATTACAAATCATCACAAAAGAGCACTGATGCATTCAAAAGGCTTTGGAATGAAATAATGAAATAACATCTGGAAAGAAAATTGTCTGGTACATAGCACAGATGTGCAAGCACAAATATTTGTCATCCATAAAATACAGTTAATAGTCTTAGTTATTTGAACTACAGTTAAAACAATGAATTAAACTTATTTCAACTAGTTCATGGAATTTCTTTCATTAATCACAGATAAGAAAAGAGTCTTATACTAAGCAGAACTTGGAGTGGAGCTGGTGTATTGCACCAAAATAAAGCTTTGGGGTTGGGGGAGGGTGGCTCAGGCTTTGGAACATGATGGCAGAGGAGGACCTTGGGGGGGTTGAATTGTTATGTGGAAAACTGGAAAATCACAGGTATAGATAGCATAATGGTTATGCAAAGTGCTTGTCATAAGCCAGAGCTGAGCAGTACTCTGGTTAAAAAAGAAAGGAAAAGGGAAGGAGAGGAGAGGAGAGGAAAGGAGGGGAGGGGAGGGAGAGGAGAGGAGAGGAGAGGAGAGGAGAGGAGAGGAGAGGATTGGAGAGGGAAAAAAATTGGTAAACGTTAGACATATACAAACTACTGTATTTTATTGTTGACTGTAAACCACTAATCCCTCAATAAAGAAATTTTTTAAATAAAGAAAAAAAAATTAAGTGTTTTAGAGTGATTAAGGACATAATATAAAACAAGCCATGAAGCATCTTTTAGAAAATGGAGATTCATATCCAGACCACCATAAAAAAATTACCTAGAGTAGTACTCTGATTTGCATATTAGCATTTTCAGCTCTCCACATATAAAGCAAACACATACACACAAACACAAACACATACGTGTATCCTTATAAGAATACATATACTAATTTAAATTAAATGATTTGAAATTCTTACGCCTATGTCAAGTATGCACTAGAGTTTCTTCTCTTGGTAGAATTGTTTCAAGAGCTGGCTTTATGCTTTTTATATACAGTTCCCATGGTAATTTTATGACAAAATTAGTCTAGGCAAATATATTTAACTCTCAGAATGTTAGTAAATATATAAATTATTTTCTTTCTTTTAATGTACATTTTAGCCTCCACTTTTTAAAATGTATTTATTTATTGGGTAAAGACAGACAGAAATTGAGTGGGAAAGGAAGTGATAGGGAGAGAGAGAGACCTTGTAGCATTGCTTCACCACTTGTAAAGTCTCCCTTCTGCAGGTGAGGCCTGGGGGCTCTAAGTCTGGTCCTTGCACAATGTAACATTCACTCAACCAAGTGTGTCACCACCCAGGCCCTTATATAACTCACTTTAAATATGTAAACAATTTTATTAAGATCTGTTATCTCAGGTCAGTGAAATGGCTTACCTAGATAGTGTGCTGCTTTGCCATGCACAACCTAGATTTGAGCTGTGACTCTTTTCTTACAAGCTGTATCTCCAACATCTAACATTATGCTTGAAAAAAGTTGAACATGGGAGTCGGGCTGTAGCGCAGCGGGGTAAGCGCAGGTGGTGCAAAGCACAAGGACCGGCATAAGGATCCCGGTTCGAGCCCCCGGCTGCAGGGGAGTCACTTCACAGGCGGTGAAGCAGGTCTGCAGGTGTCTTTCTCTCCTCCTCTCTGTCTTCCCCTCCTCGCTCCATTTCTCTCTGTCCTATCCAACAACGACTACAACAACAGTAATAACTACTACAATAAAACAACAAGGGCAACAAAAGGGAATAAATAAATAAAATTAAAGAAAAGAAAAAAGAAAAAATCTGAACAAATAAAGTAACAGAGGGAGTCCAGTGGTAGCACATCGGGTTAAGTGCATGTGGCACAAGTTTAAGGACTAGTTTAAGGATCCTGATTCAACCCCCTCTCCCCACATGTAGGGGAGTCACTTCACAAGCTGTGAAGCAGGTCTGCAGGTGTCTACTTTCTCTTCCCCTCTCTGTCTTCCCCTCCTCCCTCCATTTCTCTCTTTCCTATCCAACAACAACAATAACTACAACAGTAAAACAACAAGGTCAACAAAAGGGAATAAATATCTTAAAAAATAAATAAATAAACAAATAAACTAACGGATTGAATAGAAGCCTAGATGTTGAGAATAATGTGGGATATAAAAATAACTCCATGATTCGCACCACAAAAAGTTAGTGTTCTAGCTTCAATCAATTAAATAAGCAGTAACCACACAGAGGTATGCATATTATGCCAGAGGAAAAATCACGAATGTGAAACTAGTCTACTTTGATCTTCAAACTATCATGTGACTATGATTCATTATTTTTATGTTGCTACTAAAAATAAATAGCCTTAACATACAGATCCATTTAGCTCAGGCAAGAGGGAAAAATTTCAGTGAGCAGCAGACAAGAGTTTTGCCTAAGAAAACAATACTCTTTGGAAAGGAAACATTCAGAGAGCATCAGCTACATTACCATTTGTCACACACACAAAACAAACAGAAACAAAGAAGAAGAGACACCACCTACCTGGAAATAGAGCTGATATGCCAAAGATGAATCACAATTGTCATTCTCTGTAGAAAAAAAGACAGCAAAAAAAAAAAGAAAAGAAAAAAAGACAGCATTTTTACTGCACTGAATCCAGATTCATTTAAACAAAATTTAAAAGAATGACACAAAAGCAATAAATCTTGTAACTTTTTGGAGATTTTTTCAACACTTTCAATATCAACACATATGTACCTTCTGCTTTTCATAGTTTTCTTTGTATTATCTAGCAATCGGTAACTCAAACATAACCACTGCTTTTGGATCAGTTTTAGAATCATGATTCCTTTGTTTTTCTCTTTGCTTATGCCTAATCACTCTTTAATAATAATAATAATAATAATACAACTTGATCTGCAATATTCTTGCCTTTAGGTTCATGATTAGTCAACAATTTGTTCTGCTTTATATCTTAACTTTTTTTTAGCCACCAGGTTCCAGATGCTACCATGATGGTAGCCTGACTTCCCTGGGCAGAAAACCCCACCAATATAACCTGGAGCCCTACCTTCCCAGAGCTCTGCCCCACTAGCAAAAGAAAGAGACAGGCTGGGAATATGGACCGACTTGCCAAGGTCCATGTTCAGCGGGCAAGCAATTCCAGAAGCCAGACATTCCAACTTCTGCATCCCACAATGATCCTGCGTCCATACTCACAGAAGGAAAAGAATGGGAGAGCTTTCAAGGGGGGGTGGTGGTAGGGGGTGGTGGTTGGGATAGGGAGTTCTGGTAGTGGGAATTGTGTAGAATTATAACCCTCTTATCCTATGGTCTTGTCAATATCTCCATTTTATAAATAAAAAAATTTTTTTAAAATACTGACAAAACTGATCTGCTGAACATAAACTAAAGAACTAATTATCACTTCTCTCAGTCTATGGGTATATTGTTTGTAAGTTGCTAAACCTCTTTAGTCTGCACAATCCATATCTTTGGATTTTACTATTACAATGAACATTGACAAAATGAAGCAATGCACTAGGAAATGTTCTTCCAGATTTTAGTTTTACTTAATACCATGAAACTGATGCTCAATCTAAAGAGTGTTCATTTTCCATAAGCTTATGAATTTTAATCTTTATTTAATTTTATTAAAATAACCTTGATTAGTATATACTGATTTGCCTTTTTTAATATTTTATTTATTAATTAATGAGAAAGATAAGAGGAGAAAGAGGATGAACCAGGCATCACTCTGGTATATGTGCTGCCAGGGACTAATCTCAGGAACTCATGCTCAAGAGTCCAATGCTTTATACACTGTGCCACCTCTAGGGCACTGCCATTTTAACTATTCATCTTTCACTATTCATACCATATTTTACTATTTTACTGAAATTAGTCACTGTAAATGTTAAAGTATTTAACAATATAGTCATCATTAATAGAAAAAGACTTTTTAATATTACATTTTTTCCAGGTAGATTATAGTAGAGATCAAAGAGAAAAAGAGAGAGAGCTAATGAGCCAAACATAGCTCATTGTCCTTTACAAGTCCAATAAACACCATTATTAGCACAGGTAGATAGCATGATAGTTATGCAAAGAGACTCTCATGCCCGAGGCTCCGAAGTCCCAGGTTCAATCTCCTGCACCACCATAAACTAGCAATGAACTGTGCTCTGGTTTAAAAAAAAAAAAAAGTCCCTATCAATAAAAATCATTGTAGTATTATTGCACTATTTAATAATACAATACTTTTCCTTTTTTCCCCCAATTTATTACCTTTTCAACTAAACATATGAAGCACTTTGAATCATGCATTCTAGAAAATTTTGGAAGCCATGGGAAATAAATGGGAAAATCATTTATTGTTCTTATAACATTTTAGTATAATTCTATTAGGGAATTAATGATTTACAAAATGGCTGTCATATGACTCCAATGTCTTATATCCCTATATGTTCCTGTACCCCATTCCAACCATGTGAATTCATCCAGTACTTATCACTTCTTTTGGATTATGCCACTTAACATGATTCTGTCAAGTCCCATCTTTGGACATTTGGGTTGTTTTCACATTTAAGCTATTTCAAACAATGCTGCTATAAGCATAGGCATATATAGATTTCTCTCCTGTTACATAGAGTTCAAAGGGATGATACTCATAATCATCAATAAAATTCAACAGTCTTGAAAATTCTAGCAATAGGAATTAGGCAAAAGAGGTAAAGAAATGAATACAGATTAGAAGAGAAGTAAAGATATTGTTATTTGCATATGATATAATATTAAACATAGAAAACGCAAAAGAACCCAGATGAAAACTCCTGGAAACTGTTAAGCTAGATAGTAAAGTGAAAGGCTAAAAAATTAATATATTAACATCTTATCAGTGGAATATAACTATGTAAATAGTAAATCAGAAGAAGAAATTCGGGGGTCGGGCGCTGGCGCAGTGGGTTAAGCACAAGTGGCGCAAAGCACAAGGACCGGCATAAGGATCCTGGTTCGAGCCCCCGGCTCCCCACCTGCAGGGGGGTCACTTCACAGGCGGTGAAGCAGGTCTGCAGGTGTCTGTCTTTCTCTCCCCCTCACTGACTTCCCCTCCTCTCTCCATTTCTCTCTGTCCTATCCAACAACAAACAACATCAACAATGGCAATAATGATAGCCACAGCGAGGCTACAACAACAAGGGCAACAAAAGGGGGAAAAATGGCTTCTAGGAGCGGTGGATTCATGGTGCAGGCACTGAGCCCAGCAATAACCCTGGAGGAAAAAAAAAAAAAAGAAAGAAATTCGCAAATCAATTCCATTTACAACAGTGACAAAACATATGTTTTTAGCAAGTACTTAGCAAAGGAGAGGAAAGCTTTGCACACTGACAAATACGAGTCACTGTTAAATGAAACAGAAAAAGATACAAAGAAATAGAAAGATACCCCATGTATATGTTTTAGTATAATTAATATCATTAACATGACCATCCTTCCCTGAGCTATATACAAATTAAATGCAATCCCTATCATGATCCTACTAACCAGCTTTAAGGGAATAAAAGGCAAATGCTAGAAGAAGAAAAGAGAATAAAACAAAATTTTGTCTGTAATCACAAAGCACAGAGACTGATGAAAACAATTCTGAGAAAAAGAACAAAAATGTAGGCACTGTGCTTCCTGGATTCCAGTTAGATTACAGACCTATTATAATCAAAACTGCATTGTACTAAAACAAAAATAGACACAGAGATCAAAGAACTAGAACTGAGTGCTCAGAAATAAGTTCTCATTACTTATCAATGACTAATTTCTGGTGTATGTGTGTGTGTGTGTGTGTGTGTATGGGGGGATTAAATGGAGAAAGAAGTATTTTCAATAAAAGGTACTGGTAAAATTTGATTAAAACCTGCAGAAGAATGAAACAGAATCACTGTAAGACATCGTGGAATGAAATTTAACTCCAAATAGATCAAAGACATGTATTCTATACATGAAGCCATCAAATATACAGAATACAGCATGACGCATGGCTACAACTTCTCATCTCTATGAAAAACTCTCAACCCCAATTTAGGTGCCTATCATGCACCAGGGCTGTAAGGCCCACTACATCCCTTCCCACGCCCTCCTTCCCCAGACTCCTCAGTTTCAGTGCAAATTTTACCAAGTTTTATGTAAAATACCTTTTAATATCTTAGGTGTTTATAAACAGATATACATTACATATATAAGAGCTTAATTGTGTTTTCACATAATATATATTTTATTGGGTGATTCTTAAGATAATCATATAAATAAGGAAGACTAAACAGGCATTAAAAATTACTGAAATGATATATGTTAAATCATATTAACACATTCTCTAATACTGTTAATTGTTCTTTACTGTTTTGATTGTCTTTTTTTTTTTTTTTATGCCTTCAGGGTCATTGCTGGGGCTCAATGCTTGCACTATGAATCTACTGCTCCTGGAGGTTATTTCTTCCTTTTTGTTTTCCTTGTTGTTTATCATTGTTGTTATTGCTATTACTGCTGTTGTTGATGTTGAATAGGATAGAGAGAGGACAGGAAGACAGAGAAGGGGAGAGAAAGACACCTGCAGATCTGCTTCACCATTTGGGAAGTGACCCCTCCTGCAGGTGGGGAGCAGGGAGCTTGAAGCCAGATCCCTGAGCCGGTCCTTGTGCTTTGCGCTACATGTGCTTAAGCAGCTGCACTACCACCCGGCTCCCCTTGATTGTTCTTAATTACATCTTTAACATTAACAATCCCAAGGCATTTGTACGGTTAAATATTAACTAGATTATTAAGCAAAAACAGCTGTAGAAATTAATAAAACATCAAAGGAGAATACATAGAATAGCAATATCTTGATATTTTTAAAGGTTCTATAATACCTCATCAGAGTGATAAATTTATAATGCAACAGTCCCATTTGACATCCATATACATAAAACTACTAACCTCATGAGTTTCATATTACTTCTTCTTCTTCTTCTTCTAGCGTTTGCCCTTCTTCCGTAGCCAGTCAACAGCGTCAGGTTGAAAGCTGTCAGGAGCTGCTTGTTGCTGGCTTTGAAAGTGACTGGGATCCATGTGGATTCAGTCGGCTAGGAAGGATCCTCAGTTTCCCCAATGAATATTACTAACACTCCTACAATACACACTAAAAGTATATCATAAGCAAACAAAAAATTTTTTTTTTGCATATGGCTAATAGGCACCAAGTAATAATATGACTGCTTACTTTACAATAGCACTATGCCAAGGTGCTGAAACTCGAGAATTATTTCACTTGTCCTTTAGAAAAAAAAATGTATTAACATATATGCCCAATATATGACTCTCTCATAGTAAACAGTTATTAAACCAAATCATTTTCCCTCTTTTTATGTGACAAATGAAATCTTAGCATCTTTTTCAGAATCCTACAGAATATGTCCTATTTTTCCAGTTTCCTCTATTGCCTTAGTTTGAGGACCCATTTCTACTCATCTGTATAAACTCAATATATGATCATGAATTATTCTTGAAATAAAAATTTTAGATACTTTAAGAGTAAAGAATACATGTTACACATACAACCTTCTAATACGGGGGTGGGAATTTATAGATTTTAATATACATTTATTATGGACAAAATATATACCAGGTACTCCTTGTTACACTGTGGATACAATAAAAAGATGATTGGTGCAAAATCAGATCCCTGCTTTCATTTTATTGAAGTTAAAAATCAAAGAGTGAAAAAAATTTTGATAATGTTAAATATTTTGAGGACTTTAGCATCTAGTAGTAGGTTAGAATGTGGCAAATACACTCATTGCCTCATATTGAATCACACACATGCTATCTGTGACTTAGGAAGGGGTAGGTCAGCTAAAAAAGACACCTTTCCTCATCTTCTCAGTAGTGAAACTTTAAAATAACAAATAATGTGAGTCTGGCAGTAGAGTAGTGGATTAAGGGCATGTGGCACAAAGCACAAGGACTGGAGTAAGGATCCCAGTTCCAGCCTCCGGCTCCCCACCTGCAGGGGAAGTCGCTTCTCAGGCAGTGAAGCAGGTCTGCAGGTGTCTGTCTTTCTCTCCCCCTCACTGTCTTCCCCTCCTCTCTCGATTTCTCTCTGTCCTATCCAACAATGACAATATCATCAACAATAATAACTACAACTACAAAACAACAAGGGCAACAAAAGGGAGAATAAATTTTTAAAAATAACATTAATGTTACACAAAAATTATACTAAAATTACAAAAGCAAAATTTGATCTTGGTCCTGTTAAGTGACGTACCCTTCAAAATCATTCAAACATCAACAAAGAAAACTAGAGAAAGATACCTGCAGACCTGCTTCACAACCCTCATGAAATATTTTCCATGCAGGAGAGTGTGGGGAGTTGAACCCAGGTCCTTATGCATGTTAATGTGTATGCTCAATTGGATGTGCCACCACAGGACCTTGTCAATGTATTTTTTTCTTTATTTATAAAATAAAAATATCAACAAGACCATAGGTTAAGAGGGTTATAATTTCACACAATTCCCACTATCAGAGTTCTGTATCCCATCCCCTCCACTGAAAGATTTCTTATTCTTTATCCTTTGGAGCATGGACCCAGGATCATTATGGTGTACAGAAATGGAGGGTCTGGCTTCTATAATTGCTTCTCTGCTGGACATAGGTGACAGCAAGTCGATCCATACTTCCAGCCTGTCTCTATCTTTCCCTAGTAAGGCAAGGCTCTGTAGAAGTGGGGTTCCAGGATACACCATTGAGGTCATCTGCCCAGGGAAATCAGGTTGGCATCAAGACTAGAAATGGATCTTCCATATGATCCAATAATACCTCTCCTAGGGATATATATTTTTTAAAAAAATATTTTTTATTTATTATTTATTCCCTTTTGTTGCCCTCGTTGTTTTATTGTTGTAGTTATGATTGATGTCGTTGTTGTTGGATAGGACAGAGAGAAATGGAGAGAGGAGGGGAAGACAAAGAGGAGGAGAGAAAGATAGACACCTGCAGACCTGCTTCACTGCTTGTGAAGTGATTCCCCTACAGGTGGGGAGCCGGGGGCTCAAACCGGGATCCTTCAGCCGGTCCTTGTGCTTTGCGCCACCTGCGCCCAACCCACTGCGCTACCGCGGACTCCCGGGATATATTCTAAGAACTCAATCACACCCATCCAAAACGATATGTGTACACCAATGTTCACAGCAGCACAATTCATAATAGCCAAAACCTGGAAGCAACTCAGATGCCCAAAAATTAATGAATAGCTGAGAAAGTTGTAGTATGCATACACAATGGACTACTATTTAGCTATTGAGAATAATAAACCCACCTTCTCTGAGACATCTTGGATGAAACTAGAAAGAATTATATTAAGTGAGATAAATCAGAAAAATAAAGATGAGTATGATATGATCCCTCTCATAAACAAAAGTTGAGAAAGAACAGAAAGGAAAACACAAAGCAGAATTTGACAGAGTTTGGAGTAGGGCACCAAAGTAATAATCTCTGGGTGGAGGGAGAGAGTAGATTTTTCATTTTCACTATAGGGTGTGAATGTAGGGACACAGACCTTTAGTGGCAGGAATCGTGTTAATATACACTACTATTAATGTATAGTTTTATAAATCACTATTTAGTATGAGAGGGGAAAAACAGATTGAATGTCTTGAACTTTTTGATGCATTGACTTCAGTTCTGAGTATATATTTCTTCAATCTAAGCACTTAAGGTTTCAAATTGGTAACCAGATTGAATTTTAATAGCATGGCTAAATTGTTAATACATTTCTAGTAATGGCTTTTCCTCTCAAATATTAAACCACCTATAATCTTAGACCAGGGAGACCAAAAGCAACTGGTGGTGTCACTATATAAGATACAGCTATATGTAAATAGCATTAAATGACAGAAATCATGGCCAGGTCTTGTAGAATACAACAAATCCTTTGTTTCCAAAGTCAAACAAATTTCCAAATATCTTGGTTATAACAATAACTATCTGTCAATGTATTTCTAATGATTCATCCTGGAAGTCATCTCTCATTATTTTCTGCTTCACATTTATAACAATATTATTTATTCTGAAACAAACTTTCCTGGAAATTATCATTTGACCTAAAAATGTTTTCTGATTTATCTAGAGAAGAATGGTTTCTAGCTCCCTCTCCTTTTCTCATTTTCTCTTATAGGTGTGTTTCAAAGTCCTTAGCAAGATTCATTAGGCACTACATAGCAAAATAATAAATATTTCTCTACTCATTTACAAATATACACTTTTCTTTAGTTTATGCTGTGGTCCAAATGAATGTTGTCAGTTGCAGAAATACAAAATAGAGGAAAATAAAAAATTAGACGTGATTATCTGTAGATGGATCAACTTGGATAGACTGTACTCCTCGTTCTATTCAATAAAACACTAATCTAGGCTATGTGATTGCATTTTGTATTGTACTTATTTATAGGATAGAGACAGCTAAAAACCAAGAGGGGAGAGAGAGAGAAAGAGAGATAGCTATAGTCCTGCTTCACCTCTCACAAAGCTCTCCCCCTACAGGTGGGGACCAGGGGCTTAAACCTGGGTTAGTGTACACTGTAACATGTGCATTCAATCAGGTGTACCACCACCCAAATAGTCATTTCAGAACACATTAAAACCTGTGATTGCATTTTGTAGATACAATTATATCCTTAAAAACTGGAGATTATCTTAAATGAGTTGGGGTGATCTGAATTAATCTGTTTAAAGTTTTAAGAATGTATTAGATGCTTCCCTCAAGAACTCTGCCTGTGAATAACAGTTTTAGCCCTCTGATAATTTCAAGAACTAGCCTACCCAGCCTGAAACAAAAAAAACACTCTCATCACTAGGAATTCAAATTTGACTCCTCGTTCCAAATATCATTATCAAATCACTTGCAATAAAATATATGTTTTATAAGCCTGCTGTGAGATCTGTTTCTCTTTTTGAAATTTCAATGACAGACACAAATATATTTATTTTTTTAAGTTTTATTTTAATGAGTGAGAGAGATAGAGAGAAAAAAGCCAGAGCACTGCTCAGCTCTGGTTTATGGTGGTGCTGGGGATTGAATGTAAGGCCTTGGAGCCACAGGCATAAAAGTCTTTTGTATAACCATTATGCTATCTCCCCAGCCCAGACACAAAGAAATTTTAAATATATAGGTAATTAAAATGGACGTTTCAAATGACTGAATATAGTTCTATCTTCATCTAATTATGATGTGTTCTGAAATGACTGATCCCTTAACTTTTATGAAACAATTTATTTCTGATATAATACAAAAATTTTATCCTACTTGTAATAATAATATTAATAGTGGAAATGGTGTTGGTAACACTTAGCAAAACTGGGATGCTTTAGAAATGTCAGAATCAACGATGACTACTTCCTGGACACTATTTTAATCCTCCTGACAATGTAATCATATATGCATTGATAGTTTTGTCATTTTTTTCAAGGAAAACTCTAAAGGATCAAGAAATGCATCAATTTTCATACAAACATGGTTGCTCCTGAAATAGGCTGAATTTGAATCTGACTCCTAACCAACATGAAAATCAGTTAATTACTACATCTACTTTAATAGCTCTACTCCAGTTACTGGAGTTTCTCTGAGTACTTTTATGGAATTAAATATATATAACCATTACAGGGACATATCAAGATAAAAAAAAAATCTTCAGTAAACCCTTCACCAACCCAGCAACCATGATGTCTCACCTTTTTCTTTGAATTCCCATAGCAGCCTGCAATTACCTCTATTTCCATTATGAGTACATTGTACTGAATTAAATACAGATTTCTCCTGATTAACTAGTGTGTTCATTAAAGACAAGTACTTTATTCCATTTTACTAAAATTTGCTATAGTAAATTATATATATATACACACATACATATTCACTATAGTAAAATAATGCCTGCAATTGAATAAATTAAGTACAATTAATTAATTTAAAATTGAAATGATCCCCATTACTGTTCAGGAAATACTCTATTTAAAAGAAGAGAGAGAAATAAATTTACAATTATTTTTGGATACTTATTTCATTGACTACACTGATGTTGTAACACAATTTAAAGCTTCAGCATGAAGTTTAAAAAGTAGCTTGAGTGAACAAAAAGATAAAATTATTTTCCCATAAGGAAAAACATAAATCAGATAATTTTATGAAAGTGAAAAACTGGATATTATTTCTGTATTTATATGTCTTTCTTAAGAGAGAAAATGCATTTATATTAGAACTGTTATTAAAACATTCCCTCAAACTATAAGAATAAATAGCTCTAGGTTTATGATCTCTTGGATTTTAAAGACAAGCTTAGTCAGATTGACTTTGACCTTTGAATCACGTAGTCTAGCTTTGAGTAAATTTATTTGAAGCTTGAAATAAAATTTCTTGTTTATTTTTTTATTTTATTTTATTTATTCCCTTTTGTTGCCCTTGTTGTTTTATTGTTGTAGTTATTATTGTTGTTGTCGTCGTTGTTGGATAGGACAGAGAGAAACGGAGAGAGGAGGGGAAGACAGAGAGGGGGAGAGAAAGATAGACACCTGCAGACCTGCTTCACAGCCTGTGAAGCGACTCCCCTGCAGGTGGGGAGTCCGGGTTCGAACCGGGATCCTTATGCTTATGCTGGTCCTTGTGCTTTGCGCCACCTGGGCTTAACCCGCTGTGCTACAGCCCGACTCCCCTAAAATTTCTTGTTTAATTCATTATAAGTGCAAATTATTATGCAAAATAATGAATGACCTATAAGGAGGTTTATAAGACAAAGCCCTTTTGCACTCTAAAGATTGACTCTTGTTATTGGGCAGGGAAATCACAGCAAAAGCATCACTAAATGGAATCAAGTTTCTAAGAATATTTTCACCTCAAGGCCATTTAAGACTATTTCTAACAAGTAGAAAAGGAAAAGCAATTGAATTTTTAATATAAGGTCTTATATTACTGGAAAAAAATTGCATTAAAAGAACAGAAGAGGGATTAAACAAGAAAAATCAGGGAAGAGAAACAAGTCTAAAAGTTCCTTCTATTATGTAAACTAAGACTTTTTGAAAAGGTAGAAAAATTCTCCTTAAACCATGAAGTTGTGGGGGTTCTTATCTTCCCTTAAGAGGAAGCTATTTTAGCATTCTTCTTTCCTTTAAATTGCCAGTGCTTGGCAAAGTCAAAGCCAGAGTCAATCAGCAGTAAATGTGCTTCTGTCTGCTGGGTGTCACAAGAAAGGGAGAAATATTTGCATTGCAAATGAATGACTAACAATCTCATTTCTGACCAGTGCTCTGTTTCATTTCAACATTTTCCCTTAGCTCTTATAAAATTCTAAATACTTTTTAAGTAAAATCCTACCATCTTGATGGTAATCATATATTTTTCAAGATATTTTTAGATGTGCTAATGAGAAATTCTGAGCTCAGGAAACAGCAAGGATCATTAAAAGTCTGATTTATTTGGCAATATCCATGGTGTTTGTTGAGTTTTTTTTTTAATCATTTTATTGGTTTGCATTTTTTAAATAATTTTAATCAGTTTGCTTTAAGTATTTCTGAACTTTCCATACACATGCATTTATACTCATAATTTTGAGGTAAATTAGAAAATAGTTTGAAATAAGAACCTGATCAATAGAAGCATTGGGTTGAATTAAGTACATCAGAAAAAGTATTGACTTCTTGTCACTAAAAATATTTAAATTAACTGGATGGAATGAAAGTGATGGTGGATACAATCTCTGAATATGTTTTAGAGAAAAAAATACAAGCTATATGTTATGACTTGGGAAATTATATAAATGCATAGAACAGGCATCAGTCAAGTTAGCTCAAGGAAAAGGACAAATGAGCAAATGAGTAAGTAAAGACTTGGAATTAATGAAGGCGGTGAGACTGGGTTGCACATCAGTCAGGTGTTTAACTTCATTCATTCATATGCTGCAGGTGCTTCTAATCAGGGAGAAGGGAAATCAGAGATTATCAATATGTACACAGATCACATCTGTAGCTCTGTTGCAAAAACTCTAAAATATATCTAGCACAGAAACAAAAATGCCTTTGGTTTTATTGTGGTCATACAAAAAGATGGGGAGTTTTGCATGTCTTATCTCTTAAGATTCTTAGTAAGGTCTAAGATTATAAGTGATATAATATTCCAGGAAAAAAATCATTATTAGAAATGCATTAACAAATTAAGCCCAGTGTTAAAATTTCATCAGGTTAATTGGAAACTTTAAGTGCTTAGATTGAAGGTATATGTGCTAAGAACTGAGGTCTACACATTAAAAAGTTCAAGACAGTGAACCTATTTTCCCTTCTCATGTTGATTAAATACTGACTTATAAAACTGTTGTCGGGAAATTGTGAGGATGTGGTTGAGCTTTGCAGGGCTTGACTTGAGGGGACATCCATCTTGTCAGTCTTTCTCTACTGAGAAGTCAAGCAAGGAGGGACACCCCCCCCCCCCCCAAGATTTGCCTAGTCTTATCAGACTCCCTGCCTCACATAGCATCCTGCATTCCTGATACTATGGTCTGCTCCCTTATTATCTATATAATCATTGTTTTGCCTGAAAGATCCCCACCCATTCCATTCCTTCGATCTATCTTCTTTCTACCCTCAAGATCCTTCTTGCCTGCAGGGTATAATTAATTCTACTAGTTAAAACCCTGGCAACAGTTGCTAAGGAAGTTCCTACCTTTCCCAGCCCTTTTGCCCTAACCATGTCCTTTTGTGACTTGCCACTTCCAGGTCCAACTTTTAAAAGCCTTGGCTCTCTGATCAATAAAGAACTGAATCGCCTTGGCACCATGAGCTCTGTTCCTGAGTCATCTCTCTCTCTCACATCGCTGAGTGAGTAGCAGCCCAGGCTGGCTCCAGTCACGTTCTCTCCTACCTAGAGAGTAAGCACCTGGGAAGAGGCACCCCCACACTAGCCTGGCAACTATAAGTTAATAAGAGCATATATTAACATCACTCCCACCACCAGAGATCTGTGTTCCTATTGCCACTTCCACTATAGTGGACTAAAATATCTACCCTTCCTCTCCCCCCAAAGTTTTTGAGTTTGGTGCAATACTCCAAACTCTGTCAAATTCTGCTTTGTGTTTCCCTTTCTGTTCTTCTTTCTCAACTTCCATTTATGAGTGGAATCATCTCATACTCATCTTTCTCTTTCTGATTTATCTCATTTAACATAATTCCTTCTGCTCTATCCAAAATGGGTCAAAGAAGGTGGGTTCATTATTCTCAAGAGCTGTGTAGTATTGCATCGTGTATATATACCACAACTTTCTCAGCCACTTACCTATTGTTGGGCACCTAGACCAGGGAGACCAGAAGCAACTGGTCTTGTCAGTATATAAGATATAGTTATTTGTAAATAGCAAAATAACATAAATCATGGTAAGGTCTTCTATGATACAGAAAATTCTGACCATGGAAATTTCAAAGTAAACCAAATTCCCAAATAACTGGTTATAGTAACTATCTGTTGCCTTCTTAAACTCTAAAACAGCAAGGAACTTTCATCATTCTCTATAAAACCCATATTTCTCCCAGTACTGGAAGCTCTGAGGCTTGGTTCATTTCAATTCAAGTTTCTCTTGATCCCAATCATTTGATACCGCATCTGCTGATATCAACCAAATCAGTGCATCCAGTACCACCTTGATACATCTCACTTTGGACTGTGTCCAGAGACCCCAGGTGTGGTATGTCAACCCTTCAGCTCCATTACTTTGGTGAGACCTTTCCTAGCTCATAGGACTCCTTAATTCCATTTCAGGTAGAGCACTTTCTAACAAAGCCACAGAACTTAAATATAGATCATGGCCCATGAGATTGGGCATAGGTATCCACAAGTTAAGGGAAAATATATACCTTAAAATAAAAGTGCACAATAAGTTACTTAGTCAAATAGTTTATACTTAGACCTAGATACCCTCCTCAACTACTTCCTATTTCACTTCTCTCAATAACTCTAAGTCCAAACAAGTCAGATAAAGTAAGGACTACAAAAGCTGGATAAAGGCAAGAGACCAGCACATTTTAATGATTGCCCTTATGGTCACTATCAGGCCACCCCGTTACCCAGGGCCCTACTCAGGGAATCCTGAGATTCCTACATAGAGATGATGGGCCTAGAACTCTAACAGATCCCTCTCTTCACCATCACTGGTAATCTCCATCAGGAACAACATAGAGGACCCTCTTGTGTGCCTTTGGAGGACCTTTCCCTCAGTGTAGAACAGTGGGAGAAATTGTTCCACTCTCTGAAGGGAGGCCAGGTCAGCACACTCTGCTACTCGAGGAAGAATGGTCCTGAATTGAGCACAGCCTAGAATGTTCCTAGCTGTGACCTTGGAATGTGAGCTCAGACTGACAGAGATGCAGAGGATACACAGGCTCCTCTACTGAATATGAACAGACATAGGCCCCAAATCAGACTGATGGGATATATAGTTAATTGTATTTATATACTTTCCCCATATTTGGGAACTTCTCTCTGCCCTGATTCAGTTTTCTAGTCCTATTCCCAACTCTGACACTATCTCCCTAGATAATATTCCTATCCCTCCTGTGTGTTAGCTGTTAGGCAAAGGCAACAATTAGTAAAGTCATGGGCCCCTTGGAATATACCTAAAATAGACTTCCTAGCTTTTTCCTAAAGGAGACCCCAAATATCATCTGCTATATTCTTACCTGTAGGTTCCTGATTATTAAACAATTTTTTTCTGCTTTTTATCTTAATGCTTTTCAGCCACCAAGTGGCAGTTGCTACCATAATGCCAACCTAATATCCCTGGGCAGATGACCTTACCAATGTGTCCTGCAAACCCACCTCTCAAGTGCCCTACCCAACTAGAGAGAGAAAGAAATAGGCTGGAGGTATGGATCAACTTGCCAACACCCATGTCCAGTGGAGAAGCAAGTACAGAATCCAGACCTTCCACCTTCTACACCCCATAAAGACATATGGTCCATACTCCTCGAGGTATAAGTAACAGGGAGTATTCCAATGGAGGGGAGGGGATATGGAACTCTGGTGGTGGAAACTGTATGGACTTGTAGCTGGACAGTGGAGCAGAGCACCCAGTTGAGTGCAAACATTATCATGCACAGGGCCCTGGGCTTGAGACTCCTTTCCTCACCTGCAGGGGGCACACTTCATGAGTAGTGAAGCATGTTTACAGTTCTCTCTCTCTTTCTCTTTCTCTCTTCCTCTCTATTTCTTCCCATACCCTCTAAATTTCTCTCTATCCTATCAAATACAACAGAAAAAAAGGTGAGGGTGGATATACAGAGCCCCTGGTGGCAATAATCCTGGTGGCAATAAAATAAAGAAATGTGTATTTATGTTTTCTTTGATCTTTTTGTGGTTTGGTAGCTTATTTTTATTTTAAATAATATTCCACTATGTGAACATGTACATGCACATTATGTGAATTTATATAGTTTTTTTGCACAGAAGATAACATTCAGATATTGAATAAATTCAATTCATCAAAACAATCTGTGAATTAGAAAGTGGAACTGCACAAATGAAGAGGGAACATATATTAATTTTGTTAAACTGAGTTTCAAATGTTTAAACTAATTTACATTTCTATGGGATAATTTTGAACTCTCTGCTCAAACACCACTCACATATTCATATGTTAATAGAAAATTAGAAAATTTGTTATGAAAAAAATATATATCCTATCCAAATTTTGCTTTCTGCTTTTCAAATTATTAATGTAATCAAGAATAATTTTATGGATTTATTACTCAGGTGTAATTTGAAAAGTGAATTCTAGGTACAGAGATGTAATGTAACAATTTCAATTTTTCCTAAATAATATTAATCTATTTAGTAATTTATTATTTTTTGTAACTTAGGCTCAAACTACTTTCTAAAGATAAGAAATCACATAATTTGTTTATCACCTCCTATTTATCTGTGATCTGAATTATTGATGTATTAAAGACAATTTATTTTTAAACTTTACATATTTACCTAATTATACTTATTTATGGAATTTATAAATTATAATATCTACACCACATATTTATCCTATAAAATCCACTGTTCAAATTGAGACTAATAAATTCCACAGATTCATATAAAATCCGATTGAGAAGGGATTTATTTCCTTGAATGAGGACTTCATTGGGGTTTTGAGCCTGGGTAATTCCACTGGTTCTAAAGTTGTTTTTGTTTTGCCCAAGTATAAAGTGAGAGATAGAGAAGGAAAGACATCAAAGCAACTCCTTGTGAAGCTTCTGCTTTGCATGTTGTTTCCACTTTGTGGCTTGAACCTGAGTCTGTACCTGAGGTACCTTCAACCTGAGTCTTGAACCTGAGGTACAGGCAAAGTGTTAGGCTAGACAATGTGAGCTGTTCCCCTTCCTATAAAGAATTTTAATACTGAATCGAAACTTTACAGTTACTTAACTTTTAGTTCATTTATATTATCTATCTGTCCCATTTAATTTTAGAATTTTATATTGTCCTCCTAACTCATTGATGCTGATCAGGAGCTTAAAAGTTCTTGTTTCTCACCAGAGGACCTAGTGGGGGTTGTATTGCTATGTGGAAAACTGAGAAATGTTACATATGTGAAAACTACTGTACTTACTGTCAAATGTAAAATATGAATCCCCCAATAAATAAAAAAATATCTTGTTTTTCAATTTAAAATGCCTTCCTTTATAATGAAATATTTTTTTTAACTTTTTTTTCTGATATTTAACTCTTTTTAAAAAATATTTATTTTATTTATTTATTCCCTTTTGTTGCCCTTGTTGTTTTATTGTTGTAGTTATTATTGTTGTTGTCGTTGTTGGATAGGACAAAGAGAAATGGAGAGAGGAGGGGAAGACAGAGAGGAGGAGAGAAAGATAGATACCTGCAGACCAGCTTCACCGCCTGTGAAGCGACTCCCCTGCAGGTGGGGAGCCGGGGTTCGAACCGGGATCCTTAAGCCGGTCCTTGTGCTTTGCGCCACCAGCGCTTAACCCGCTGCGCTACAGCCCGACTCCCATAATGAAAGATTTTTATAACTCCTTTTATTCTTTATTTTTTAATTCATTTTTATTAGTGAGTTAATACTGATTTATAAATTATGAGATAACAGGTGTACAAGTCCACACTGTTCCTACCACTAGACTTCTGTATCCCCAGCTCCTCCATTGGAAACTGCAGTAGTTATCCCAAGGTCACAGATATGAGTTGACTATTATTTCCCATCTCTATATATTTTCCCATTTTTTTCCCTATGGCTCTACCTTCTCTTCCTAAGTCACAGCTACAGATACTACCACTCCCAAATGTCTTCCCTCTTTTCTCTCTGGGTCCTGACAGAATCATTATCCTCCCAATAAAATGATAAAATCAAATTCTGCTGACTTAGTATATATTAATTTTAGATTAGGAATATACTTAAAAATCTTATTCATCAAACATATGTATCATATATATGAATATATATATATATATATATGTATATTCAGACACACAGACTGCAGGTGGGCACTGGGGCCCTGAATCTGGGTCTTTATGCATGGCAATATGTGTAAGTCTATCCATGTGCCACTGCCTGGCCCCAATATTCCACTGTCAGCGTACAAAGATACTATGTTGAAAAATGATAAAGTGTCTTAATAGAAGTATTCTTTAGCAGCAAATGATGGAAACATTTAAAAATAAACATCTTAATTAAAACCACTTCTGATGTTTTGTCTTGTTTTTTTGTTTTTGTTTCATTTCAAATTTATTTATTTCTTTCATTAGAGAGAAGGTTCAGAGTACATCTCTGCTCCAACCTATGGATGTAGTATAGGGATTTCATGATGTAGTGTTGGGGTCTCATGACTGTATTCCCTTCGTGGTATCCACTGAAAAATCTCTCTCTCTCTCTCTCTCTCTCTCTCTCTCTCTCTCTCTCTCCTACACCAGGGAATCAGGGTTATCACTGGTTCTTAGTGCCTGCTGCTTTTGGAGACCTTTATTTTTTCTTCTCTCTCTCTCTCTCTCTCTCTCTCTCTCTCTCTCCCTCTTCCTGTCTCTCTCCTTTCTTTCTTATTAGATAGAACAGACAATAATTGAAAGGGGAAAGGGAAGATTAAGAGGGAGAGAAAGACACCTATTATACTTGATTCTCTGCTCCTAGAGCTTCCTCCTCTGCAGGTGATGAACAGGGCTTCAAAGGCTGGTCTTGCATATACATATGGTAATGTGTGCTCCCCACCAGGAGCGCCATTACTGGTGCCCCATCTAATATTTTAAATTTTAACCCACCACCAAAGGCATTACCTCTTAGTGTATCACATTATCTCTAGTAATACAACAATAGCTATTAGAGAAAATTAGCATTTTTTCTTTTTTTTTTTTCTTTAAGATATGTCATATAAAAAAATAAACTCAAAGTTCAATGGAAGTCTTAAAGAGAATTATTGAGACAAATGTCACCGAAGACTACTGACTATACCTAGTTTACTTTCCACAAGTTTAGAAAATGTAGTACAAAAATGTTTAGAGTTTTTTCTCTTAAAAACTCATCTATAAAGGAGCCAGAGGTAGGCACACCTTAGCACAAGGACTTGGTTTTAAGCTCCTGGTTTCCAGCCGCAGGAGGGATACTTCATGAACAATGAAATAGCACTGCAAATATCTCTTGTTATCTCTCTTTCTCCTTCTCTCTCTCTCTCTCTCTCTCTCCTTCCCTCACCCCACTCTCTTCCCTCTCAACATCTCTTTGTGTCTATCTTTAAAATAAGTTCTATCTATATATTCTCTACTACTGCGTTTATGTCAAGAATATTTCTTCAATTTGGGAGCTATTTTCTGCTCTGACTCAACTTTTTAGTCCTATTCACAACTCTAACACTATCTCACCACAAAATACTTTTAGCTCACCTGCATGGTCGTTGTTGGCCTCAGACAAAAATTAGTAAAGTCATGAGCCCCTTGGAATATACCTAAAAATAGACTTCCTAGCTTCTTCCAACAAGAAAACTCCAAATCTCATCTGCTATATTCTTACCTTTAGATTCCTTATCATTAAACAATTTGTTCTGCCTTGTATCTTAATGCTTTTCAGCCACCAAGTTGCAGATGCTACCATAACGCCAACTTAACATCCCTGGGCAGACAACTTCACCAGTGTGTCCTGAAACCCCACCTCCCCAGAGCCCTACCCCACTAGGGAAAAACAGAAACATACTGGGGGTATGGATCAGCCTGCCAATACCCATGTCCAGCAGAGAGGCAATTACAGTAGCCAGACCTTCCACCTTTTCCACCATAAAGATGTTTGGTCCACATTTCCAGAGGGATAAAAACAAAGGGAAATTTCCAATGGAGGGGAAGGGATATAGAATTCTGGTGGTGGGAATTGTATTCCTGTTATCCCAAAATATTACCAATCATTATTCAATCACTAATTTTAAAAAGATTATTTCTTCATCCTAAAAGCAAGACGAAATGAAATCAAAACTCTAGATTGAGGCAACATTCCATTACATGAACTATTTCAGTCTTTTTTAAAAAAGGAAACCATTTTTATTCCATACAATTTTTCATTAGAAAGGAAAAAAATGAGCTACTTTACATCTACTAAAATTTTCTCTAGTGAATTAAGAAACGTTTTTTATGTTGCAGATGCTCATTTAGAATTGTTAACTAATTTTACATATTGCAGATAGATGCACATGACTGATAAGAGAAGTAATTGAACATCAATTTAGCCATTTAAATGTAAATATTTTTCTCTATATCTGATATCAAATCTTTGAATAAAAGCAAAACCATCTCCACTTAATATCAGTTTAATAACCTTGTGACAGTAGGGAAACCGTGGGCATGGATTTGCTTTTGAAGGAGACACATTTTAAAGTTGTGTTTTCTCTCTGCTTAGCTTTGCAGTTACCCTCAAGGAATTAATCTATTGAAAGGGATAAGATATCATCTTTCAGAGGAATCTTGTCATAAATATTTTGATAAATTATTTGTAATCCTCAAAACCAGATGGCTGTTCCATAAAGATTGTCAGCTGAGGGCGTTTTGCTGACAGAATTGTATTGAACAACTGCAACTGGGTTTTGCACTGCGCAACCCGATGCATTCTTCTATTAATCAATCACAGCTGCCTGATATTTTTTGACAACTGAAACTTGCAAGACCTAATTTGCTCCCTTCTCTCTATTTCTGGCTAATAAATCCTAAATAAAGCAAATGGGCTTTTGTGGGGGAGTAGATTAATACATTGACATGCCAAGAGGAAAAACATGAAGGACATTGATTTTTTTTTTTTTTTTTTTTTGGCCTATGGAGGAATGGAAAGATTACTCAGGACTTTAGACAGAAATGTCTGCCAGGAAATTGGGATTTCAGGGTAAAGGAGTGTCCATATTGATAATTCAATAAGGAACAAGTTCATTTTTCCCCTGTGGCTTCCACTTACAAAAAGACATTCCATCATCCAAATGATTCTCTGGACTAATTTTCTTTGTTAACATCAGACTGATTTTGGAGGGGAGGGTACATCACTTAACAGGACTAAGCTCAAATTTTACTTTTGTAATTTTAGTATAATGTTTGCACAGTGATGTCATTTTTTATAATATTTTACTAATGAGAATACAAGATTAAGTTTCTTTTCGGCCAATTTATCCCGAAATCAAAGAGCCTAAGTCACAGAGAGTGTGTGTGTTTCAGTATGAGGCAAGAGGTAGACTTGTCACATTTTAACATATTACTGGATGCCAACGTCTTCACAATATTTAACATTGTCAGGATTTTTTTTTCACTTTGATTTTAAACTTTAAAGTAAAATTAAGGAAAGCAAGGATCTGACTTTGAACTGAACAAAGTTTGCTATGCAATGTGTCCTCAAAATATGTTAAAAATCTGTAAATACCCACTGTCATAAAGTTATATGTATAACATCTACTCTGTGCTATTTATTTATTTATTTATTTATTTATACCTCCAGGGTTATTGCTGGGGCTTGGTGTCTGCACTACAAATCTTCTGCTACTGGTGGCCATTTATTTATTTACTTATTTTAAGATTTTATTAATGAGAAAGATAGGAAGAGAGAGAGAGAGAGAGAGGACCAGACATCACTCTGGTATATGTGCTGCCAGGTATCAAACCCAGGACCTCATGCTTGAGAGTCCAATGCTTTAGCCACTGCACCACCTCTTGGACCATGAGGCCATTTTTTTCCATTTTTGTTGTTGTTGTTGCCCTTGCTATTGTTGTTTGCCCTTATTGTTATTGCTGCCGTCATTGTTGTATAGGACAGAGAGAAATCAATAGAGGAAGGGAAGACAGAGAGGAGGAGAGACTGCTAGACACCTGCAGATTTGCTTCACCGGTAGTGAAGAGAGCCCGCCTACAGGTGGGGAGCTGAGGGCTCAAACAAGGATCCTTAAACTGGTCCTTGAGTTTCACGCCATGTGAGCTTAAGAAGCTGTCACTGCCCAGCCCCTGTTCTTAATTTATCTAAGTTTGTTTTTCCAGAATGATTCATTATCAAACATATTAAACACTTACAATGTATTAGACAGCAAATGAATACAGAAAGGACACCATCTACATGTGTGAGTATACATATACGTATATTCACAGCCAGGTAGAAAGCAAAACTATAATATCAAACATAGTAGTGATGTCCTTTCATTTTTATTTGCAAATGAGAAGTCCATAATTTTTGCTTAGACACTAAGTCTTTACACAGTGTCGTGAAACTATTTACTCAGGATTATTAAACTGACAAATGGTTGCATGTTATAAAGATGTTAACATTATTAATTTTTGAGAAAATCTAAATACGTTTATAGTATACTTTATATGTAAAGATAAAGCTAATAACAAAATTATATACAGAACTCACCAAACTCAGCAACCACAACAACTAAAAAAAAAAAATGGTTCCATCCATAAGTGGGGAGAGGATATGAATAATACCCATCAAATAACAGGCCCCAAAGGCCAACAAACATGAAAAAATGCTCCAAGTCACTGGTTGTCAGAGAAATGAAAATAAAATAAATAGATATAAATAATAAAAATAAATAAATAATAAAATCAATGTTAAGTGAGATAAGCCAGAAAGAGAAGGATGACTATGAGATGATTTCACTAATGGACAGAAATTGAGAAATAAGAACTTTCTGGATAGGGGAAACAAAAAGGAGAACTTGGACTGGATTTGGTGCATTGTACCAAAGCAAAGAACTCTGGGAGGGTTTGGGTCCAAGTCCCTGTGCATGATTGTGAAGGCAGACCTAGACTGGGGAGGAGGGTATTTTGCAGAAAACTGAGAAATTTTATACATGGACCAACAATTGTATCTGCTGTGAATCATTAGCTCTCCAATCAAAAATAAAGAGAAGTGACATTTATCCTTTCCTAACGCGATCTATGTATTCTGTGTTACCAACAGTTATCATTAACTGCAATATGATTTTCAAAAATGAGAATATAGGCTGGGAGACAGCATAATGGTTATGCAAAAAGGCTTTCATGCCTGAGACTCCAAGGATTCAGGTTCAAACCATAGCACCACCATAAGCCAGAACTGTGCCATGCTCTGGTCTCTCTCTGTATCCATCGCTCTACTAAAATAAAATAAATAAAATATAAAACTTACTATGTACCAAGCATCATGCAAATATAAAGGTAAATTCAAATATCAATGTGAGTTTCCGAACTTTGATATTTTCCCACATAAAATTAGAGAATAAAAATTATAATAAACATAGATAATACTAGAGTGCGATTTCATTTCAGAAAAGAGTTCACACATAGTTTATATATGCATACAATTTACTATGCCTGTAAATATCTCACAGATAAAGATTTACATAAAGTCTCTGTCCTTCATATCCTATTCATATATCATATATTTATCACACATAGTTCAAAAAAGATGGAGGTCAAACTCATGTCTTTATCTCTCCAAAACATATTCTTTTCTTATTCTTTTATTTATTTATTTGATAGAGACAGCCAGAAATCAAGAAGCAAGAGGAGATAGAGAGGAAGAAAGAGGGACACCTGCAAGACTACTTCACTACTCCCAAAGCTTTTCACCTGCAGCAGGGACCAGGGACTCACACCTGAGTCCTTGTGCATTGTAACATGTGCTCTCAATCAGGTGTGCCACAATCTGGCCCCACTCAATTCATATCACAATTACCCTGTACACTTTTTTTTGTTTGTTTATAGGAAATGCATCCCATGACTCTTGATGTTCTCTTTTTGGTGTTATTATAAACACTCATGTTTCTATATTAATTAAAATTACTCAAATATTCCCAAAGAATGTATATGATTATTTCCTTCTTATTAACATGCTATTACTTTATGACTGGCTATTTAACTCAGATAAAAAAGCTTTAGATATCTCTAGAACCCTCATTTTGAAAATTTACCTTAGTGACTTGTTTTAAAAAAGAATATCCTATGCTAGATTTGATTAGCTATTTTCAGTGATTACAGTGTATTCCATAAAAAAAGAATACTTTATTATTAATTTATTTACTTGTTGCTCTTAAGATTCTTATTTATTTATCTATTTTTATTGCCACCAAGATCATTGCTGAGACTTCATGCCTGCACTAGGATTCTACCCATGTCTACTCCCAGTAGACACTTTTTTCTTTCTTTTTTAATTTGATAAAAATTGATGGGGTGGGGAAGATAGACGCACACAGCACGGTTCCTCTAGTTCCATTTTTTTAAGTAGAAAAAAAATCCATTTTTCCTCTCTGAAAATACTGTCAATTATTAAGTCCTGATTCTCTATAGTAGTATACTTTGAAATATATGTCATTAAGTCACAAAGTGGTTATATGTCCTCACTCATGGTTCTACTAGGTTACTATTGAGATAATGGCTCATTTTCCAATGATTGAAACAAATTAACTTGCTAATAGCATTCCTTGAAACTCAATTTTGAATGCATATAATTAATAACATCCGACTGAAAGACGATAATATAACACATTAGCATGGATGTCTAAGAGAGTGTTTTATATAAAAATTCTAACATTTAATATTAAGCATATATAATAAAAGGAAACCACTCAAAAGAGTCCTTGTATTTTGTACGGGAGTCAGGTAGTGGCACACAGGGTTAAGCGTAGAAGGTGCAAAGTACAAGGACCAGTGAAGAATCTGGGTTAGAGCCTCCCAGCTCCGCACCTGCAGGAGAATCACTTCACAAGAAGTGAAGCAGGTCTTCAGGTGTCTATCTTTCACTTCCCTTTTATGTCTTCCCTTTCTCTATCAGTTTTTCTTTGTCCTATCTAACAGCAACAACAACAGCAACAATAACAACAAAATGGAAAAAATGGACACCAGGAGCAGAGGATTCTTAGTGCAGGCACTGAGCCCCAGTGATAACTCTGGAGAAAAAAAAATGGTAGAAAAGCACATGATAAAACTAATAATTATATGTTCTATTTAAGTTTTCGATGTATTGCTAAAAAATAAAAAGGTTTTAAGTTAAAAAGCAGAAATGAACTAGAATATTAGGACAGTATATAGTTTTTAAAATGTCCATGACAACCTATCAAATACAAAACAATGATAAGCTATGAGATAGTTTAACTTCACATATTTCATCAAAATGCTGATGACAAATAAAATTCACAAATTGAAAACTGAAAAATTAATTTTCTCTCTGCTCTAAACAAACATTCTTATATAACTGAAGGATTTCTTCATGTATCAATGTTTAAATGTGTTCAGTCAAAAAGTCAAAATGAGAAACTCCTATATAGAGAGCAGAAGTCGTGGGAGTTGAACCTTACTAAAAAATGTGAGTTAAAAGAATAAGAAGCATTCTCAAATGTGACATTATGAAATAATTTTACATGTTTAACTTTTAAAAAGTGGTTCTGGGGGGGCAAGGCCAACAATGTGACTTTGGAGCAGCAGCTGCCATGAGCTCTAACAAGCAGCAGATTGCAACCTGGGATTCTCTGGATAGAGTAGGATATTGAGCTGTCTGTGGGAGGGTGAACAAGTGCTGGTCAGGATGTAACCAAAATACAGTCCCATAACTCACACTACTTGGGCTGACAAATGGAGGCCATGGAGACAAATAAAGAGAAATCTGTTTATTATTTCTGAGCCCACCCCTACCCCAGAACCAGCCCCCAGGGGCTGGACAGCTGCTTCTACCAGCCTTCAAGCTGAACTATTTTCTTTACCAAGAATCCTGGCTCACCAGGGGTGTCACTTTCTTTTTGTTTAACTTCTCTCTCTCTTTTTTAAGTGGCTGGAACTATATTTGAGTGACAAAATACCTGACCAATCATAGCCTCATCCATGCCTAGGAAAGACTACCTTGAGGGATTTTTTTTTTTTTTTTTGGATACTTCTTACAATTAGCTGTCTTTGATGAGGCTGCCTGCAGCCAATCCAGAGTGGTCCAAACTGCAGACTATTAGCGGTTTTTACTCTATTTTGTTTAATTATTAGTATTATTACATAAGTGTGTCCCTTTCCCCTCCTCTTTCTTCAGGTTGACCAAAATAAACTCTTACTATTTTTTCCATTGCTAGGTGACTGGCAACCCAGACCTGAAGACACGAAGGCACATCATAGTTACAATGAAAAAAAAGTAAGGATAAAGAAAGGATCCTAATAGCTGCAAGAGAAAAATAAAAGTCACATACAGGGGAAAACCCAAAAGATTATCAGCAGATTTCTCTACTCAAACTCTAAAAGCGAGAAGAGAATGGCAAGATATCTATTGAGCCCTGAATGAAAAAGGGTTTCAACCAAGGATAACATATCCTGCAAGACTTTCATTCAAACTAGATGGAGGAATCAAAACCTTCTCAGACAGACAACAGTTAAAGGAGGCAACCATCACCAAGCCTGCCTTGAAAGAAGTACTAAAAGACCTCTTATAAACATCACTATAATACTTGACATATATCAGAGCAAATAAAAAAATTGTTGAATAATGGCACTACAATATATTAAATCCATATTATCAATAAATTTCAATGGCTTAAATTCACCCGTTAAAAGGCACAGGGTGGGAAGATGGATGAGAAAATGCAATCCAACCATATGCTGCCTGCAAGAATCCCACATGACCCAACAAGACAAATACAGATTTAAAGTGAAACAATGGAAAACTATCATACAGGGTAATGAACCACACACACACAAAAAAGGCAGGAACAGTCATTATCATCTCTGACACCATAGACTTTAAATTACATAAAGTAATAAAAAATAGGCAAGGCCATTACATATTGATCAGAGGATCAGTCAAGCAAGAAGATTTAACAATTATTAGCATCTATGCACCCACGGAGGGACCATCTAAATACATCAAACACCTACTGAAAGAACTACAAAAATACATCAATCATAATACAATAATAGTGGGAGACTTTAACACTCCACTTTCCCACTTAAACAGATCCACAAAGCAGAGAATCAACTAAGAAATGAGAATTAAATGAACAGATGGAGAGACTAGACCTCCTGGACATTTTCAGAGTTCTTCACTTCACCCCAAAAGACTGGAATACACATTATTTTCAAATCCACACAGCACATACTCAAGGATAGACCACGTGTTAGGCCACAAAGACAGTATCAACAAATTCAAGAGCACTGAAATCATCCCAAGTATCTTCTCAGACCACAGTGGAGTAAAGCTAACATTCAACAACAAAAAGAAAATTATTCAAAGTCACAGAATCTGGAAATTCAACAACATACCGTTTAGAAACTGCTGGCTCAGAGAGGCAATCAAGCAAGAAATTCAAATGTCCCTGAAAACAAATGAAAATTAAGACACAAGTTATCAAAATATTTGGGACACAGCTAAAGCAGTATTGAGAGGGAAACACATAGCCATACAATCACACATTAGATAACAAGAAAAACCTCAAATAAGCGACCTTACTGCATGGCTTAAGATCTTAGAGGAAGAGGAACAAAGAGGAGCAAAGAACAACCAGAAGGACAGAAATCATTAAAATTAGAACAGAAATAAATAACATCAAATATAAGGAGAACCATATAAAAGATCAATGAAGTCAAATGTTGGTTCTTGGAAAAATTAAACAAGATTCACAAACCCTTAGCCAAACTTACAAAAAAAAAAATGAAGAAGACTCAAATAAATAGAATTGTAAATAATAGGGGAGATATTACAGCTGATACTACAGAAACCCAGAAAATCATGTGAAACTTCTACAAAGAACTATATGCCACCAAGCTAGAAAATCTGGAAAAAAATGGAAGAATTCCTAGAAACATATGTCCTTCCAAAATTGCCCAAGAAAAACTACAAAACCTAAATGCACCAATCACAGATAAAGAAATCAAAAGTTATTAAAAATCTTCCCAACTACAAAAGTCCTGGACCAGATGGCTTCACAAACGAATTCTACAAAACCTTAAGGAAAGAATTAATACCTATACTTCTAAAGCTCTTCCACAAGATCAAAGAAACAGGAACACTCTCCACCTTCTATGAAGTGAACATCACCCTGATAGCAAAAGCAGATAGGAACACAACAAAAAAAGAAAACTATAGACCAATATATCTGATGAACATAGATGCCAAAATATTAAACAAGCTCCTGGCCAACCGGATACAGCAGTATATCACAAAGATTGTTCATAATGACCAAGTGGGATTTATCCCAGGTATGCAAGATTGGTTCAAAATGACTATTCTCCCCAGAGCCACATACAAATTTAACACAATACCCATCAAAGTTCCACCAAGATTCTTTAAGAGAATAGAACAAAAATTGCAATCATTTATCTGGAACCAGAAAACACCTAGAATTGCCAAAACAATCTTGAGGAAAAGAAACAGAAATGGAGGCATCACCCACCCAGATCTCAAAATATATTATAAGGTCATCATCATCAAAACAGCCTGATACTGGATAACAATTTGTTTGGCTTTATATGTTAACTCTCTTTTCAGCACCAGGTTCCAGATGCTAGCACGATGCCAACCAAACTTCCCTGGACAGACAACCCCACCAATATGTCCTGGAGCTCTGCTTCTCCAGAGCCCCACCCTACTAGGGAAAGAGAGAGGCAGGCTGTGAGTATGGATGGAC
This sequence comes from Erinaceus europaeus, assembly GCF_950295315.1. NCBI lineage: Eukaryota > Metazoa > Chordata > Mammalia > Eulipotyphla > Erinaceidae > Erinaceus > Erinaceus europaeus. The sequence goes on from NC_080178.1 coordinate 23,548,954, forward strand.
CTATCAATGTCCATGTTCAGCAGGGAGGCAATTACAGAAGCCAAGACCTTCTACCTTCTGCATCCCACAATGACGTTGGGTCCATACTCTCAGAGGTTTAAAGAATAGGAAAGCTATCAGGGGTGGGGATGGGATATGGAGATCTGGGTAGGAATTGTGTGGAGTTGTATCCCTCTTATCCTATGGTTTTGACAATGCTTCCTTTTATAAAAAAAAATAAATAAAAAGTGGCTCTCGTTAAAGAAAGGAAATCTGAAATTCTTCATCATTTCTACTTTAAATCACCCATTTAGAGTTTTGTCATCCAGTCTTTCCCTATAGGTTACTTGACAAAACTCCTGTTTGCCCTAGTATTAAATACTTATGCTGCTATCTGCAAAGTTTCTGTTCCTTAGTGCTTTCATTAAATTTTGTTCTTCAGGTTTTCTGATAATTAATCAGTTACTTTAGATGATGCCCTGGGGTAAAATAATTACACTAAATGATTAGCTTTTCAGCCTTGAGGCCTGTTGGCTGAAGACATAAGAACTATTACATGATCTATAGAATAATGCCACATCACTAAATCACTGTACATAAATGTCTCCAGCAAATACAGTTTTGCTAAAGAGCAAAAAATGTGATTTGCTTTATAATGTGCTGCATGCTTAAAAAAATTCACCAAGGAAGACAGCAAGGAAACAAAACGCTTGATTTTCAAAAAATGTCCTACATCAGGAGATTTTCATTTCTACGTTGGCTTCTCCTAACTATAAAATATTCATTGATTGCTGATAATCTTTTCTTTATCTATAAAAGTAAAGGGAGCTTTAGGAAAAGATAAAGCAAAGTAAGAATTCAATCTAGCTTAGTTTTTTTTTTTCCTCTGCTAATTTGTATTTAATTCCTTACAAGTAAGAAAATAACCTCCAGTTTGAGGATGAAATTCATTATCCTTTATGTTTTTTGAATTAATTCTCTATAATTTGGTTGTTTATTTTGGATAATCACAGGCAGGAGGTGTGATATGTAACAATTTAGATATATTTTATATTTAACTTCATTTGGTTTCTAAGATCAATTTTGCTCAATAAAGTCCTTAAGGCACCCAAGAATGTGACTTGAAGATCACTAGTTTGCTACATTTAACACTGCAGTTATGTGGATATTTATTTGTATACATATACACATATATGTATGCATACATGTATGTGTCTGCACTTTTAACTACATATATATGTATGTATATAGTCTAGTTTCTGACTATCATGTTTAAATTCAAGTTGGCAAGAGATATGGAAGCAAACTAAATGCCCATCAACAACTGTATAAAGAAGTTATGGATCATATATCAATGGAGTACTACTTGGCAATTAAAAAAAGATACTATTGTGGGGGCTGTGTGGTGCATACCTGGTTAAGTGCACCTGTTACATGTGCAAGGACTTGGATTCATGCTCCTAATACCCACCTACAAGGAGGGGTGATGCTTCGTGAGCAGTGAAGCAGTTTTGTAGGTGTCTTTCTGTTCCTTTCTCTCTCCCTTTCTATTCCCCTCCCTCTCAGTGCCTCTGTCATATCAAATAAAATAAAGATTTTAAATAAAAAGCAAATGTTAATATTTTAAAAAGAAATGCTACTGTGTCCTTTAGGATAAAAAGGATGGAACTGGAGGTGATTATGCTTAGTGAAGCAAGGTAGAAAGTGAAAACCAGTTGAATGTGAAACCAGATGGTTTCATTCATATGTGCAATATAGATTATTGAAACACATAAACTTGCAAAAAAAAAAAGGAGTAGGTGGATGGTGTGAGTTGGGGTTGTGGGGAGCAAACCTGTTTCTAAGACCTTGGGAGAAATATAGTGGTTATCCTTGGGGGGAGGCATTGGGATACACTAAATTTTAGTGGTGCTATGCCCGTTACCTTATTATCTGGTAAATCACTAATAAAATAAATTCAAGTTGTCAATAGAAATTAAAACAGAATATTAGAAGTATGACAGTCTTAGAGAGTATAAATTAAAGTCTATGGTAAATGCATCCAAACACATTTCTAATGGTCTGGGAAAGTATCATTGCTGTAAAACACAGGTTTTGCATCTGAGAGGTCTCAGCTTCAATTTCAGGTACCAACAATAGTCATAGCTGATCAGTGTTCTGCTTTAAAAAAATAATTTATATAAAGAGTATACAATTTACAGTGCTGCTAAGAGGCTTGTGAATGTCTGTTTCACTAACCATCAGTAGCTTTTGAATCCTTGCTTTAATTGCAACCTTTGCCATTTTGATAGATAAAAAATATATAAACAGGGGGCCAGGTGGTGGCGCAACTAGCTGAGCACACGTTACAGTGGACAAGGGTCCAGGTTCGATCCCCTGGTCCCCACCTGCAGGGGGAAGGCTTCACAAGTGGTGAAGCAGGGCTGCAGGTATCTCTGTCTTTCTCCCTCTCTATCAACCCCTTCCCTCTCAATTTCTACCTGTCTCTATCCAATAAATAAATAAAGATGATTTTAAAAAAAAGCTTTAAAAAATATATATAAACATACAATGTTTTAGTTACATTAGGTTAATGAGTTCTGAGTCATGATTCAATCTATTCAGGTTTACAATAAAAAAGGTAAAAGTCATGCCACTGTATTGTACTATAATTTTTATTATCCCTAAGTAATTTCAAAATATTTTAATAGAATTAAACTGGGATTTGAATAATAAGAAGGAATTTAGTTTCCAACCCATATTACAAGAAAAAAAAATCCTGGTATATTAGCAAAAAATTTCTACATGGATAACTAGTGCAAATGCCATGGTGAGAAAGTGTTATCTATCATCTTAAATGAGGCACCCATTTGATGTAAGCTACATTTTGTATATGAAGAAAAATTATGGTTAGAAGATAACATTTAAAAAAATATTTATTTATTCCCTTTTTAAATATTTATTTTATTTATTTATTCCATTTTGTTGCCCTTGTTGTTTTATTGTTGTAGTTATTATTGTTGTTGTCGTTGTTGGATAGGACAGAGAGAAATGGAGAGAGGAGGGGAAGACAGAGAGGGGGAGAGAAAGATAGACACCTGCAGACCTGCTTCACCGCCTGTGAAGTGACTCCCCTGCAGGTGGGGAGCCGGGGTTCGAACCGGGATCCTTATGCTGGTCCTTGTGCTTTGCGCCACCTGCGCTTAAACCGCTGCGCTATAGCCCGACTCCCTATTTACTCCCTTTTGTTGCCCTTGTTTTATTGTTATAGTTATTATTGTTGTTGTCATTGTTGGATAGGACAGAGAGAGAAATGGAGAGAGGCGGGGAAGACTGAGAGGGGGAGAGAAAGATAGACACCAGCAGACCTGCTTCACCACCTGTGAAGGCGACTTCCCTGCAGATGGGGAGCCAAGGTTCAAACCAGGATCCTTACTCTGGTCCTTGCGCTTTGTGCCACATGCGCTTAACCTGCGGCACTACCGCCGGAATCCCTAGAAGATAACACTTTAGTATTATCTATATTAATGTAAATAACAGATTAGTTATTTCTATATCTCCTATAAATATTACCTTCACCTGGGTTTGAAAAACTGATGGGATTTCTCTACGAGTGTTTTAAAATTGGTACAAAGCATTTGCGACTATGCTGTTTTGTTTCTGTTCTAATCTTCCTGGCTTCAATAACATCAAACCAGAGACTCTGTGGCTTACAAGCCGCATAAATTTAGTTCACAGTCTTAGAGGTTGAGAAAGCCAAGACAACCTGCCAGAATATTTGTTGGTTGTTTAAGGACTTACTTCCTGGTTCAGAGACAGTCTTCTTCTTCTTCTTCTTCTTCTTCTTCTTCTTCTTCTTCTTCTTCTTCTTCTTCTTCTTCTTCTTCTTCTTCTTCTTCTTCTTCTTCTTCTTCTTCTTCTTCTTCTTTTCTGAACGAATTAGTGAGTTTTCTGAAGTGGCAAAATGAATTAAGGAACTTCCTAGGGTACAGTCTGCAAGACTTTTATAATTTTTGATAAAAGTTTTATTTTCATGACCTACCTCCCAAAGGCTCTACCTCCAAATTGCATTAAAGGTGGGCATTAGGATTTAACATATAAATAGAGGTAAACAAAAACAGCCTACAGATGTCTTTGATGAAAAAAACACATTTTTAGTTATATTAGCACATCTAGTCAAGTTGTACTTAACTCTTGTCAATTCTGGAATTTTTCTTTTTCTTTTTTCTGCTTTTTATTTTAGAAATGGTTTTGCATTTTTCTTCTGGTTTATTCAACATTTGTTTGTTTGTTTATTTGCTTTCCCTTGGCAGGTGAGGACCAAGTGTTTGAACCCAGGTCCTTGCACACTATAATGCATACAGTTAGCCAGATGTGCCACCACTTGGTGGTCCCCAACTGTCTAAACTTTTAAACAAACTATTAAATAAGCAATATGGTTTATATTGAGCATCTGCCTTCCTTTATGAAATTTAGACTTTTGGTGAATGCTAGTGGCTTTTTAAAAATTTTCTTTATTGGTGAATTAATGTTTTACATTCTACAGTAAATACAATAGTTTGTACATGCATAACATCTCTCAGTTTTCCATATAACAATACAATCCCCTTTAGGTCTGTTGTCATCCTTCTTGGACCTGTATTCTCTCCCCCTTCTCACATCCCAGAGTCTTTTACTTTGGTGAATCATAGGGTTTGTTCACTTCTATATCTTTTGAGAATTCTACAGACTATTTTTTTTTTATTTTTCCACCTTTATTTTGATAGAAACTAGATGTTATTTCCAGGTACATTTTCAAATCAATGGTTTCTATTCATTTATTTTTTATCAAATAGATACGCATTTTATACTATGTTAACGTATGATTTTTCTAGTCATATATCACACTGGCTTCCCCCAAATTTAATCGTGCCAAATATTTACTCAAATATTTCCTCAGTAAGCCTGTGTCTGTCTAACTTTATATAAATTTGCTGTTTACTCAAATATTTCCTCAGTAAAAGTAAAGGCTCCCCACCTACAGGGGGTCACTTCACAATCTGTGAAGCAGGTCTGCAGGTGTCTGTCTTTCTCCCCCCCCCCCGCCTTCCCCTCCTCTCTCCATTTCTCTCTGTCCTATCTAAAAATGACGACATCAATAACAACAATAACTACAACAATAAAACAACAAGGGCAACAAAAAGGAAATAAATGATTTTTAAAAAGTAAAAGAAAATACTACCACAATCATAAGGTTTACCAAGTTAACATAAATATAGCAGAATGTTAAGTATAGTTATATTCTTCTTACCCTGAATTCTGAATGTGTATACAATTAGTTAAAGCAATTTAAAAAAATGTAGCTATCTCCTAATCAGTGTGCTATGACTGCTTTGTCTTTCAAACTATAAACACAATAATAAACATAGAAATTTGAGGGTTTTTTTAAAAATGCATTTGACAGTTACTACTCAGACTCAATCACAATTTTCCTTTAATTTTGTTGTCTCCAATATGTAAAAAAGGAAAATTTTAGGTGAAATATTCAATAGCATAGAGTTTGTAATTATTAGGTGTGAAACTGGATGACAGGTCTAATGCAACCCATTAATTTTAATATTTATTCAGCAATAATACATAGGAAATATGTACCAAATTAGTTATGAAAATCTTGGTTCCCACAATAATATACATTCTATATTGTCATTGTTATCACTGTTTTTTTCCTAATTAATTAAAAAAATTAGCACAAAAATGGCATGTAATTTCTATTAAAATAATACTTATCAAAATATCTATATGCATACTATTAGCAGGCATTAAGGTGACTAGATAAGAAGCTATTGAGAAAAATAACAGTAAATTTGAGAAACAGAGTGGGGGGGAAGGTGGCATAATGGTTATGCTAAGAGACTCTCTTGCTTGAGGCTCCAAAAGCTCTGGACTCAATCCCCAGTTACTACCATAAACCAGAGCTGATCAGTACTCTGGTTAAAAGTGTACATGACCCCACCAATGTGTCCTGGAGCTCAGCTTCCCCAGAGACACACCTTACTAGGGAAAGAGAGAGGCAGACTGGGAGTATGGACCGACCAGTCAACGCCCATGTTCAGCGGGGAAGCAATTACAGAAGCCAGACCCTCTACCTTCTGCAACCCTCAACGACCCTGGGTCCATGCTCCCAGAGGGCTAGAGAATGGGAAGGCTATCATGGGAGGGGGTGGGTTATGGGGATTGGGTGGTGGGAATTGTGTGGAGTTGTACCCCTCCTACCTTATGCTTTTGTTCACTAATCCTTTCTTAAATAAAAAATTAAAAAAAAAAAGTGTACATGACTCCAAGCTCAAGGATCAGCATAATGATCCAGGTTCGAGCCCCCAATTCCCCATCTGCAGGGGGGGGGGGTCACTTCACAAGCACTGAATCAGGTCTGCAGGTATCTGGCCCTCTACTGATATTTCTCTGTCCTGTCCAACAACAACAGCAATAGCAACAATAACAACAATAGCAATGACAACAAGGGCAACAAAATAGAGAAAATGGCCTCAAGGATAGTGGATTCTTACTGTAGGCACCAAGCCCCAGCAATAACCCTAGAAGCAGAAAGTAAATAATTAATTAAAAGAGAGAGAGAAATAAAAGGTTAACAGTTATTAACTAAATATGCATATGTATGAATATATGCAAATGGATATGTGTGTGCATTCGTATATGTAGTGATACAAAAATGCATATATATATATATATTATTCATACTCCATTACTAACTATATCTTGACATATTACTTGATGCTGAACTTATGATAATAAGAGCTTAGGGTTATATTAATCAATACAGACACATTATTCATTCCCTTCCTCTTTTAGTCTCACAAATCCTTACTTCTCTATTTTGGTGTTAAAATGCAAAGATGCTTCCAAACATAGGCATACATCTGAACAATCATTTATCCTTCTTCAAGATTAACGGCAGAGATTTTTATTTAAATAATTACGAGAAGGACTTCAAAAAAGTAAAAATCTTCACATTTCAACATCAGGATCCAGTAGGTCAAAAGTAAAACAATATTAAAATGAGCGGAGAGAATAGAAGTTAGAAGGCTTTGCTTTGCAATGCTCACATGACAAAACCTTAAAGCAGCATAACGTCTTGAACTTGACCAACTGTTTCCCTATTGAGTTAAATTCTCCGGAGAGGAACGCTTTGGCATGGAATTAACTCTCATTGTGTACTTATTCAACCACCACTTTTTCCAAGAGAGGAAGTTGATGCTCAATTTTACTACCAACAGCATCTGACATACATGATCACATTCATTAAGACTAGAGGAGCTTACATTTTTCACATTTTTTTTGATACGATTGGATGGTTTCTTAATGGTGTACCAGCCAAGAATTAAGTAACCATAACAACAATATCCAGGAAGTACATGTTCTTGCTTTCATGCTTCTTTTTCTATTTTACCCAAGCAACTACCCTTGTAAGATATTTGAAAAATGTATGAAAGAAACATATGGAAACTTTTAAGACTTGCCTTTTGCAAATGAATAAAAGGTTCCAGATGTCATCAGGATGCTGGCCAGGCTTCCCTGGACTGAAGACCCCACCAATGTGTCCTGGAGCTCCGCTTCCCCAGAGACCCACCCTACTAGGGAAAGAGAGAGGCAGACTGGGAGTATGGACCGACCAGTCAACGCCCATGTTCAGCGGGGAAGCAATTACAGAAGCCAGACCTTCTACCTTCTGCAACCCACAATGACCCTGGGTCTGTGCTCCCAGTGGGATAGAGAATGGGAAAGCTATCAGGGGAGGGGGTGGGATATGGAGATTGGGTGGTGGGAATTGTGTGGAGTTTTACCCCTCCTACCCTATGGTTTTGTTAATTAATCCTTTATTAAATAAAAAAAAAAAAAAGACTTCTAAGAGAAATCTTCCTTTTTTTTTTTTTGTAATGTTAAACATTGTCTCTATTTGACCGGGAAGGACAATTTAGTTTTTTAGCAGACTCATTAAATACAGTATTATGCCTTTAATATGTGGTGTAATTTATATACTTTCAAATACATGTTGGTAACATAGAAAAAAGTACAATGACACCTGCTATTATAAATAAAACATATCTTCAAAGATCATTTCAAATTAAATTATTTTAAGCCGTATATGTATATGTATATGTATATGTATATGTATATGTATATGTATATGTATATGTATATGTATATGTATATGTATATGTATATGTATATGTATATGTATATGTATATGTATATGTATATGTATATGTATATGTATATGTATATGTATATTTGAGGAAAGGTTTTGAGTTGAAAGTGCAAAGTTCCTACAGAGAGAAATTGAAAGAGGAGTGCTAGACACCTGCAGACCTGTTTCAACGTAGGTGGGAAGCAGGGGGCTCAAACCTGAATCCTTATGCTGATCCTTGAGCTTCACGCCATGTGTGCTTAACCCGCTGTGCTACCACCCAGCCCAAAGCTTCCTTATTGAATTTAAAAGGTGAGTAAAAGGATTGAGTTCAGTGTGTGTGTGTGTGTGTGTGTGTGTGTAGGAAACAGAGTTGCTATGTGATATATTTATCCAGATTTAAGGAAAATACCTTTTTTTAAGCCTAAATTCCAATGAGCTATAGTTCTCCATTATTACAGTTAGTAAGTACCATTTAGGTTATCTGCTACTAGAAAAATCAGTATCTTTGTAATTATGATTTTAAATTTATTTCCTTATTTATATATAGTCAATTAGTCTAAAATCCTGCTGTTTCTACAATAGTTGGGCATAGATGGGTTTCATTCACTTAATAAGCAAACATTGTACTTCCCAGTTGAAATACAGATGACATATATATTATATATACACATATATATGACATGTATTTTATGTACACATATGTATTTATGTACCCATATCTTTAGATATATAATGTATATATACAATACATATACATTTTAATATATTATTTTAATAAGAGAGAACAATAGAAAAAAATATATGGTGGTGTGAGGAATTAAACCTGAAACTGTGAAGCCTCAGGCACTAGAGTCTGTTTGTATAACCATTTTACTCTCTCCCCCACATGACTTTTAAGTGAGCCAAAGAGATTTTAAGTAAGACAAATCACAAAGAAGAGGTTTATTGTTCCACATGACTAGAATGTCCTCAAGTACAACTAAACTTAATGCGTAAGTGTAAGTCCACCCACGAAGCTAGTGTTGTTTTTCTCTCTGTCTTATAAAAGTAGCTTTCAATATAGAGTAGACCAGATTGTATTAAATGACCCCAGCCAAATCAATATCGATGTCATATTAGTTTGCCAGTTTCAAACTAAATCTATTCTTCACTGAAAGTACAGACTGAAAACTGAACCCCTCCAAAATCCACTGTTATTAAAAGCTCAAGCAGAAAATTTATAGAGGTATATGTCTTTAGTCTGGATTCTGCTACACATCAATCCATGCAGAATGGATTATAGAAGTCATTGTCAACTACCTCCACATTACATTAATGGGTTTCCCCAAATAGAAAGATGTATTATATCACTGAGCAAGATCAAGTGTAGCAAAGAGAAGAAAAGTCCAAAATGCTAAGTTCTAAATCATCCAACACTGTACAAGATATAATTTTATGTCTAGGTCTTATGTCTACTAAAGTAATTTCTTATACTGGTTAGGTATTACAGATTACTTGGTTTATTGTGGTTCTATGAAACCCATTTTCAGACATAAAAATATTTAGTTTGGATTTTACACATATTTATCACTATGAATCAATAAATGAATAATTATTGCAGGTGCAAATATTTAAATATATAATTAAATTATGTTTTCCACACAATTAAATTATTATAATCAATGTGGTTTTAAAATGTTAGTTACAGCCAAATTACCAGTTGTGGTTTGCAAAGCTTTATAAACTTACAGCTTTACAAAGTTTAATATTTATTTGTAAATAATGTCTGTGAACTAAAAATGTACTATATCTGTGGGCCAGGCAGTGGCACATCAGGTGAAGTGCAGAAAGTATATGTGTCAGAACTTGCACAAAGACCTGGATTTGAGGCCCTGCTTCCTACCTAGGAACGCTTCACAAGCCTTGAAGAAGGTCTGCAGGTGTCTCTCTTTCTCTCTCCCTCTCCCTGCTCAATTTCTCTCTGTTCTATCGAGTAATAATAATCATAATGTCCACCAGGAACACTCAATTCCTAGTGTTGGCACCAAGTCTGAGTGATAGCCCCAACCGGGGGCAGGGGTGGCAAAAAAGTGGTATATCTTTAAGATCAAATTATTGTTGAAGTATATTTTGCTACCCATAGGGCCTTGGATTAATGTAACAATTCATTAATTTATAATTTGATAATCTGGTAATGACTAAACGAGAAAGTATAAAACACTGAAACATGAAAAATGACAATCTATAGATTGAGAATGATCTTCAGCTAACAGGTTGGAACGAAATTCCTACATTTATATACATTTAAGTTGAACTATTGCACATGCTTCTTTTGGGAAAAAAATAAAGTTGGTAAATAAGGGCAATAAGGGGCTGGGTGGTGGCGCACCTGGTTGAGCGACACGTTACAGTGTGAAAGGACCCAGGTTCGAGTCCCTGGCCCCCACCTGCAGGGGGAAAACTTTATGAGTAGTGAAGCAGGGCTGCAGGTGTCTCTCTGTCTATCTCCTCCTTACCTCTTGATTTCTGGCTATTTCTATGCAATAAATAAAGATAATAAAAAAAAATAAGAGCAATAAATGACAGCTAGGTCAATGCATATGCTATCCTGCTGTTGCTAATCAGGGATAAAAGAGTAATTGTGTAGGGCAGCAAATTTACTTGGTATCATGATGTATAAAATGCCAAAAAAATAATTTGTTGGTCATTTGTTGACCATGAGTTGATTTTTTTTTTCACATAGAGACAAACACACACAGTGACAGTGGGAGAAGGAGAAAGATGTGCAGTAAAGTGGATACATTTTGTACTATCCAGTTAAATTAGAGATGTCAGATTTTTCATGTGTTCAAGCTTCTATAAAGAAATGAGAGAAAAAATAAAAGAAGAAATGAGTTTGAAGGGGCCAGGTGATGGTGTACCTGGTTGAGCGCATATGTTACAATGAGCAAGGACCTGGGTTCAAAACAAATAATAATTTTATATTTTCATGACAACAGGCACAGAAGCTCAACTGAAATAAATCATGTGTTATATATTTAGAAAGCATATAACACAGAGAGATCCAGGTTCAAGGCCATGCATAGGGAAAGCGTCATGAAATGTGAAGCTGGTCTGCAAAATGTCTCTCCTTCTCTTATTCTTTATCTCCCTCCCTCCTCTCAATTTCTCTCTGTCCTATCAAATAAAATAAAATGAAATGAAACAGAAGGAAATAAAATAGAAAGAAGAGACTAGGAAAGAAAAGGAAAGGAAGAGAGAAGAGAAGAGAAGGGGAGGGGAGGGGAGGAGAGGAGAGGAGAGGAGAGGAGAGGAGAGGAGAGGAGAGGAGAGGAGAGGAGAGGAGAGGAGAGGAGAGGAGAGGAGAGGAGAGGAGAGGAGGAAAAAGAAAAGAAAAAAGAAAATGGCGACTGCAAGTCATGGATTCCTTGTGCAGGCACTGAGTCCCGGAGATAACACTGGTGGCAATAATATCAACAACAATTATAATCATATAGGGTTAACTCAGGTAAAGCATGATGACTTCGATGCATTAAAGTTTAATTTTGAGGGTTTCATCAATAAGACTGAGTTGACTTACTAGTCAGTTCACATTTATTATCTACATTACACATTATTTGGCATTACTAAACATTATTAGTATTATAAATCAAGCCAGGGTCTTTCTGTAAGGGTGTCTTTCAGTAGTGTTAGAGTCATACACTTTGATAGTGTTTTTTTTTAATGAATAATCACTACATTCAATATACCCTGCTTTTAATCCGAGTATTTGTTTTCATCATCCTACATTTGATGACCATGCCCTCACTCTGAAATCAGAAAGCTTATCTGAGAATTAGGCACTAAATAAAAGGATAAGTCAAAAGTAACCACTTTATGCTTTCATGTGTGTTGTGTGTGTGTTCAGTGAGTTAAATCTGAGGAAACAGGCAAGAACAGGTAAATTAAATAATAAAAGTTCAGTTAATTACCTTCCACTAACAACATATAATTCATAATTGTAATGGAAATTAACTTCAGAAAATACACATTCTATTTTCTTTCCCAAATTGTTATAATTGTGAGTATGCTTTTACCCATTCCTACATCCCTGTTTTTTTTTAATCCATGATCTACTTTCATGACAAACCTCAGGAAAATAAAATCTCAGTTAAAAAAAATAGAAATTAAATTCAAACACTGCTAGAAAAAAAGGGTGTTGAAAGTACTAAAACATAATCACATTTGTCTAAGTCTACAAAATCTGTAAAAATCTAAAAGTAGATACTTAAAGGGGATTATGTCCTTCAAATAAAATTTGTCAGAATTTCCAAATGTCCTCTCATTTCTCACTCACTTTGGATTGCCAAAAACATCTAGAAACTTTCAACAGAGAGAGAGAGAGAGAGAGAGAGAGAGAGAGAATGGTAATGTATTTGTCACTCTATTAGGTAGCAATCATCACTTCTAATTTCTTTAAACTGTTTTATAAGGTCAATGATAATTTATAAGACAGTCGTTGACACATGTATAAAATTTCTCATCTTCATACAATAGGTGTTTGCATACCATTCCCACCACCAAACTTTGCATATGCACAGGTTCCCCAGCACCCTCTCAGTCGTCTGCCCCCCATTAATTCCCACACTGGTTCTTGAATTTTCTGCAAGAGATCATGCCTACTCCAAGTTTTATCCTGTACTTTGCCTGCCTGCCTGCCTGCCTGCCTGCCTGCCTGCCTGCCTGCCTGCCTGCCTGCCTGCCTTACTCCCTTCCTTGCTTCCTTCCTTTTTCTTTCTGTTCTTTCTTTTCACTTTACATCTTTCTTGGTTTTATATCTTAGTTTCACCTATAAGTAAGATCATCTGGCATTTATCCTTCTCCTTCTCACTGATATCACTTAGCATGATTTTTGTCTTCTATCCAAGATATGTTACCTTTAAATTAATATGATGCTTTTGTTGTAATCACTACTCCTGATTTTCATAGTATTTCCTCAAGTTTGTCCAAAAGAAGGATCCCTTCTCCAATAATCCACATACTTTGCTAGTAAAAACTGATTCTACTGTCAGCATACAGAAGCATATAAACAGATAGGATGCGGAACTCTGGTGGTAGGAATTGTGTGGAATGGTACCCCTTTTATCCAAGAGACTTGTCCATCATAATTAAATCAATAGCAAACAAAAAGCATATAAACAAAGAATCAAAGCTAACAAACGACCAATAATAATTTCCTTCACCTCTTCCCTGTCATAGTGATAGGTTTAGAAAGACAACTGGGTTTAAACGTGCCTAACAAAGAAATTCAATCACTGCATTTCATCACATACAAAAATAAACTCCAAATAGATCAAGAACTTGGATGTTAGACCAGAAACTGTCACATATTTAGAGGAAAATAGTGACATAATACTTTCCCATCTAAGTCTTAGAGACATCTTCAATGACACAAGTACAGTTGCAAGAAAGACAAAACCAAAAATGAACCAATGGGACTAAATCAAATTTAAAAGCTTTGCAGCAAAAGAAACCATAACCAATCAAAAAGACTCCTTACAGAATGGCGGAAGATCTTTATATGCAATACACCAGACAAGAGGCTAATAACCAAAATATATAAGGAGATCACAAATCTCATGAAAATAAATAAATACAGATAAAAAAGGAGCTCACCCCCAAATAGGGAAAGGGTATGAAAATAATTATGCATAATTATCCTTTATTTTCAATAACTTGATTTCCCATAATTCCTTTGACTATCAAACTGTGTAGGCTTTTTTGTTTTTTATCTAAAACTTTTGGGAAATTTTCATAATTAGTATCATATTCACCAAAAGAGTTGGAGTTTTTGTCCAGTGTTGTATTTAAATACATTACAAAGCAAAATCCTTGCTAACTCTAGTGATAAATCACCATATTACAACCATTAGAGCGCTTAATTTGTACCTAAAATCAATTGGGACTTACTGGTGCCTAAATAATATATTACCAGGATTAAAAAAAATAAAAGAAAGAAAATTTGAATATTACACTTCAGTGCAAGATAAACCATCAGTCACCTTGAGCACTTAGAAAAATTTATAAAAACCAGAGACAAATTGTAAGAAAAATGCACTTGGATTTTAATGTTAGGATTTGTGGGATTTTATTGTAGTGGAACAAAAAGACAAAATGACTAGAAAAATAGAGTGATGGGAGTCGGGCTGTAGCGCAGCGGGTTAAGCGCATGTGGCGCAAAGCACAAGGACCGGCATAAGGATCCCGGTTTGAACCCCGGCTCCCCACCTGCAGGGGAGTCACTTCACAGGCGGTGAAGCAGGTCTGCAGGTGTCTATCTTTCTCTCCCCTCTCTGTCTTCCCCTCCTCTCTCCATTTCTCTCTGTCCTATCCAACAACGACAACAACAATAATAACTACAACAATAAAACAACAAGGGCAACAAAAGGGAATAAATAAATATAAAAAAATTTAATTAAAAAAAAGGTTTTAAAAAAGAAAAATAGAGTGATATATAGTGATGTTGAAGCTTTTTACAGAGGAAGGATGAATGCTGTGTTTGAAATCAGGGTTCTGAAGAGGTGGAGAGATATAATTCCTCAAGTCAGAAAGTGATATTTTATTAAATATTACTAAAACATAATTTGTTAACTGATAAGCTTATTCCTTAGACCATCAAATTCCATGAAGACTATATATTAGTATACAAAGAATCAAATCAACTTATTGTACTGTTTGAGCCTGTGTTAACTGATAGAATGTTGGAACTATAATTGCGAGCTGTTGGCTAAAATATATTTGTTCAAAGGATGAACAGGAGTTCTAGATCTTTGCCTCTACCAGTTTTTAGCTTACTTTTTTTTTTGAGTCATAAGCAAGAACAAAAATAACACAATGAAGTGTTTTAAAATAATGACAAATACTTAGATCAACCATAATGAAGGTAGACATACAATTATTTTTATATATTTGACACTGTATAAAGCAAAGAATTTTAATATTTTATTTTACCTAACCAACTAGAGATCTTATTAAGACTAAGTTTATTATTGACAAAGCAGTTTTTGGGCTTGTCAGCAGCACACCTATTAGAATGCATAAATTCAGTGAGCAAGGACATTAGCTCAAGTCCCCAGTCCCCACATCATGAGTGGAAACTTCACAAGCGGTGACTTCTCTCTGTCTCTATCCTAAGTATATAAACAAAATAGTTTTTTAAAGAAATGTTTTACAGCTAAAGAAGTTGATCACATTTTCAGAACTACAAAGAAGGAAAAATTCTTTGAATCTATGCCTGTTTTGCTATAAACTCTATTCTTCACATTCTAACACTTGAGAGAACACACACACAGAGAGAGAGAGAGAGAGAGAGAGAGAGAGAGAGAGAGAGAATAGTGACAGTCAACAGATAAATCTGGAAATGACTTTTTTTTCACAGTTAACAAGTGAACAGCCAATACCAAAGAGACTACTTTTCTTATTCAATGTGGCAATGTTTATTTACAAAGTTGGGACTTTTTTTTTTTTTGGCAATATAACAGGCAATCTGGAAATCATATTATATCTGCAATATGCGTAAATCCTGCCAAAGTAATTTATTCTGAAAATATTTACTAAGTGACTACCCACAAGAATACAACAAACTGGGAGTTGGGCAGTAGCACAGCGGCTTAAGTGCAGGTGGTGCAAAGCACAAGAACCCCCAGCTTCTCACCTGCAGGGGAGTCGCTTCACAGGTGGTGAAGCAGGTCTGCAGGTGTCTGTCTTTCTCTCCCCCTCTCTGTCTTCCCCTCTTCTCTGCATTTCTCTCTGTCCTATCCAACAACACCATCAATAATAACAATAATAACTATAACAATAAGACAACAGGGCAAAAAAAAGGGAATAAATAAATATTGAAAAAAGAACTACTTTAAAAAAAGAATAGAACAAACTATTGTAATCAGAATACATGCCTTTTAACATCAAAAAGCTAACATATTAATGGGAGAAAAAGTAAATTAAAAAATCGTAATTTCAAATTATTTTGCAACAAAAGTACTCTTAAATCTTATTTAAAATATGTAATTAATGTGTAGAAGAGAAATAAGATTATTTTTAATGGAGTGATCAGAAAAAAATATTTCAGAGGCTTTTTTGGTTAGAATGAGATCTGAATAATAATGAAAAGTCAGGCAAATGACAATCTTTAAAGAGAATACATTTTATAGAATATCAGATACTGAGGCGAAAATACAACACATCTTAGAAAAGTTCTAAAAGTAAATTTTACCAGACTAAAGTGGAAATAAGATTAAGTCAGAAGGGATATCTGGTAACAAAATCACAGAGCCTTAGAAGTCATAGAACAAAATCTTGATTTTCTATAAGTGAGAAGGCTCAAGACTATTTTAAGATGCTGATGATGTGATTTAATCTTTTTGTTTTACTTTAGCATCTCTGTATTGCTGATTAAATAAATTTAGGAAAGCATAAATGCAAATAAAGCAATTAGGGGGTCTGTCATACAAGTAATAATAATAATAATAATAATAAAATAATGGTGTCCAGCGTTACAAAGTTATTCAAGAAAATACAGTAGAGTGTGAGTTGTGTTCTGGAAGAGCAGCCAATAAGGACTGGTGGTAGACTGAATGTTGATGATAAAGAAAGAAAGAATTAAGGGCTATTGACTGGGCTATGTTAGCTAGAATAATTTAGGCAGAGGATTATTAGTAAATACCTTTATTTAGTCAAATTATTTTTGAAATACCTATTTGACATTCAAACCAAATTGTGAAGAGGCATAATAACTTTATTTTGATATGTCTGCTTCCGTCAAACAAAAGTGGTCAATGATCACAACAACTATTCTGACTGAATTTGTCTCCCTACAAGATATATAAATCTCACATAGCTTAACAGATTTTCATCCACATGAACACTGTAACTCTAAGAAACTTTATTCCATATTGGAATGACTATATGGGGTATATATCTGCTTTGGGAAGGAAAGCAATCTTCCCAATAACTGCAAATATCAACACTCCTATTTCTGTCTTTAAGAAAATGTCTTGACTCAACATTTCTACCATCTTTCTTTTCCCTTATTCTTGCTACTCAGTGTTTACATTGCTCAAATTGTCTAAGAATGAAAAGAATAAACCATAAATGAAAAAACAAACAAACTCCTTACCATTTTCTTGCCTTATAGAAAGAAGACTGCAAATAATATTCTCACCTGCAAGTGGGCTAATTATCATCATTCCTGATGACCACACAGAATTACTATGAGAGGACATTATCTGAAATATGATGGAACTTAAAAAATTGTATGTTGTTTAGATATCAAATTCTTATAGTTTTATCTGAGAGAAGTCTATGAGCTGAAGAAAATTAAAATTAAAAATTTAAAATTAAATTAAGAGAAGTCTATGAGCTGGAAAATTAAAAATTATCTAGAACTTTCTAAAGAAGATATTTTGGCCATAAAGTAGTGTTGGATTGTGAAAAGCTGAACTCAATGAATAAAATAGAGTGCAACACTAAGACTATGAGCACTTTGAAAAGAATGATATTTGCCCAAACCAAGTAAAATTTTCTGCTTGTGAAAAAAAAAAAAAGACTGGATTTAAGGGAAGGAAGCAAAACAGAAGTTGAATAAATCGCAAACAACATGTTTAAATAATGGAGACTGGGGGTACAGGCGGTAGCGCACCAGATTAAGCGTACATAGTATGAAGCGCCAACTACCTGCTCAAGAATCCCTGTTTCAACCCCCAGCTCCCCACCTGTAGGGGAGTCACTTCAAATGCAGTGATTCTGGTCTGCAGGTGTCTTTCTCTCTTCCTCTCTATCTTCCCCTTCCCTCTCAATTTCTCTCTGTCCTATCCAAAAAAACAAATAAACAAACAAACAAAAAGCCACAGGAACAGTGGATTCATAGCACAGGCACAAAGACCCAGCAATAACCCTGGAGGCAAAAAAAAAAAAAAAAAAGATTTGATAATGGGGACTGCATGAAATAATGAGAAAACAACAATAGAAAAGTATAGGGAGTTAGGCAGTAGCGCAATGGGTTAAGTGTGTGGCACAAAGCGCAAGGACGTAAGGATCCCTGTTCAAGCCCCTGGCTCCCCACCTGCAGGGAAGTGTTTCACAGGTGGTGGAGCAGGTATGCATGTGTCTGTCTTTCTCTCCCCCTCTCTGTCTTCCCCTCTTCTCTCCATTTCTCTCTGTCCTATCCAACAACGAACAACATCAAAAATAACAATAATAACCACAACAAGGCTACAACAACAAGGGCAACAAAAGGGAGGAAAATGGCCTCCAGGAGCAGTGGATTCATAGTGCAGGCACTGAAAAAGTTGGAGAAAAGGATAATTGAAGTTCATTTTAGTTATTTACTTCCATGTTAATGTATTTCACATATTTTAAATACATTGCCTGGTACATAGTACATATCTATTAATTACATATTGATGCACATAAATTGCTAAAATTAAGATAAAAGTTACAGTTCTCTAAACTGTCAAGCCTACACAAGACCAGATATCAGACACAAGTTCAGGGGCTTCTAGGACTAACCTTCTTTCTAACTAGCAGGTTATAAATTTGTAGATTACAATGACTATTCTTGGCTTTGACAATTTTGAGAGACTTACAGATATCAGGGAAGTATTATGATAATACTCTGTACAGTTTAACTTTTATTATAGAAAAGACATACAAATCAGAA
The DNA here is from genome assembly GCF_950295315.1 of Erinaceus europaeus. NCBI lineage: Eukaryota > Metazoa > Chordata > Mammalia > Eulipotyphla > Erinaceidae > Erinaceus > Erinaceus europaeus. The sequence goes on from NC_080178.1 coordinate 23,567,772, forward strand.
CCATCCAAACAAAAAAGATGCAAAGGGCAGACTCAGGAACAAAAGGGTTCAAATCTGATATTTCTATATCAGGAGCAGTGGATTCACAACATCACATTAACAACATTACATTCCAGCCATCTATATATGACAGTAAGTAGAGTATTGTTAAGTTCACCCAAGATGCAGTATCTCAGTTTCTATTGAGATTTTATTATGTAGGCATGATTATTTATTGCACACATGACTGAACTAAAGTCTCTCAGACCCATTTCTTCACATACCCAAATTTCATCTCTCTAATTCTCTCTAATGTCAATATTGATCTTTCTTTCATAGACAGTCCAACCTTGAGTTATCTCGATCACATTAAACTGTCAAGTTGTAATCCAAATGATCACCAAAGCCACTTCAACCCTCAGGAAATGCCAAGGGTGGAAAGATCATCTCTCAGAAAATGGGACAAAAGTAAAATCTGATTGAAGTAGTACAGTGGTTATGCAACTGATTTTTTTACCCTGTGGTTATGCAAAAGTAAAATCTGAATGTGTTATTCACTAGATAGTATCACTCTCACTCCCTCTAGAATATTAAATAGGATTAGTGGACAATACAACATAGGATTACATATAATGATAGAAATGCTGATGATTTAATATCTGCTTTTATGTGGTTCACTATTATTAATTCTTCCTGAGGCTTTATTTATTGCTTTTTTGTTTGCTTAGTTTTCTATTTTGGTTACTTTCTTTGATTTTACTGGGTCAGTAATTATTAAACTTTGAAATCCAACAACTTTTCTCAAACAGAAAGTCACAGAATAACTAGGGCCTAATTAATTTTTTATTTTAACTCTGAGCTTTACTTCAAATAACTGCCATCCTTATTCTGTGATGTTAATGTAAGTATCCCTTAAGTAAATCACCACTGATAGCTCCTTTATGGCAATTAACTAATGAGCACATGGATGGAATCAAAAGAAGTAAAGGAAAAAAAGAGCATAAAGTAATCAGTAAATAATAACAATAATAATAATAATGCAATAGTTTGGCTTATAATTTCCAAACTTGTGAATTTAACATTGCTATGTAACTTTTTACCATTAATGTAGTCTTATATTTCACACCTCAGTGTCATGAGTGAAGGAAATGTCTACCTAGGCACAACTATATGCTTACAAAACTATTCACATTCTTACAAAGGATCACCTTCCCTACAAGAGTTTGAATGTGTAAGTCTATCTCTCTCTAAAACTCTATCTCCCCTTTCTTATCCACAGTAATCAAGAGTCCTTATTTCCTGGTAAGCAGCTTTATCAAGTTCAGATATACTAAGGTAATGAGAGGTTAATATACTTGGACCCGCAAGATATATCTTATAAAAGAAAATGCATATTTCAGAAATTTCTGAAAGATAACTTTGAGGTCATTCTCTTGGATAATTCCATTTTATAGATTATAGAAAGTCCACCAAAAGATAAAGCAAACCTAAATCAACTGAATCACAGGCTGTAAATTACTTAGAATATATATGCAGCTATATGTTTTTAGGTATCCTGTAGTTAAGACTATGAGATCATAAGAGGTTTTAAATGATTTAAGATCAGTAGATTATCTAGCCAAGTATAAAAGGAAACAGAAAATACAATGGAATTTCTCCATTTCTTGATCTTGAAATTTTGCTCAATGTTCATTCAAGATAAGTATGGGCTATGGTGAAAATTAGCTTTACATTTTTTTCAAAGTCATGGGAATTATATTGTGCATTTATTTCTATTTTTAGAGAGAGAGAGAAGGGGGAAATAGGAAATAAAAAAGATAGCTGTGGGGCCAGGTGGTGACATATCTGGTTAAGCATGCACATTACAGGGCATAAGAACCCAAGTTCAAGCCCCCAGTCCTCACCTGCAGGGGAAAAGCTTCACAAGTGGTGAAGCAGGGCTGCAGGTGTTTCACTCATTCCTTACCCCCCCCCCCAATTTCTCTCTGTCTCTATCCAGTAGTAAATAAAATTTAAAAGAAAAAAGGTATCTACAGCACTGCTTCACCACAGAAGGTGAGGACCCAAAACTTGAATCTGCGACTTTGTGCATGGTAATGTGTCCACTCTATTGGGTACATCACCACCACATAGCCCCAACCATCAATACATAAAGAAGAAGCTTTAATACGTATAATAAGATAAAAAAATCTAAATGTAAAAATCATTCAGTTAACAATGAGTACATCAATGCTGCTTCAAAACTCTTGTACGAACATAAGAAATAATATATACATGTGTATGAAAATATAAATATATAACTAGTAATTTGTATTCCCTTTCTGATTTATAAAAAGTAGGTAAATGTTAAATTGAGAAAGAGAAATAACTTCTATTCATGATTAATCTTGATGTCTAAAATATATATTTTATATTTTATTGGGGTTAATATTTTCACTTTTTGTAAATGCAAAAGCATCATAGTAGCTTTTGTTCACTTGCTTATTTTGAATCTTACAAAAACTGGAAATAAATGTAATGTCAAATTAAAAGAAGTTTTCCATTAAAATTGAGCATTGAGTATTTTTAATATAATACAAAATAAACTCATAAAGTATATCATGTTTATTAGTAAGCATTTTTAATTGAAGAAAGCTTAAATTTTTACTATTTTAAGACTTTGAATATATACAAGTTATCTATGAAAATACATTTGAGATCTTTATTTGATAATTCAGATAAAATTTAATTGTCTCTGTTACACACACACACACACACACACACACACACACACACACACACATTAATTGCTGCCAGGGTTTTCACTGGGACTCTGTGCCAACACTATGGATTTACTGCTCCCAGGGGCCATTTTTCTATTTTTTTCCTTTCTATTTTATTTAATAGAACAGAGAGAAATTGAGAGGGGAAGGAGTGATAGAGAGTCCACAAGAACTCTTTGAACCAAGTTCTTTGCTATTAATAGTCCCATCTTATAATTGAAAAGTTAAGAGGCAGCATGATTTTATAGGTTTTTTTTCCACTTTCAAACATAATATACAGATGATTTAGGAGCTATACTCAAGAACCACAGTCCAGTTCTGAGCTCTTAACCATTAAACAATGTGCATCTTACTTTAGTGCACACAAATTCTTCTTTATGACATACTTTCCTAGAAAGAGTTGGTTAACATCATACATATAGTTCATTACTGCATTTTTAGCTTTCTTTTTTTCATCTTATGGCTAGTCCTCATATAATGATTTAATCCATGCATTGTTGGCATATTGCACATATCTTCCTGAACCTTTTCATCTCTGTATATGTTAAGCATAACAATTCTACTTAGTAGACATAAGGAACTTCTATACTTATACTCACTCAACTACAATGGATCCCTCATGACTATTTTATAATTATAATACAGATACCAAATCATTTAAATCCTTGATGGCACAACATTCAGAGTAAGTTCCAACATGGTTTAATTTGACCTGTATTGGTCTTCCTTATCTGGTCTCCACTAACACCAAAAAAACTCACCCCTTATCATTATCATCCTCTACCTACCCTTTTCAACTTTCTATCAACAACCCATTTCACCATACTCAATGCCAAATCTATGAATGATTATATATGTTCTTTTTTTTCCTTTTTATTAGATAGAACAGAGAGAAGTTAAGAGGGGAGGAAGATAGAGAGACAGGGAGACACCTGCAGACCAGCTTCACTGCTTGTGATGCAACCCCCAACCCGCCACAAGTGGGAAGCTAGGGGTTTGAGCCTGGATCCTTTCACTGGTCCTTGCACTTCGTACTAAGCGCACTTACCCTGGTGAACCACTGCTTGACCCCTGAACGACTTCTTTATTGGAGAAGTTCACCTCTGCCTGGGATTCTTTCTACTAATGACTTCTTTTCATGCTTCATATCTCAATGACATTTTAGAGATCCATCCTCTAAACTGATAACTTTCTATGTCTAGTCCCTAGATAACATCCTGGGACTGTTTTAGGTACTGACCCCACATTACACCCATTTATACAATTTGATATGAGTAACAGAATTACATTTACAAACCCTCCAGATAATTTTCTTGTATGTTACAGCAAATGAAACAGCACTCCAGCTGAAAAAAATCACGTCTTATCAGTCATGCTCTGTAATGAGACATTCAGCCTTTTACAAAGACCTTATAACCATAAAAATGATTTTATCTTCTGTGTGTTTGCTCTTTGTTGTCTACTGCCTAGATTCACTCTCAAAGTCTTTTTCTTAATCTCTAGTTACATTATAACAGCTGTGTTATCGTTGCTTGTAGTTGGCACAACAAGCGGGTATTTTGTTTTTGAGAAGTGATCCTGTGGAATAGGGATGCAACAAAAAGATATAGAGAATTAAAGAATATATGACTAAGTTGCTTTCTGGTGTAGGCAAGCATGAATCAGTCCTGAAGAATGATGCCTGATACTGGGCGGTTTTCAGAATTATCTATCTAACATCTAACATAATGACGACAATATTTATGAACCAGTCTTTCATTCAAGTGAGCAAGGTCTGTACCAATAAATACTAATTACTTCAGAGTTCTAAATCAGTTTGCTAACCAAAAGTGCTAAACACAATCCAACACCACCCCCCTTAAAAAAATAAAGTCCAGGTAAGGAAAATCTACAATGCCATGACATCAGGTAAGATCAGCATGAATGCAGTTAGTGGCCACAAATACATGGAACAAATAAATGGCTAAGATGATGAGATGAACAATTAAGTATAAGGTTAACATACTACTGTAAACTGTGGTATCTGCATTGACAAAAGTCACACATAGAGTAGATCCACAGCAAATATTACTTCAATAATAACACAATCAATATTCAGTCTATTAATTAGCATATGTATACACAATTGGGATAGGGCGACAAAAAGATTTACCCAGCTGTGTAAATTCACTAAATCTGTAAGGACTTGACTGGGTTCAACTCACTGGTCCCCATCTGCAAGGGTGGAAGCTTCAAAGTTAGTGAGCAGTGCTGCAGTTATCTCTGTCTCTCTCTCCCTCTCTATCTTCCTCTTCCTACTCAATTTCTATCTCTGTTCGAAATAAATAAATATTTTTTAATGTTGAAATCATTCCAGCATCCTCTCTGATCACAGTGGAGTTAAACTAACATTCAGCACTAAACATAAAACTAGAGAAAGTCCTAAAACATAGAGATTTAACACCACCATGCTTAACAATTACTATGTCAAAGAGAAAATAAAAAAGAAGATAGGATAGCAGCATAATCTGTAATAGCCAAAACCTGGAAGCAACCCAGATGTTCAACAGCAGATGAGTGGCTGAAAAAGTTGTGGTATATATACACAGTGAAATACTACTCAGCTATTAAAACTGGTGAATAACCTTCTTCACCTCACCTTGGATGGAGCTTGAAGAAATCATGTTAAGTGAGATAAGTCAGAAAGAGAAGGATGATCTCACTCATAGGCAGAAGTTGAAAACAAGAACAGAAGGGAAAACACAAAGCAGAACTTGGACTGGAGTTGGTAAATTGCACCAAAGTAAAGAACTCTGGGGTGTGTGTGTGGGGGGGGGGGAGTGTTCAGGTCCTGGAACATGATGGCAGAGGAGGACCTAGTCGGGGTTTGCATCATTATGTAGAAAACTGAGAAACATTATGCATGGGCAAAACATTGTATGTCACTCTCTATTAAACCCCTAATAAAGAAATTTTCTTTTTAAAAAGAAGCTAGGATTATTCCTGGAAAGAAATAAAAATGAATATACAAGCTACCAGAATATTTGGAACACTGCTAACACAGTGCTAACAAGGAAACTTATAGCTGTACAAGCATAACGTTTGGAAACAAGAACAAGCTCAAATAAGTAATCTAACTGAACATCTTAAGGAATTAGAAAAAAAAGAGCAAAGGAAACCCAAAGTCAACAGAAGGAGTGAAATAATAAAAATTAGAGCAGAAATAAATAACATTGAAATTGAAAACAGGGTAGATAGCATAATATTTATTCAAGGAGACATTCATGCCTGAGGTTCCAAAGTCCCAGGTTCAATCCCCTGCACCACCATAAGCCAGAGCTGAGCACTGTTCTAGTTGAAAAAAGAAAGAAAGAAAAAAAAATAATAAAGAAATAAAAAATTGAAAACAAAACAAAATACATAATGTCAATGAATCTAGTAGCTTTTTTCAATGAGTTAACAAAATGAAATAAGCCATTGGACAGATTTATAAAAGATAGAGAGAGAGAAAAAGAGAGAGGACTTTTATTAATAAAAAAAAATGAAAAGGGAGAGATCATAACAGATACCACAGCATTTCAGAACATCATGTAAGTTTTCCATGAACAACTATGTGCCACCAAACTACAGAACCTGGAGGAAATGGGTAAGTTCCTCGAAGCATACAACCTCCCAAGACTGAGCCTGAAAGACCTAGAAAACAAGAATAATCCAATTACTAGCAAAGAAACTAAAATAGTCATCAAAAGCTATCAACAACAAAAGTGCAGACCTGGATGCCTTCACAAATAAATTCTATAAAACCTTCAAGTGGTATATGGGCCTGAGACCAAATTGATGGGAATTACAGTAAATGGTGTTTATATACTTTCCCCATACTTGGGAGCTACTCATTTCCTGATACAGATTTCTAGTCCTTTTTCCAACTATGACACCATCTCCCCAAACAATAACCTGAATCTATCTGCATACTAGCTATCAGGCTCAGGCAAAAACAAGTAAAGTCATGGGTCCCTTGGAATATGGCTATTAGGTTTTTCTAAAACAGAGACCCCCAAATCCTCATCTGCAATATTCTTGTCTATAGGTTCATGATTAGTCAACTATTTGTGCTGCTTTTTATCTTAACTCTTTTTCAGCCAGCAGATTCCAGATGCTACCATGATGACAGCTTGACTTCCCTGGGCCAGGACCCCACCAATGTGAGCTGGAGTCCCACCTCCCCAGAACCTGCCCCACTAGGGAAAGAGAGAGATAGGCTGGGAGTATGGATCAGCCTGTCAATGCCCATGCTCAGCAGGGAAGCAATCACAGAAGCCAGACCTTCCACCTTCTGCACCCCATAATGATCTTGGATCCATACTTTCAGAGGCATAAAGAATAGGGAAGCTAACAAGGTAGGAGATTGGATATGGAGTTCTGGTGGTGGGAATTGTGTGGAATTGTACCCCTCCTATCCTATGGTCTTATCATTCAATATTTCCATTTTTATAAATTAAAAATTTCAAAAAAGCTTAAGCTGTAGAGCCCAATGAACTTGCAAAAAACAAAACAAAACAAAACAAAAACAAAAAAACTCCACCACCTCTGTTTAACAAGCTCTTCCAAAACATTAAATAAAAAGGGCCACTTGTTTCCATCTTCTATTGAGCCAACATCACCCTGATACCAAAAGCAGGCAGAGATAAAACCAAAAAAGAAAACCACAAAACCTAGATGTTAAGATCGTAAATGAAATCCTAGCAATCTGACTACAGCATTACATCACAAAAGGTGTTAACCAAGTGATATTTATTCCAGGGATGCACAGCTGGCTCAATATATGTAAGTCAATAAATGTGTTCACCACATCAACAAATGGAAATCTAAAAACCACAAGATTACTCAATTGATGAAGAGAAAGTCTTAGACATGATACAGCATCCTGTCACAATCAAAAAATTAAAAAGAATGGGGATAGATGGGAAGTTCCTCTAACTAGTATAATCTATACATAGAAATCCAAAGGCCAACATCATACTCAAAGAAACTGAGACTTTTCCTATATCCTTGTCAAGCACATGACAAGGATGCCCGCTATTTCTATTACTGTTAAATATAGTCTTGGAGTGATCGCCATAGCAATCAGACAAGAGAAAGATTAAAGGGATACAGATTGGAATAGACAATCAGACAAGAGAAAGATTAAAGGGATACAGATTGGAATAGACAAAGTCAAACTGTCACTAAATATTTTTCCAATTGTTCAATCCTATCCCACTGGAAACCAGCAATTTTTAAATGTTTATCCTAAGTTACTGTCTTTCATTTTACACAGTAATGCAATTTCATTTATTTAAAATTTGGCAAATTTATATGTAAGTAACTATAATTCTGCCTTTTTTGTTATACAGATTTACTTGTTTTCAAATATTGACAAAGGATTTAAAAGCTGTAATTTAAAGATTGGATTCATGAGTTAACTTACAATATGATAGTGGCTACTTTTTCATGTGTGTGAACTAGGTTACAGTTCCCAGCGATATGATACTGGGAGAAGCAACAAGAGATGTGGTTTCTTTTCTTCTCACTCTGTCTCTCGCTTTCAGGTGAGAAAGGCTGGCTTAAAATTATGAAGGTACAGTCATAATAAAAAGTAACTTAGGGACTGGGTAGTGACACACATGGTTGAGTGCACATGTCACAATGCACAGGAACCTGCGTTAGAGTCCCTGTTCTGCACCTGCAAGGGAAAAGCTTTGCAAGTGGTGCAGCAGTGTTGCAGGTGTCTCTCTCCCTCTCTATCACCCCTTCCCTCTCAATTTCTGGATGTCTCTATCCAAGAAATAAATAAAGATAATAAAAAAGTAAGTATTTTATAATTTAAGTAAAGCATTTTATATTTACTTCTGATTTCACAAGTTAAATGTGTATAGGTTCCAGGTACAAATTCTCATTTATTGGGAAAAAATAATAAGCCAACTACACAAGTTCATTCGATATGTATAATTGAATGTTGATGTTCTTATTTCCAAATCCATAACAAAGTTGTCAGATCATCCATCCTGAAGCTAAATCATTTCATAATCACATAGATCAACAGTTTGGAAAACCTAGAAGTTATAATTAGAATACCAAATAGGAAGAAACACACATGGACACAGATTTGTGTTGATAAAGTGGGGCTTAAGACATTAGATGATTATTATTATTGTTTCAGAGATAATTAAGTCAGCATTACTGAATACTTTTGCTATGAAGAAATAAAACCTATATTGATGACTTACTGAGCTTGTTATAAAATTTCAGTTGTAGAATTTTGAGTCATCAGGGTTCTTTTTGGGCTCACTGCCCATATATTCCCATATTTCTTTTAGATAGAGTGTGATATAGAGAGGAAGGGAGGGAGAGGGAAAAAAAAGAGACACTTCACATAAAACTTTCCCAGTGCAAGTAATCTCATGTGGTGGCAGGTGACTTGAACTCTGCACTTGATAATGTTTACACTGTACTGGATGAGTGACTTACCTCCAAACCCCATTTTTTTTTTAAAAAAAATCTTGCTTTATTATTTTGTTGTTAATATTTTTAACAGGAAAACTGCTCGGCTCTAGTTTATGGTGCTTCTGGGGATTGAATGTGGGACCTCTGGTAACATAACCATTATGTTATCTCCCAAACCCCTTCTGTAATGCTTTCAAGTAACCTCCCTCCTGTGGTTTTTGTTTGTTTTTACTGTTATTAAAAGAGTCCTATTTCAAATTTGGAGATTTTATGCTATTATTTCTATTCTAAACCAAAATAACAAAGGAAATTACTTTTCTCTGGGATATTTTGAAGTCTTTGTATGAATTTTTGTTCAGTTTAGCAGTTCACACATAGACTCATATGGAGAATTCCACTTAATGTCTTGTTCTGATTCCTCGGGTGAACTGAAGCAGAACACCGAAGACTAAAAGACATTTTCCCTGTAAACAGCAGATCATGCTCTCCTGACTTTTTGGTTGCATCTTTGATTTCTTAGACAAATATTTCATTTCAGCACTGCTATGCTTTCCATAAACCTGACCTAGCTATATTCCGATGTCCCTTCTACTGTCCTGAAAGACAATTCAGAACAACTTTCAAAATTACTCTCTAGAAGGCAGACTGGGAGTATGGACCGACCAGTCAACGCCCATGTTCAGCAGGGAAACGATTACAGAAGCCAGACCTTCTACCTTCTGCAACCTACAATGACCCTGGGTCCATGCTCCCAGAGGGATTGAGAATGGGAAAGCTATCAGGGGAGGAGGTGGGATATGGAGATTGGGTGGTGGGAATTGTGTGGAATTGTACCCCTCCTACCCTATGGTTTTGCTAATTAATACTTTCTTAAATAAAAAAATAAAAAATAAAAATAAAACAAAATTACTCTCTAGAATGCCAGAAGAACCATTATTTCACAGGCAAATCTGCTTTCTTTATGCAACTCTAAATATCAGCTGACTCTTCTAAAACTGCCATTATCAGAATAGAGAAAGGAAGTGTTACTCAAGTGATATGAAGGTACATTTATTTACTTATTTGTTATTGGAAATCCTTTAAGGCGTTTCAGTATTATTATTACTGTGCCCATTATTTAAATATCCCTACTTATGAAAATTAACCAATTCATTCACATCTATTAAATGTGACATTGGAGTAAACCATTAGGATATCTGTTTAAATTTCCAAAGTAGTTATGAGTCTTATTGGAAATGAATCCAATCCTTAATCAGTCCTGTTACTCATTATGCATTCAGTTTGTTGAATCACTAAAAGAGGCTAGGTTTTTATTTATTTATTTATTTTCTTTTTTTTCTCTTTTATTTAAGAAAGGATTGATTAACAAAACCATAGGGTAGGAGGGGTACAACTCCATACAATTCCCACCACCCAATCTCCATATCCCACCCCCTCCCCTGATAGCTTTCCCACTCTCTATCCCTCTGGGAGCATAGACCCAGGGTCATTGTGGGTTGTAGAAGGTGGAAGGTCTGGCTTCTGTAATTGCTTCCCTGCTGAACACGGGTGTTGACTGGTCGGTCCATATTCATTTATTTTTAATAGAGCACTGCTCAGCTCTGGTTTATGGTGATGTGAGAGACTGAACCTGGGACTTTGGAGCCTCAGGAAGGAGTCTTCTTCATTATACTATCTACCCCCTCCACCTAGAAAAAAAAATCATGCTGTAAAGAGACTATTCCTTGGGCGCACATGGCACAAGTGCAAGGACTGGCGGAAGGCTCCCCACCTGCAGGGGAGTAGCTTCACAGGCAGTGAAGCAGGTCTGCAGGTGTCTGTCTTTCTCTCCCCCTCTCTGTCTTCCCCTCCTCTCTCCATTTCTCTCTGTCCTATCCAACAACGACATCAATAACAACAACAATAATAACCACAACAATGGTAAAACAACCAGAGTAACAAAAAGGAGAAAAAATGGCCTCCAGGAGTAGTGGATTCATGGTGCAGGCACTGAGCTCCAACAATAACCCTGGAGGCAAAAAAAAAAAGACTATTCTTTATGCTATATATGTTTTTAAGGTTTTCTCCCAATTATTCAATGTATTTCATTGGAGGTACATTCTGAGAACGTGGTGAAGGTTCTAGGTTGATGGTTGATGCCCCTTAGGCTAGAATCTGGTTGGAAAAAATGCTGTGAATTTTCACTTTGAATATAATAGTGGTAGCAAAGGCAATGTGACTTCATTTTGTAAGAGAAAAGACACAGACATTAAAAGGTTTGGGTGATAAATAGTTTTATGTGTATTCATGGATAATTTGACTTTCAGTGGTGGAACAGTTTGGAATTTACAAATACCCCAACAAAAGGTTTGTAGCCAGCAGCAGCAAATAGCCTTACAAAAGGATGAGTATTCTCAGATTGAGAAAGCGCTAGAATATCCACTGCTTTGTTTGGTTTCAGGATACACAAAGAGGAATGATATAGGCACACAATTGTTAAATACTGGTCATCCCACTCATGTATAGAAGAGTTATAATTGCTTTTCTTGGTGCTCAGGAGCTGGTTGACAGTCAGAGAAACATGTTCTAAAACTCATTTAAGTATATCAAGGCTGAGACTTTCAGGATCTCATTTCTTCCTATGTCTTCTTTTCAGAAAAACAAACAAAAATACAATAACTTGAAGTTCAAAGTGGGGGAGAAATTCTCTCAGAGGACTCAAGTGAATAACACCAGTGGGCTGGAAACTGGTCTCCAGATGTTGTCATAAATCTTCAATTTTCTGGAAGTCTGCTGAGTGATGCCACTACCCAGAAAAATGAAATTTCCAAAGAATTAAAGACACATTGTAGATAGTCAACAGATGTTCAACTACATAATCATGACAAAACACCAAAAGCAGGCCTTGAGGTAAGGAATGGATTCCAAGTTCTGTCACAAACAGAAGCCTCACTCCTTAACATGCATTAAATAGAACTTGGAATGAAAACAGATCCACCAGTAAATCATATGAAACATAAGAGAAGAGACGGGTTGGAAAAAGATATCAGTAGGTACTTATCAGGAATTTAATCACAGGAGACCCAGGTTTTGGACACATAAAACCATTCCCTAAACACTGAAACACTAGAATCTTACCTTTGGAAAAAATATAAGCCATTCATAAGTTTTACTAGAGCAAGTGGCCACATGACCAGCATCTGTTCAATTACCATAATACAGCTCAGGCCACTGTGATTAACTGAGAGCTGGGGCTATGATCAATCAGGTTCTATGTTTCAGGATTTACAGTTACACTGAGAGAAACATTTTTGAGAGTGGGACTATTAAAAGCCCAAAGAAGTCACTGAAAAGATAGTACCACAGAGGGAAGGAGCAAAGCATAGAGCTGGGGAGAAAATGATTCTGTCTGAAGCTTTAGAGCACCTAGATACAAGCTTGTGTAAGAAATTATCTGCCTTTCCTCTGATTTATAAATCCTTCTTTCCTGCTTTGACAACTGGTTTCCCATTTTGTGTTTTCTGTCACTGGTTCTCAAACACAGGCTCTTCCTTTCACCCACCCAGTTACACAGAGCTTCCTGATACTTTCAAACTACAGTTTCCGCTGAGGCCAACTTGAAGGGACATCAGACATCATTCACAAATTCCTGAAACACTAGTTACATGTATAACATGACTTCCTTTGTCCTGTGGTCACTAGGACTAAGAGAGGAAGTGAACAAAAGTATCTAAGCTTGGTACAATTATGCTGCCATGAGAGCTGACCTCATGACCTCAGGTTCCTCATATTGAAAATTGGGAGTGTGTGGGGGCGGGAGTTGAGGTGGATGGGCGGTGGTGCATTGTTTAGAGTGCTAATAATGCTCCCATGCACAAGTATCTGAATTTAACCCCTTCAGTCCCCACTTGCAGAGAGTAGAGGGAGAGGAGTGGGTTTTGGGGGTGCTTCACCAGTGGTAAAACAGTACTGTATCTGTCTTTATCTCTTCCTTTCTATCTCTGCTTAAAGGAATCGGCCAATAGGAGCAGTGGGTCCATCTTACAGGCACCAAGTCACAGAATTAATTCTGAGGGCAATAACAAATAATAATCATAAAAGAGGGATAGAGATAGGAGTTGACCCAGTTGGATGTGAACATTGCCACAAGAAGGGTCCAGGTTTGAAATCTAGCACCACATGGAAATGTCATGAAACAGGTTTCTCACTCTTTCTCTGATGCTCTCTGATGTAAAAATAAAATAATTTTTAAAAATCTGCAGCCAGAAAATCAGGTATGATGGAAATTCACTGCTAGACTCTGCAGTGGTGCCCTCTGAGCTCAAATGAAAGAGGGAAATAAGCAACAGCCACAGGCACAGCCCATCAAGTTCCCAGGCTCACAAAGAGACGAGGATATTCTCCTTAACCCAGTGTTCTTTCATCAGCATTGACTGTTTCTAGGCTTTTAGGTCAGATTTGGCTTGAATCTGGAGGCTTACAGTAAATGGCACCAGTGGCATGGTTCTGGATAATCCAGACCCCCAATTCCTAGCTTTTAGTTTCCCTCAACTCCGTTTCCTATAACCACTAATAATTTCTAACTACTTCTTATGGTCAGATTCAAGCATTCTGACTTCTCCTTGGTTAACTAGATTCTAGATTCTGACATTATATTAGGAAATGCAGCATCCTATGTGGCATTTATGTTGTATGAGGGCTGGAGGATGATGGGAGCACAGACATGAGCATGATTCATCACCTATTGCTGGGTTCAGATATGTGATTTCCTCTTCTGAACATGTGATCAGAACAGGCCCACAGACCAGTGGGAAGGGAAGGTCATACATAATCCCTGCCTTTTGCCTTGCAATATAGATCCCAGCCTGCCCCCTTTGAGGAACCATATTTATTGCTCCCGGGACTTCCTATGATGGTTCAACTGAGTTATTTATTCTGACTGACAACCAGTGTAGCTTTGCTACATGAAGCAGGGCATGCACAGCCCTGCTTCTGCAGTTTTAATACCCTGTGACTTATTTTCTGGGAATCAAATTTGCTACAAGATTCAGAAGAGAAGAACATGGGTGAAAGTGCCTTTTGGAAAAGTTCAGTCACTGGAGTATCTCCCAGGATGGGGGAGACCTAAAACATGGACACTAGAACACTTTCACCATCCACTTGAACAAGTACACTCACCTGGGCAGCCTATAATCCTTTCACTGCTACACCCTAGCCATTCAAGCCCAGACCTTGACCCATCTCCCTACCCAAGTTCCAAGTTCCCTGGTGCTCAGAATCTTCCATAAAAAAATGCAGGGAGTCTGGGTGTGCTACCTAAAAATGCTAACTATACTGATAAATAATACTAACTGTACCCTCTTTAATAAATATTTCATTAATGCTTATTCTATGAACATATATATTATAATATACATATATATACTATATATTATAAGCAGGTGAACAAAGAACAGATTCCTGAACTATGAATAACAAAAATCTAGGTACAACCAGGAATTTGTATATGTTTTTCTTTCACTGGAAAATAAAAGCAAAAGTCTATTACAGTGAAAAACATTAGACATTGAGGAATAAGAGAGGTATACCTCTCAAATGTTCCACACCTCCCAAATGGGGCAACTGAGGTTAGTTACTTCAATTATTTCTAAATCATTCTATCCAACCTACTGGTAGTCTCCAATTAAATAGCAAGATATACATATCGCAGTACATATTCATATATCCTCAGTTTATATGAAACGTGAAGCCAAGTGTTTTGTTTAAAAGTGGGTCTTTTTGCCAACACAACCTTTTTTTTTTTTTAGAAACACTTTGATTCAGATCACCTCTTTCAAAATAAAACCCTGAATATGCAAAGCAAGCCTATACTAATGTTTGTGTTCAAATTTCTTCATCAGAAACATAGGGGAGGATGCAAAGTATTGTGATTTGACTGGTGAATCTTAACTGTGGATTGTTTTCTCCTGAGAAACTCTTTTCCTGTTGCATTTTTTAGAAAACAAATGCAAAACTCTCAAATTCAAATTGCCAGGCAACAAAGAAATTCTCCCACATAGATAGTTATGGCAGTGGGTAATACAATGACCAAAAAACAACATAAAAACAAGTGACTTGGCATCTGATGGTGGTAGTGGTCATCTCTGACTCCATGTTGGTTCTGATATTTCAACAGCGCACACAATGTCCTTTCTTTTCAGTGTTCAAACTGCCTTTCTCTTCACTCTTGTATAAAGCAGAACTCTCTCTACCTTGTAATGCAAGGATCTCACAATTGGAGAGTTTTGAGCCACGCTCAGAATCTTCTTTTATTTTTATTTTTATTGATGGAATGAATGGTATAATAAAGAGTAAATACAGTTGTTGGTACATGTGTAATTTTTTCCCCTTTTGACAATGCCATCACAAGATCTTACAAGGACAGAGCATGTAGCTAACATGCTAACACGCTAATCACAGCCAGAAATAAGCTATGCTGTTTTTTTTAATTATTATTATTATTTGCTTGCTTCGGTTTTATTTGGCTTTTGTTTATGTGGACTCAGAGAGACTAGTATTTATCTTATAATATTTTTTAAATCTATACAATGGGGAGTCGGGCTGTAGCGCAGCGGGTTAAGCGCAGGTGGCGCAAAGCACAAGAACTGGCATAAGGATCACGGTTAGAACCCCGGCTCCCCACCTGCAGGGGAGTCGCTTCACAGGCAGTGAAGCAGGTCTGCAGGTGTCTATCTTTCTCTCCTCCTCTCTGTCTTCCCCTGCTCTCTCCATTTCTCTCTGTCCTATCCAACAGCGACGACAACAACAATAATAACTACAACAATAAAAAAAAAACAACAAGGGCAACAAAAGGGAATAAATAAATAAAATATTTAAAAAAATCTATACAATGATTCAGAGGGTTTTGCCAGTTTGAAAAATCTGTACTTGTTTAATTTTTAAAGACATAATGTCTAAACTTAAAGTACTTTTCCATTAAATGTGATTGGTCTCAAAAATCATTCTACAATTGAACTGATACAGTGCTACTACTGGAAAATGTTTCATTGGGGGGAAAACAATAAAACAAACGAACGTTTAAGAAAAATGACGAGAGAGCTTTTGTTCCCTTCTTGCCAATAATATTCTGAGCAGATTTATCAGAAGAAACCTAGGAAACTTTTTTTTTTTTATTCAGAATGTTAAAGGACAAGAGTCATTCACTAGGAATCGTCTACCTGGCAAAAAAAAACCCCAAAACTGTTATTGGAAAATTCAAGGGGGGAATGAAGATATTCCTAGATAACTCAATATTGAGAAAAAATGAGTTTCAAAATGCCTGTTTTCTATGAAGGGATTGAGTCCAATTATAATGACACTGTATAGCTGTTCAAAATTTATGAAGAAATACAGATCTTTGGTAAAAACTAATACTTTCATAAATTTGTGTGGTTTCTACTTTTTGCTTTCTATTTGATTCAAGTGACAAATGTCTTTCAAAATCCAAGTGTGGATCTCTGTGTTTGGACTCAGCACACATAAAGCAGTGACATTGTGAATATGATAACTAAAAGAGGCCTGGGTAAGAGCAACATAAGAGCATATTCTGTGGATGGTATTGAAATCAAGGCTATAAAACTTATATTAGTGTTTTATAACTCTATGGTAGGCAGGTATTCCTTGAAGCATCCCTGCACCCAGAAATTTTAAAAAGGAGTCCTCTAACCACCACACAGCCCAGAGTATCTTCTCATGGACAACAGCCCTAGATATTTAAGCACCAAAGTGTATGTCCTTCTTTTAAATATTGTACTCTATTATACTTTGTTGAACAATTCTTTGATCCATCTTAAAATTGTGACAAGTACATACACAAAAGAGGATAGTTAATGTGACATTTCTATCAGACACAAAACCACCTGTGTCCCTCCTGCTAACTGCCCCTCTTCCAGGGGTTATTTTGACAGACTTTGGGTCATTTGTATACCCTTTCAGAAGCTCTGGGATGAAGCGTTGATTTTTTTTTTTTTTTTTTTTTTTTTGCCTGTTTGACTTCCCTCAGATTGTGGTGTGTGGGCAGATGGGGGCTTCCATCTTCCCATGTCTGTTCAGGTTCTCTTAAGTAGATAGGCCACACTCAGTCTTTCTCTGTTATGACAATGTGCCCACTAGTTATTTCACATATTTGGCCTTTCTTCCCAGGAACAGAGCTTCTGTACAAAAAACAAACAAACAAAACAAAAAAAAAAACAACAAAAAAAAAGGGACATGTATGTGTGTGCTTCCCTTTGCTGATATGGGGCAGGGAAGGTGACATGAATCAAAGCATCATTCTGGAAATTCTAGGAGTCCACTTTCCATCATGCTCAGGGAAGGCAGATCACTCTGAGAGACTTTAGTAGGAAATTATCTACTGCTAGGTGTGATACAGAAGAGGCGTGGTGGTGGTGAGAGGTGCCTCTGAGTTATGGTCGTGGTTCTGAAACTGTGATAAGGAATGGTCCAAAGAGGATCATGACATAAAACAACTCATGCATTAGTAGGGATATTAGTGAAAACTTTGACTTGGGATGAAATAGTTGTCTAGGCTGTCATGACAAAGCAAAGTTCTTTCTTGAAATTCTTTTTTCTGCCTTGGTTCTTTCAGACTCCAGAGTTCATTTATATTTAGTAACTACTGTGAAGATGGGCCATTTGTCATTTTCCTCCTTTTTCCTGGGCACCTTATAGCTAGTCTTTTAGTCTGTTTTAAATTGATGTTTATTATAGAAAATCCATGCAGGGGGCTTTCTTGGATGCTTAGGATAAGAGTTTAATTTTTGCATTAGAGCTGAGAAATAAACTTCACTACACCATTAGTAATGAGAGAGAAAAGGGGATATGGGGTGGTAGACTCATGATATATATATATATCTCACAGTGAGGTCCAGCCCACTTTCCATTCTTTTCCTCTATATATTGAGTATGTGAGCATACAACTATGACTAATATAAACATATTAAGAGGTGTACACAAACATCTTAGAGGTATGCATAAACATCTTAAGGGCATGTATAATTGAATGACCTATCTCCTAGTTTATAGACCACTCTATATCAGACTTGTTTTCTCCAATTCTATTGATTATATCTGATTCTATGTTTATTCTGTACCTCCTGACCTGATCCCAAGGTTGTAGACATAGTTGTGGGGTATCAGATAAAACCTCTGCTAGCCTGAATGATCGTTTGACCCATTTATCTGTATTTACCCTGATATAGCCAAAGCACCCCCTGGAAGCTGGAGAGAGAACTACAGAGATAAGAAGGAATTTCTGATGTTTCTGGTTCCAATACATGATCAGCATTATAAATTATAGGAGTATGCTTCATGAGGTATGAAGCAGGTCTACAGATACTTTACTCTCCCTCAGTCTGTGTTTTGTTTTGATATGCTCAGCTTCCGATTTACTGGGTAATACATTGAACATATCAGGAATGGAGAGAGGAAAATATTGGCAGAACACTTTTCTGCATAACTTTTAAAGACATATACAATGAAACAAATACAATTACAAAGAAGACTAAGGCAAGCATAAACCTATGGGACTACATCATATTAAAAAGCAAAAGAAACCACTACCCAAACAAAGAGACCCCTCATGGAATGGGAGAAGATTTTTACATGCCATATATCAGACAAGAGGCTTATTAGCCAGAATATATAAAGAGCTTGACAAACTCAACAACAAGAAAACAAATAACCCCATCCAAAAATGGGGAGAGGAGATGGACAGAATATTCACCACAGAAGAGATCCAAAAGGCCGAGAAACACATGAAAAAATGCTCCAAGTCTCTGATTGTCAGAGAAATGCAAATAAAGACAACAATGAGATACCACTTCACTCCTGTGAGAATGTCATACATCAGAAAAGGTAACAGCAACAAATGCTGGAGAGGGTGTGGGGTCAAACGAACCCTCCTACACTGCTGGTGGGAATGTCAGTTTGTACAACCTCTGTGGAGAACAGTCTGGAGAACTCTCAGAAGGCTAGAAATGGACCTACCCTATGATCCTGTAATTTCTCTCCTGGGGATATATCCTAAGGAACCCAACACATCCATCCAAAAAGATCTGTGTACACATATGTTCTTGGCAGCACAATTTGTAATAGTCAAAACCTGGAAGCAACCCAGGTGTCTAACAGCAGATGAGTGGCTGAGCAAGTTGTGGTATATCTGCACAATGGGATACTACTCAGCTATAAAAAAATGGTAGCTTCACTGTTTTCAGCCGATCTTAGATGGACCTTGAAAAATTCATGTTAAGTTAAATAAGCCAGAGACAGAATGCATATGGGATTATCTCATTTTCAGGCAGAAGTTGAAAAACAAGATCAGAAATGAAAACACAAGTAGAACCTGAACTGGAATTGGCGTATTGCACCAAAGTAAAAGACTATGGGTTGGTTGGGGGGTGGGGAGAATATAGATCCAAGAAAGATGACAGAAGACCTAGTGGGGGTTGTATTGTTATATGGAAAACTGAGAAATCTCATGCATGTACATACTATTGTATTTCCTGTCGAATGTAAAACATTAATTCCCAAATAAAGAAATAAAAAAAGAAAATATCAGGAATGGGTATTAAATAACTGAAGTAATGAGTGTATCAAAATAAAGTGCACGTTTATATACAATTTTACACACTTGTAGAAACAAAATTACTTTTTAAAAACATTTTTTATATTTATTTATTCCCTTTTGTTGCCTGTATTTTATTGTTGTAGTTATTCTTGTTGTTGTCGTTGTTGGATAGGACAGAGAGAAATGGAGAGAGGAGGGGAAGACAGAGAGGGGGAGAGAAAGACAGACACCTGCAGACCTGCTTCACCGCCTGTGAAGGGACTCACCTGCAGGTGGGGAGCCAGGGCTCAAACCGGGATCCTCATGCCGGCCCTTGTGCTTTGCACCATGTGTGCTTAACCCACTGCGCTACTGCCCGACTCCCGCAAAATTACTTTTAAACTGACAGAAAAATCTTTAGCCTCTACTATTATTTTTTTTAATTTTTAAAAATCTTTTATTTATTGGATAGAGACAGCCAGAAATCAAGAGGGAAGGGGTTGATAGAAAAGGAGAGAGACATCTTGCAGCACTGCTTCACCACTCACAAAGCTTCCCCCTGCAGTTTGGGACCAGAGGCTTGAACCTGGGTCCTTGTGCATTGCGACATGTGCCTTCAACCAGGTGTGCCACCAGCAAGCCCCTAAAATTTCCTCTACATAGAAATTTATGTGATTTTTACTGTGTAGCAGATTTGGTATACAATTTATTGTTCTATTTTTTTCTAAAATCATTATCAGAGAATTAAACAACTAGTTCTGTTAATATTCAAGCATGACTGGTTTGAATGTGCATTACACTTTTTAAAATAAGCATGCCACTGATGGGTTTCAATACCCGAGCAGATTCATTTCGTTTTCTACAAAGTTATAAAGTGAATGAAAATTATTCTATTATGCATTGTTGTTTAATATTTCATGCTACTTCACAGTCATCGTTACAGATGCCTTTCTCAATTAAAAGTATATCCTCATTTTTTTCCTAAAGTGATATGAGAAAAAGCAATAGTCAGAGGACAGTTTCATGGTTGGTCTAATATAAAATGCAAAGTTAAAGCTATCACTGGTCCCATTAGAACCCTTAATGCTAAAATATTGAAGTCATAGTCATCAAACAGATGAAGTTAGAGATTTAGTGTTAATACTAACATAGTAAGCATACTTGAAACAGTACATTTGCAATGTGACATTCTTTGATTCCTTTGATTCTTAATTTAATAATTATGATAGATAGAAAACCACTTTGCTCATAAATCAGTTTGGCAGATAAGGACACAGAATGAATATATTTTTTCAGATTTTAGTTCCAATGAGAGGATATTCTGTGACTGTACCGTTAACAGGCTATTTATAACAATAAAGAAATCAATATAGCTATTGAAACTTAATTCAAGCATTTGAAGTTATTTTGTATTCTATCATAATAACAATTCATTTAAATAAAATATTAACTTGGTAAGTGTTTAAATATATTGCACTATGCCACCTTGTCAATGTTGCTGAGAAATAACAAAGCCATTCCTCCAGGACTCCTCCTTTAGTTTACATCATTGACACTTTTTTCATGGAACATCAACATTTTTTAGCTTTTCCACTAACTTGTATCTTTTATTGAAAATGCCATTGATTTCAAAGCTTGACAAAGCAGAATTCTTATCCCCACTATTTTTACAGAACACATAAGCTGGGAATATAGCACAGTGATTTATACAACAGGCTTTTGTGCCTAAGGCTTGATGACAAGTTCAAACCCTAGCACTAAAATAAGCTATGGTGTTAAGCAGTCATATGATGCTGATGTTGATAATAATAATAAT
This sequence comes from Erinaceus europaeus, assembly GCF_950295315.1. Classification (NCBI taxonomy): domain Eukaryota; kingdom Metazoa; phylum Chordata; class Mammalia; order Eulipotyphla; family Erinaceidae; genus Erinaceus; species Erinaceus europaeus. The sequence continues at coordinate 23,589,355 of NC_080178.1, forward strand.
GATAATAATAATTTAAGTGAAGGTAAAAAATACTACACTATTATCAGCAATTAGCAACAAATTTGATGAGCTAACCTACATGCTAATGTTGGAGGATCCACTTTATTTTTTTTTTCATTTTAAACATTTTTATTAGTGATTTAATAATAGTTCACAAGATCATCTGACTACATAGGATAGTTCTACTTAGCAACCGCCACCATAATTCTGCGCCCTCCCATATCCTCACTCTGGTTCTCCTACCTCCCCTCAAATATAATCACCATAGTTTTCACAAAGTCTGAGCGCCAGTCTAACCACCTTTTTTTTTTTTTAGGTTTTTTATTATTATTATTACCTTTATTTACTGAATAGAGACAGCCATAGATTCCAGGGAAGGGAGAGGTAAAGAGGGAGCAAGAGAGGGATGGGTGATGGAGAACCTGGTTGAGAGCATATGTCATAATGTGCAAGAACCCAGGTTCAAGCCCCCAGTCCACACCTGCAAGGCAAAGCTTTGTGAGTGGTGAAGCAGTGTGGCAAGTGTCTCTTTGTCTCTCTACCTTCTCAACCACCCCTTTCCCTCTCAATTTCAGGCTGTCTCTATCCAATAAATAGAAAAAGATAATTAAAAAAATTAAAGATAGAGCAAGAGAGACATCTGAAGCACTGCTTCACCATTCACAAATCTTTTCTCCTACAGGGGGTGTGCAGAGGCTCAAACCTAGGTCCTTGTGCATTGTAACATGTCCATTCAACCAGGGGCACCACCACCCGGCCCCCTACTTTTTTTTTTAACAACCTCATGTGTTTCAGTTCTTTATATTGCACATCTGATCAAAACCATCCAATAGTAGTCTTTTCACAGAAATGCAAATTGTTTGGCAGCTAAGTCACCATAATTCTGCCCCAGAAGTCAGATTCACTTTAAATAAAGAATCATAACATAGATAAATGCAAAACTAGATATAAATGTGAATTTAAAAAAAAAACACCAAAAAACCACAAACTCAAGAAATCAGAAAAATGCCACAAATATGATAGAATGTAAACTATCATTAGTAATAAACTGTCATACAAAGTTATAGTACTTGTATTCTATATTTATTTTTCTAGATATGCTTGTTTGCCTTTCAAGTTGAGAGTTTATATATATATATATATATTTTCACAGAGAGATTAAGAACTTTTTATTAAGAATTTTAAAAAATATTTATGTATTTATTTCCTTTTGTTGCCCTTGTTGTTTTATTTGTTGTTGTTACTGATGTCGTTATTGTTGGATAGGACAGAGAGAAATGGAGAGGGGAGGGGAAGACAGAGAGGGGGAGAGAAAGATAGACATCTGCAGACCTGCTTTCCTGCTTGTGAAGCGACTCCCCTGCAGGTGGGGAGCTGGGGGCTCGAAACAGGATCCTTAAGCCAGTCCTTGTGATTTGCTCCACCTGAGCTTAACCACTGTGCTACCGCCCGACTCCCAAGAATGTTTTTCTAGAAAGGATTTTTATGCCGGGGGAGGGGGGAAGCACACTTTTCATAAGGTTGGAGGTTGTATATCTTTACCAACTTAATTTTGACTTTGGTCTAAGATACCTTCAACCTAGATGTAATCAACTCTATTAAGCATTTTTACAGCTACCCACCAGTTTAGGCTGCCTAAGCTATTTTTTTTTTCTCCTAAGAAATTGGATAGATCCATTGAACCAGTTAGAACAGTCACTTGAGATTGTAGAGAAAGCACATGTACTTCTAGCTGAGTATTTGAATTGCACTGTTATTTTTGTTCATGGGTTGAAAGAAACCATTTTGTAAAAGCACCGCACCTTATAAATGTGCTCTTCTTTAACAAGATAGAAACACCATATATTTTGATAACTTTTCAGAAAAGCAGGAACTCTGATGTATAATTTTTAAAAAAATTATAAAGAACTTGACTTTGGTGTGTAGCAAATAATATGAGCCTTCCAGTTGTGCTGGTACAGTTCAAAATAACTCTACTTCATTAAAATTGCTCTTCACTGCTTATCTGAGACCTTTTGTATCATTAGGAAATGCGTGGACTGCAGCACATGATAAACAGAAAAGTGGGAGAGGATCTGGTTGTCTCAGATGTGAAGGCAAAGGCAGGTTTTAGTACTTTTCTCCCAGTTTAAGCTTGTGTGTGTGGGGGGGTGGATTCTGTCCCAAGACATGAATTTTATTTCTTAAGGTAGTCGCTGTTTTCTTTTCCCAACTCACTGGCAGTCTCTCTCTCTTTTCATCTTGTTACTCTGTTTTGTTTTTTCCCACATAGTGGGTATTTAGTTAGCTAGTTAGTTAGATTTTACCAGAGCACTGTTCAACTCTGGTTTATGGTGGTGCTAGAAATTAAACTTGAGATCGCAGACAGAGCCTCAGGCATAAAAGTAATTTGCATAGCCATTATGCTGTTTCCCCAGACCAGGTCTATTATCTTTAAAGAATCTTATAATTTGGCCAGAGAGATAGGCAGTGGTTATATAGCTGACTCTCATACCCCCAAATCTGGACATCCTAGGTACAATACCCAGTACCATCATAAACCACAGCTGAGCAATAATGTTCTCTTTCTCTCTTAAAAAAAAAAAAAAAATATATATATATATATATATATTTGAGATGCACATACATATAGCTTTCTCTCTCTGAATAAAACAAATAAATATTCTAAAATATTTTAAATATTCTAAAATATTTTAAAGCACCTTAATTGTCTAGTAATTTCCTATCTTTTTTTTTTTTTAATTTTAAGCAGAGATAAGCATCGTATTGGCAGTTTAATCACATGTTCAGTCTTCTGGTCTACTTAGATGAAAAATAATTTTACTAGCTCATGCTGCATTAGAACTCAGAGATTTTCATGTGATGGGAATGGCCCCAGCATTGTTTTGAATATATATAAACAAAAATATAATAAAAATTAATGAAAAAATAGAATAAAACACATTTCTTTCTCTCTTTTTTATTAGTGATTTGATAATGGTTTACAATACTATGAAATTATAGGGGCATAGTTTCACACTGCACCAACAACCAAAGTTTTGGGGCTCAATATTCTTTCACTTTTGCCCAAGAATAACCACCATATTTCTCACGTCTTAAAGGCAGTTTGGTTATTTATTTATTTTTTTGCAAGTTCATGTGTATCATTTCTCTATATCCTGCATATGTGAGAAAGCATCTGGTAACTGTGTTCCAACACCTCCTTCTTACTTCACTAAATATTAAGTACCATCAATTCCACCCATATTACCCCAAAGGATACATTATTATCATTTTAAATTGTGGAGTAGTGTTCCATTGCATGTATGTCCCATAATTTATACAATCATGTATCAGTAAACATTTAAGCTGTTTCTACTCCTTATCTATAAGCCTAGGGGTATGTAAGCTCTCTTAAATAAGTGCTTTCATGTCATCTGAAGATTTGCCTAAGCAAAATGTATTTCCATTTTTATTTGTTTGAGGACTCCACCTCATACAACATAATGGTTATGCAAATTACTTTTATAACTGAGGCTCTGTATGAGATCTCCATTTTCTAGAAGGGGTATACTGCTTTGCATTCCCACCAAAATACAATAGACTTTCTTTTTCTACACATTCTTACCATTAGGTGTTATCTTTTGATTTGTTGATGTGATTCATTCTCAGAGGTGTAAGATGGTACCTCATTATGGATTTAATTTGCATTTCTCTAGTGATAAGTGGGTAATTTATTCATGTCTGTGGATCATATGCATATTTTTCTTTAGGAAAACTATTCGTAATTTCTGTACACATCTTCATTGGATTCTGTCATTGTTGAATTGTGTAAGTTCTTTATAGATGTTTGTTAGCAATATCTTGTCAGATCTGTGATGTGCAAATATCTTCTTCCAACTGCCAGTTTGCCAGTTTATCCTTGTGGAGTTCTCTTTTGCTGTGTTGAATTTTTAAAAATCTTGGAGAGTCCAATTTAATCATTTTTTTCTTTAGTTTGACTTGACCATGGGGTTGATTCTCCAACTGATGTTCAAGTTCAGTGTTTCACTGATGTTTCCTTCTATATACTTTATAGTTTAAATGATAATATTTGTGTCTTTGATCCATTTTGAGTTAACTGTGGTATATGATTTTAAGTGGTGATTTACTTTCATTTTTTTCCTGTGTTACTATCCAGTTTTCCAGATACCTCTTATTGAAAACATCTTTTTTCTGGGCTTTATATCCCATTTAATTAGTTTGAGTGCCTATTTGTTTGTTCCAAAAACCACACTGTTTTAATTACTATTGCTTTCTTGTATAAACTGATGTTGGGGAGGATGAAACTTCCATTGTCTTTATTCTCAAGGTACATCTACTTGTTTGTTTGTTTAGAGACAGATAAGGCAGATAGTGAAAAAAAAAAACAAACACCACAGCACCAAAGATCCCTTCAATGTAGTGGGGACCTGGGTCTCACATATGGCAAACAGCACACTGAAAAGTGAGATATTTTGAAGGTCCCTCAGGAATGCTTTTAAATCACAGTTTTATTTCTGTCAAAACACATCTACATGAGAATAATTCAAAAAAAATTTTTTTCAAGATTCTGGGACTAGAAAAGGAAGTTCAGGCTGTTCAAGCAACAACTAATAAGTTTGGGGGCCCAGAGGTGCCATGCTCAGACGCCTGTCTGTATTTTGTCAAAGCATGGTAAAGCTATGGTATCTTTCTTGCCCATATATCTCTTTAATAATGAAGTGGCTTAAATACAAATAAACAAGTCATAGAGGGACAAAGATAACTCATTGGCTGGGAGAGCCCACTTTGCAATAAACACAACTAAGATTCAAAACTAGACACCACAGAAGTTCTATGGCAACGGAGGAAGCTTTCTTTTTATATTTTTTAAATATTTATTTATTTATCTGTTATCTTTTGTTGCCTTTGTTTTTTTATTGTTGTAGTTATTATTGATGTCATTGTTGTTGGATAGGACAGAAAGAAATGGAGAGGGGAGGGGAAAACAGAGAAGGGGAGAGAAAGACACCTGCAGACCTGCTTCACCACTTGTGAAGCGACTCCCCTGCAGGTGGGGTGCTGGGGGCTCGAACTAGGATCCTTATGTCGGTCCTTGCGCTTTGGGAAGCTTTGATTTTATGGTGTCTCATTCTCTTCATTTTTAACTCACTTTGCTTCTGAATGAAAAAGGGTCACGTGTTAGACTCCAGTTTCATACACACAAAAAAGCCACTGGAACATAATCGATTTTTTTTCCTGGGGGCCAGGTGGTAGCACACCTGGTTAAGTGCACACCTTACAGTAGGCAATGATCCAGGTTCAAGCCTCCTGGGGAAAAGATTCAGGAATGGTGAAGTAGGCCTGCAAAGGTAGCTTTCTGTCTCTTTCCCTCTCTACCTCTCCCACACCTTTCATTTTCTGTCTCTATCCAATAATGGATAAATAAATAAATAAAATTTCTTATGAAGACTTTTTTTTCCTCCAGTCACTGGGGTTCGGTGGCTGCACTGTGAATTCACTGCTCCTGGCAGCCATTATTTTCATTTTATTTATTTATTTTTTGTATTGGATATGACAGAGAGAAATTGAGAGGGGAAAGTGAGATAGGGTGAGAGAAAGATAGACACCTGCAGACCTGTTTCACCTTTCATGAAGCTTTCCCCTTGCCAGTGCAAATCCAGGGACTTGAACCCAGATTCTTGTGCAGGTCCTTATGTTTATTATGTGTGCTACTGCTAGGTTTCTTCTTCTGAAGATTTTAAAGTAAAGCATAAGGCAAAATATTCTAAAGAAAACAAACTGTTTTAGGAAGTATCTGATTTAATATCACTATTGTTATGAGGAAGGTAGTTTTTGTGAAAAACTAATGGCATGTGATGCTAACAGCAACTTAGAAAATAAAAGAAAGGAAAAGGAAAAATCTTTGCACTAGAGACATGAAATAAGAAAAAGTTAAGTAGTTCTTTTCTCCCAAATAAGTTGAAGGCAATGGGAAATTACCATAGAAAGTAATTTCAGGAATCTGGAAATCAACCAAAATAAAACAGCAAAGGGAGAGGTAGCTAATAGTAAAAAGCCACTGGCAATTGGTGTAAAAATCACAGTCTACAGACTTACTACCTAAGGTTAACTGTCTCTAGCCCCACTGCCACACCCATTAGCTCATTGACCAGTGATGGTACTTTTGCCAAAGGAGGTTTGACTGAGAAAACTTGAACGTTTACAGGAATAAGTACAGACTCTGTTAGTGATGGAGGTGAAAAGGATGGAGTATATCTGAAGAAATAAAGACCAGCCTACTCTCAATTTTGATGAACAGTAATAATCTAAGATAGAAAAGTTCAATGAATCTCAAGAAAGGTAAACACAAAGAGATACCCACCTAGGAATATCAAAACCAAAGAAGTAAAAATCCAAAGACAAAGGTAAATCCTGAAGGTAATGAGAGAAAAGCAAATCATCACTACAGAAAAGTAAGAACCCAATTAATACATGACTTCTAAGCAAAGACATAGTGCCTAGAAGGCAGTAATATTGTTATGTTGTATGTATAGTTAGCATGACACAGTTATATTATTTTTAACATAGGTAGTAGCATACATAGCACAAGTTGGAGAAAATGGGGTTAGATTGGAATAACTTATATTTACAGAATTTTATTTATTTATTTATTTATTTATTTATTTATTTATTTTTGCCTCCATGGTTATTGCTGGGACTCAATACTTGCATTACAAATCACTGCTCCTGGTGGAAATTTATTTTATTTTTTAGGATAGAACAGAGAAAAATTGAGAGAGGAGGAGGAGAATAAGAGGGGGAGAGAAAGACAGACACCTGCAGACCTGCTCCTCTGTTTGTGAAGTGCCCCCCAACAGGTGGGGAGCCAGGGCTCGAACCTGGATCTCTGTGCACGGGTCCTTTCAAATTGTACTATGTGCCTTTAACCGCATGTGCTACTGCCTGGCCCCCATATTTACAGAATTTAAGTCAGGAGTGTCATAAAGTAGAATATGATAAGTTAGTATGAATTTTGTAGGTAGAGAACAAGGAAAATGAAAAATAAAAATTAAGTGATTGGAAAATAGCATCTCAGTTAGTAGAATGTAAACTTCCTAGCCGGAAGTTCCTGATCTGATTCCTAGGTTCCTAGTAGTTGCTGCTACTCCCTCTCTAATGTGAATATCTCTCATGTAAAACAAAAATAAATTGAAGATATCATGTTTTACTATAAGGAACCTACTACACATTCAAAGATATAAATAAGTAGAAAGTAACAACATAGTGATAAAGTATGTATGCCATGGAAACAATAACTGCAGAGAGTGTAAAGAACTACCTAGTCTATTTCTGAGTCTTTCTGATAAGTCTTCCACTCCAGTAATCATGCATTCATTGTAACAATTCCTTTCATTTAATATTGAAGTATCTATTTCTTGAAGCTATGAAAATGACTTGGTGGATAGGAAGTAAGATTTACATGTGTAAGTCTCAGATTCAGTCCCCCTTCACGTGCCAGAGTAATGTCTGGTCTTTCTCACTTTATTACAAATATTCATAAACAAACAAAAAAGCCTTCAAAGTATTCACTTCTTTAAACAAACTTTCTACTTATTATCATATTTTCTTTAACTTTTTTGTGTTACTTTTTATATCTTATTATTTATTGGGTAGGGATGAAGAGAAATTGAAAATAAAGGGAGAGCTAAAGAAAGAAAGAAACACACATTCACCACTGTTAATTCACCACTGTTTCACCACTCATGAAGCTTTTTCCCTCAGATGGGGACTGGGGACCTGAACCCAGGTTGTAGTGTATTGTAACATGGATGTTCAACTGATGCGCTACCACCAGTGTGCATATACTAATTTTTTCCTCATTATTTATTTCACTGAGAGAGAGAGAAAGACCAGGCCACTGCTCAACTCTGGTTTATGGTGATGCTCCAGATTTGGAGCATTTCTGATAGCCTCGGGCATAAAAGTCTTTTTGCATAACCATTATGCTATCTCCCTGTCTATTTTCTTTACCTTTTAATACTTTGTTTATTTTACTATTGAAACATGTTTCCACTAGCCACACCATGCTGCAATACTTGTTCAGTATATGAATTTAATGAACCTGTTTTCTTCACTACAATATAAAGAAGGGGAAAAAAGGCCCTTTCATAAGCAGTCTTCATAAGAATTGAATATGTTACTGAATATAAAATGGTGGGCACAAAATATTCTAAGAAAAATATTAACAATTGCTATTATTCCCTAGTACAAACACTCTTACCACAGGTATTTGTCAATGACATTTAATGACATTCCTTTTTATTCTCAAGACCATTTAAATTGTCAACTGGAATTTTAAGATGGATGAAATAAATGATAGTCCTGCTTGTTCTCAACATATGTATTTGCCTGCTCTACTTACTGAAAAAGGCACATTGGAAAAAAAATTACTGTTAAAAACCTTTTATATTAAGCATTCAAGAAAGAAATTACTGAGTGGGAAGCATATTATTATCTCTACTAAGAAAGCCACTTGAAACTTCTCTAACTGAAATTTTATTTCCTAGTGTCAGCTTTATAGACAGAAATGAAGAATTTTCATTTATTGGCATATAACCCAATTAAGATATAACACTAATAATTAAGAAAAATTGTAACAATTTGAAAACTTTCTTGCCTGAGTTATAAAGGACTCCCAGAAACATGCCATTTCCTTCCCACTATATAATATAGGGGAAAAATGAATGCTTTTAAACTTTCTGTATTCTCCAGAAATATAAAATACTTAAAAGTAGTGGGTATTTATAAAAACAGTGAGTTTACAAAAAAAAAAATTGGGATAGCTAGAATTTCCATGTTTGATCCAGTATCAATTTCTCTACAATATATACAAAAGAGAATGTTTTAGAGCTCTTTTACATTTATTTGTCACCGCAGGTTTTATTTTATAATAAAAATCACTGAAACTCTAAATACAATGTTTTAACACAACATTTCAAGGACAAATAAATATCCCTGGTAGAAGAGAAAAGGGATGGTCAGGAACACAGATTACCTTTAGGATAACGAAACTATCTTATACTAAGACTAGTTTCTAGATAGTCTCACATAGCTGACACTAATACTCATTATCCATTCACTGTAACAAGTAAAGCATTCTGATGCAGAGTACTGGTAGTGAGAAAGTTTGTGCCTATGTTTGGAGCAAGGCTTACCTGGAAACTCTCTAAACTTTCTGCTGAATTTTTCTAATTCATCTAAAAAAACTAAAAAATAAAAGAAATCTTAAAAGTTAAGATGCAGGCAGAGGTTCTTAGCAATGAAGCAAAAGTGATTGCTGACTTTCTAGAACATGTTCATAAAACTACTCTACATGTAGGCAAATATTCCAAATGAACTAAAGATAAAAGACACACAGAAAACACCAGAGAAACAGATCTGCCAGTAGAGCATAGAATTTCAAGGACAAATAAATATCCCTGGTAGAAGAGAAAAGGAATGGTCAGGAACACAGATTACATTTATATGTCTCGGGCAATATCTAGCTCCATCTCTAGCTCTCATTTCTCACCCTCTCTCTCATAATACACTTTCTCAAGGGAAATAAAGTAAATCTTTTTTTAAAGTCTTCCACTATTATTGTATTACTATTGATGTATTTTTGAAATTCTTTCAGTACATGCTTAATGTATTTAGATGGTCCCTCATTGGGTGCATAGATGTTAATAATTGTTAAGTCTTCTTGGCTGATTGATCCTCTAATCATTATGTAATGTCCTTGCCTATCTTTTATTACTTTATTTAATTTAAAATCTATTGTGTCTGAGATGAGAATGGCTGTTCCTGCCCTTTTTTGTGGTCCGTTAGCCTGTATGATAGTTTTCCATCCTTTCACTTTAAGTCTGTGTTTATCTTGTTGTGACAGATGGGATTCTTGCAAGCAGCATATGGTTGGGTTATGTTTTCTGATCCATCCCCCCATCCTGTGCCTTTTGATGGGTGAGTTTAAGCCATTGACATTTATTGATATTATGGATTTAATGTATTGTAGTGCCATTGTTCTAAAAAAAAATTGTTTACTCTGATATATTGCAAGTATTATAGTGATGTTCTTGTTGATAAGCGGTCTTTTAGTACCTCTTTCAGGGCCGGCTTGGTGATTGTTGCCTCCTTTAACTGTTGTTTATCTAAGAAGGTTTTGATCCCTCCATCTAGTTTGAATGAAAGTCTAGCAGGATATATTATCCTTGGTTGAAACCCTTTTTCATTCAGGGCTCGATAGATATCTTGCCACTCCCTTCTGGCTTTTAGAGTTTGAGTGGAGAAGTCTGCAGATAATCTTATGGGTTTTCCCTTGTATGTGACTTTTTGTTTCTCTCTTGCAGCCTTTAGGATCCTTTCTTTATCCTTACTTCTTCTCATTGTGACTATGATGTGTCTTGGTGTCTTCAGGTCTGGGTTGATTCTGTTTGGTAGTCTCTGGGCCTCTTGAATCTTGATGTCCTTTCTGTTATTCAAATCTGGGAAGTTTTCTTCTATTATTTCCTCTAGAATGTTTACTTCCCCTTCCTCTCTTTCTTCCTCTGGCAGGCCAATTATGTGAATGTTACTTCTTTTGAGATCATCCCATATGTCTCTGTTGTTGTTTTCAGTGTCTCTCAATCTCTTTTTAAGCTCTTTCACCTCTTTCTTTGTTTTCTCTAACTCATCCTCTGTCTGACTAATTCTGTTTTCTGCTTCTGTTAGTCTGCTTTCCCTTGCCTCAGCTTCTTTCTTTATTACAGCTATTTCAGCTTTCAGTTCTCTAATTGTCTCAAGATAATCAGTATTTTCCTTGGGGGTCTCAACTGTTGTTTCCCTAATACTGCCATTCCTTTCCTCCAATGTTGTTTTCATTTCTGTGATTAATAAGTTTATTATTGCTTGCATACTTTTATTATCTATGGTTACTTCTGGCTGATTTGTAGTTTCTTCTGGGCTCTTGTCTTTATTCATTGGGGTAGCAGTTTTATTTGTTTTTGATCTACCCATTTTTTTTTATTTATGTGTTTCTTTTTTTTTATGCTCTGTTGTTCCTCAGTTGTTGTGTCTTGAGTACAAGTAACACTGTACTAAATACCTTTATGACAATTGCACTCATTTAGGATAATGAAACTATCTTATACTAAGACTAGTTTCTATATAGTCTCACATAGCTGACACTAATACTCATTATCCATTCACTGTAACAAGTAAAGCATTCTGATGCAGAGTACTGGTAGTGAGAAAGGTTGTGCCTATGTTTGGAGCAAGGCTTACCTGGAAACTCTCTAAACTTTCTCCTTTCCTCATTTTTAAATTTTCTAAGAGAGGGAGGGGGGAGAGAGAGGGGAGAAGAAGGAGAGGGGGAGCGGGGAAGGGAAGAGGGAGAGGGAAGAGGGAGAGGGAGAGGGAGAAAGGGAGGGAGAGGGAGAAGGAGAGGGAGAGAGTGGTGGACAGTAAAAGAGATCACATCAAATCTTCCTTCATGTGGTGGGGTCTGCATGCCAACATAGGTAATGCATATGACAGAGCAGCAAACTATTGCAAGTACGCTATTTTGTTGATCCTACTTAAGTACTTAAATGCTTGGTGACTAGGGAGTTGAGTTTACTCATTAGTAAATTGAAGATAATAAGAGTATCTACCTCAAGGGTTGAAGTTTAATAACTCAGTAAGGACTAAAAATTATAACTTCTCTGACTATTATTCTTACCATGGAAGACTATGATTTTTAGCTCTTATTTTCTTCTTAGTTTACAACATTCCTCAACAAGCATTCACCATTTATATTTGCTCAAAGAATATTTAATAAAATTCTGACAATAAATATTTGAGGACTGCTTTGTGTGTGTGTGTCTGTATTACTTGCATGAATTGCACACAAAAGATTTGCACACTATAATTATATATTTGCTTCCAAAATAGCATTCTTGAGTTGGAAGCAAGGTTAAGTTTGTTTTTCATAAAAAATAAAAATTGAATAGAAAACACCAGAAGAAATCAATCCAGGTGGAATTATGAAAGGAACTATAGGACAATATAATTTAATATGAAAATTTAAGCTTTCCTTAGTTCAAAAATATTTATATTATTCAATAAGTAATATTAAATATAGAAAAATGCTAGTTTGTGGATTTATTCTGTGTGTATCCAGAAGGTTTTAAAGCAATTATACTTTTAATAAACTTAAAATATATACATAGAGATATCTATCCATCTAGATATAAGGGTATATCAATATATACTATACGTATATACAATTAAATGATGTAATTACTAAATAAATAATTATCCTATCATGCTTTTATCTTTCATTGTTTACTCAGAGAAGGGTATATTTATTAAAATAATAGCACACTGGGTCAGGTGGGGCGCGTTTGGTCGCATACAAGACAGTGTGAAGGTACCTGCATTCAAGCCACACCTGCAAAAGGAAAATATCACAAGTGTTGAAACAGTGCTGCAGTTGTCTCCTTTCTCTCCCTCTCCCTTGCCCCTCTCAATTTCTGTCTCCATCCAAAACAAATAAACATATTTTTAAAATAAAATAAAATGAAAGCATACTCCCATAAGAGAGAGAGAATGAGGGTGGGAGAAGAGAGTGAGAAAGAGAGGGGAGAAGCAGTAACCAGTGGGCAAGATAGGGGTCCTTCATGCTTCTGTTAAATTGCTATTTTTTCTGGGTTTTCTTTTCCTTCCTTTTTTTTTTTGTAAGTTTATTCTATCTCATGTTGCACTTAGTGACTTTAGACATCATAGTTTATTTAAGAAAATATGTTATTTTTAAAAAGCTAGAGTCTAAAATAGTTTTTATTCTTTTCTATTCTGACATGTTGGTTTTATGTGATTGGTTTTACCAAAATATTTGAAAAATCAAAGTGTTAGTAATAAAACAAAAAGCATAAAGCACATACTAGTCTGCTTATTGATCCACTTTGAGAGTTTTTCAGTAAAAATATCTATACAGTAAACTTAAAATTACAGTGTCTTTAAAGTAATTAATTTATTTTTTAAACAAGAGTAGAAATATAATCAAAAGTAAAACTAAAAGTTTGGTATCATACCGGCGTAAAGATCCTGGTTCGAGACCCCGGCTCCCCACCTGCAGGGGAGTCGCTTCACAGGCGGTGAAGCAGGTCTGCAGGTGTCTGTCTTTCTCTCCCCCCTCTGTCTTCCCCTCCTCTCTCCATTTCTCTCTGTCCTATCCAACAACGACAACAATAAAACAACAAGGGCAACAAAAGGGAATAAATAAATAAAATCTTAAAAAAAAAAAGTTTGGTATCATAATTCAGGAAATGGGAACAGATTTAAGTTATATTTTCATATATGTTTAAACTGTTATTTTAACCAGGCCATTATTTTTAAAGACTATTCCTTTCTCTTCCGTGTGTGTGTGTGTGTGTGTGTGCTGTTATTTTAATAAATGTACCCTTCTCTACGTAAACAATTAAAGATAAAAGCATGATAGGATAATTATTTATTTAGTAATTACATCATTTAATTGTATATACATATAGTATATATTGATATACCCTTATATCTAGATGGACAGATATCTCTATGTATATGTTGTAAGTTTAGTAAAAGTATAATTGCTATAAAACCTTCTGGATACACACAGTATAAAGCCACACACACACACACATATATGAAAACTTCCAGTTAATTAATTGTATTACCAGAAACTATAACATAATGAAAACATACCAAGAGGGGAAGCCAAGAAAGGGAGTCACTTATTAACCCTTTGTTAAATAACCCCAGAGCATTTCATGACCTCAGCTTGTGGTAGGAGGATCCACACAAAGCCAGATCTCTAAAAGCCAGAGAGGTGAAGATGAAAATTTGCTTAACCATGATATCTAGTAGCTAAAATATGCAGGACCTACTGCAAACAGAGAGAGATATACAGATGCAAAGGACACTGTACTTCTGAGAATAGAACTTCTCACTTTCTGAGTACTGAGCATGCTATATTGGATAGACACAAAAGAAGATCACAAGGCTTCCACAGGGCTATAAATAGTTCCGGTTTTCACTAGCCAGACCAGAGTTCCTTACAAGCTTTATGTCACCTAATAGAATATTAAGGATATTCTATTTTTTTATTATTATCTTTATTTCTTGGATAGAGACAGCCAGATCAAGAGGGAAAGGGGTGGTAGAGAAGGGGAGAGACAGAGAGATACCTGCAGCCCTGCTTCACCACTTGTGAAACTTTCCCCCTACAGGTGGGGACAGGCACTTGAACCTCAGTCCTTGCGCCTGTAACATGTGCACTCAACCAGGTGTGCCAACCGGCCCCTAAGGATTCTTTAACTGTAGGTAAAAATAGTCCTAAATAAAAATTGTCATTCAAATTTTAACATAAGAAAGTATTAAAAAAAAACTTGAAACAATCTGTTCCCCAGAATACAACTTGAATAGGTTTAGAAATATTAAAATAGGAAGTTCGGGCGGTAGCGCAGCCATCGTTTAGGTGCATGTGGCGCAAATCGGAAGGATCAGCTTGAGGATCCCGGTTTGAGCCCCCAGCTCCCCACCTGCGGGGGAGTCGCCTCACAAGTGGTGAAGCAGGTCTGCAGATGTCTATCTTTTTTCTCCCCGTCTTCCCCTTCTCTCTCCATTTCTCTCTGCCTTATCCAACAACAACAACAATAATAACTACAACAATAAAACAACGAAGGGCAAAAAAAGGGAATAAACAAATATTTTTAAAAAGAAATATAAAAATATATAACAATGTAATAAATCTTATTCAAAACTTAACAAAATCAAAAATCACAATGCCTTACATTAAATCTAAATTTACTAGGCATGTGAGACAGAAAAAAAATAGAAAGTCACACACAGGAGTAATTCCTGTCAATAGAAACACCATTCTTCTTCTAGCGTTTGCCCTTCTTCTGTAGCCAGTCAACAGCATCAGGTTGAAAGCTGTCAGGAGCTGCTTGTTGCTGGCTTTGAAAGTGACTGGGATCCATGTGGATTCAGTCGGCTAGGAAGGATCATCAGTTTCCCCAATGAATGGGTACTCACGGGATGCACCACGAGAAGGTCGATCCAATGCATCCCAGAAACACCATAAAATAGTACAGATGAGCACAGGGCTTGAATACATGAAGATTCAGATTACATTCTCACCACCAACTCATGCCAAAGCTGAGCAATACTTGTCTCTATATATCTCTTATAAAATGACAAATAAAATAAATCTTTTAAAATGGTAAAGAAAATTAATAGGCAAGGACTTTAAAATAATTATTTGAACATTTTTGTATACATAGGAACATGCCACATAATAAAGGAATCTTGTTTAAAAGACAGCACTCACCTTTCTAGATTAATATTTATTTAATTAATATTTATATAATCAATACCTAGAATCTACCATTAAAACCCAATGAATAAGGACCATAATATTGTTGACAGATATTGGAAGGGAAAACAAATGTAGTTGCACTGCAATGATATTTAACCAAATATAGGCATAATAAATTGAGAAAGAAAAATATTTAAAAATAATTTAAGAAATGAACAGTGGTGGCAAAGTCTGGCCACTTTCTAGTGGCCTAATTTACATAATTGGAATTTCCTGTGGAAAGAAAAAAAATTAATGGCAGAAGAGAATTCAAAGTATAGCTAGTAAAAAGCTATAAATCCAGATACAGTAGCAAGGAAAAAAATACAAGTATAATATATATCAAGAAAATGACATCATAGTGCTTTTTAGCTAAATGCTTTAAAAACAACCATAAAGGAAGCTCTTTAAAAATAGAGAAGGAAATCAAAGATTATACATACAGTGAAACAATAGATAATTTTGGCAGCAGAAGTAGTACGTCAGAAGACATCTGTAAGGAACTAAAAGGAAAAATATCAACCTAGAATCCATGTCAAATGACAGATTCTTTCAGAAATCAAACTAAAAGAAAATACAAGGCAAAGACTTTGTATTTTTGGAGATGATGGAGAGAGACAGCTGTCACCTAGAATCGCCCAGGAAGATCTACCTGCGAACAAGCCCTGGCCCTCTCAACTTACATTGAAAATGGATTCCAGAAGAATTTAAAGACGGGTGCTGTCTTTGTTGATCTCACAGCAGCCTATGACACAGTCTGGCACCGTGGTCTCCTAGTCAAGATCTCAAGATGCCTGCCTCCATGGGTGGCCAACACTATATCGTTTCTTCTCCAAAACAGAAGATTCCGGGTGCATCTGGGTGACAAGTCTAGCAGATGGAGACTTGTCTCAAGTGGCCTCCCCCAGGGCTCTGTTCTGGCTCCTACGCTATTTAATATTTACATCAATGACCTCCCAGAAACTTCTTCAAGGAAGTTCATCTATGCCAATGACATCTGCTGTGCAACTCAGGCATCCAAGTTCGACATCCTCGAGGAAACACTCACGAAAGACATGTCTCTGATATCTGATTACTGTAAAAAATGGCAACTAATCCCTAGCACTGCAAAAACGGTATCATCTGTTTTCCATCTACACCATGCCTCGGCCTCGCATGAGCTTAATGTGCAGCTTGGCGATACGAGAATCCAGCATGAAGCCCAGCCAGTCTATCTTGGCGTTACTCTCGATCGCACTCTGTCATTTCACGAACATCTCATAAAAACTGCAGCAAAGGTGGGTGCGAGGAATAACATCATTGCAAGACTGGCCAGCTCCTCATGGGGCACGAGCGCTTCCACACTACGATCATCATCTCTGGCATTATGCTATTCTACTGCAGAATACTGTGCCCCAGTATGGTTCCGTAGCCCCCATGTCCACTTGGTCAATTCCAAATTATATTCCTCCATGAGGATAATTTCTGGAACCATCCGTTCCACCCCGGTTCCATGGCTGCCAGTTCTTAGCAACATCGCCCCGCCAGATATTCGTCGTGATGTGGCATCATCTAAGTTCATTTCCCACGTCTACATTCAACCGGACCTGCCAATATACTTGGATATCTTCGCCCACCCTGTCCAACGCTTGACGTCTCGCCACCCAATCTGGTCCCCTACGCCTACACTGAACTTATCTGTTCCAGACTCTTGGAAACAGAGTTGGCAGTCAGCTGAGGTAAAGAACAAACACCTCATCACAGACCCTTGCAAGTGTCAACCCGGCTTTGACCTAGCACGTTATGATTGGGCCCTCCTCAATCGCTATCAAACAGGCCATGGCTGGTGCGCTGCTATGTTCCATCACTGGGGAGCCAGAGACGACCCAAACTGCCCCTGCAGCTACAGACAGACTATGACCCACATAGTCAATGACTGCCACCTCTCCAGATTCAAAGGAGGTCTCGAAACTTTACATCAGGCTCAACCTGACGCTGTTGACTGGCTACGAAAGAAGGGCAAACGCTAGAAGAAGAAGCTGTCACCTTTCCCCTTTCTACCATACCCCCCAAAATCTCCTTTGTCGTTTTAGTTGAGACTATTTAAAACTGTGTCCTAAGCTACATTGACCAGCAATTCAATCTTTCTGGATCACTCTTCTGCATGGAAGATATATGTTGTTTTTAGACAGAGTTTTTTTCTTTGTTAACTCATCTAATGCTTTGTGGGTAATTCACCCAGCTTGAGAATAACTGAGCAGGAGTGGCTGATTACACTGATAACTCCAGTTTTAGTGTGTATTTGCATAAATGTGTTTTGTTTTCTGTCTGGCTATTCTGGATTATTTTTCAAAAAAAATCAGTCTGGGAAAATTTCCCTATAGAGTGCTTGAAGAATGAGTCAGAAATGGAAAATGAAAGACGAGGACACGATTACACACAAAGTCTGAATCACATGAGTTGTAGGAGGAGGAATGTTTTCTACATGATAGTGCTCTAAGAGAGTCTGTAATCTCCAATCTCCAGCAAACAAATAGTATTTTATACGTAAAGAGAATGTTCAGATTATTGAAATTTACTCCTGGGATCCTTACTGTTTTTATTTACCTATTCAAAAGGGGGTGACTTTTTTTTTTGTTTATCTGGAGAATAATAGTCCAGAGCAGAGCTAGACAGTGCTGGTGATTAAATTTAGGACATCATGCTTACAAATTTAGCTGCTCTAAACCTCCTGGACTACTCTGAGTGTTTTTAATATTCCACCATTGTGGCCTGTGACATGGTTCAGTGGATAAAGCACTGAACTCTCAAGCATGAGGTTCTGAGTTCAAGCCCCAGTAGCACATGTACCAGGGTGATATCTGGTTCTTTCCCTCTTTTCCTGTCTTTCTCATTAATAAACAAAATCTTTAAAAAATATATATATATATTCCACCATTTATGAAAGCAGGAGATACAGAAAGGAGTGAAAACAGAGAACTAGACAGTGATGTTGTTATAAACATTGATGTAATGATACATTTTTTTTACTGGGATGACTGGACATCTGGAACTGGCTAAAATCAATGGATTTATTTCTGGATTTTGAAACCCTAACTACTTAAAAATTTATTGACCTAGGTAGGAGGTTCAATGAATGAGACCTTGAATATATGAGGAGTTGAGTTCAATCCCTGGCACCTCAAAATGGAGCAGGTCTCTATTTCTCTCACTAATAATATTAAAACACTTTAATTTGGTTAACCCATGCCTATATTAGGACTATAGTATTGTAACATTTGTCAAATTCAAAATAAAGGTTCTAACTCGAATGCTATTTATTTCATTACTTTTAATGAGGCACTGGAATACACCCAGCAACTTATGATTTTGTGATATTGCTGAATTATTTCCACAGACAAATTTTCTTTCTTTTTTTTATCCTGAAAGGGGACACAT
Organism: Erinaceus europaeus; assembly: GCF_950295315.1. Lineage (NCBI taxonomy): Eukaryota > Metazoa > Chordata > Mammalia > Eulipotyphla > Erinaceidae > Erinaceus > Erinaceus europaeus. The sequence goes on from NC_080178.1 coordinate 23,608,139, forward strand.
CATAGAGGTGTGAAGACTTGACCTCAAAAACTCACATATGTTAAGGCATGTGCTCTGAGTGAGCTATGTCTCAGCCTTCTGTTATTATTTAAATTTTAATAGTAGTTTTTTTTCATAACTGGGGTTTTGTATCTGGACAATTAAAGCACTCCAGGCTATTGTTTCATAAACACAGAAAGGGAGAGACACCATAGAACCTCCTCAGATGCCATAGCACATGCTATGTGGTGTTGAGGCTCAATCCTGAGCCACCCCCAGGACAAGTTATGCAACCTAGCTCATAACCTAGCTGACCTCTGTGTCCCTTGACCTTTACTTCTAATAGTCAGATGTGTCAGAAGGGATTGGAATTTTTAGTATTCATTCAACTAATATACTCAGTCAGCATATTCAGAATAATAACTTGCTGTAGCATTGTAAAGTATGCAGACATGCCATCGAACCTGAAAATTGTGTCCATTTATGGAAGGAGTGATTTAAATCCTTTCAAATTAGTCATTATATGACATGTATTTCTGATTCATCCCACATTTTAAAAATTCTTTAAATTACTTTAAGTATTGGGATGCTATAGATTAATTTCAGCACTAACTTTCTCTACATCTAATTTATTCCATGAAGCTCTAACTAAACAGTAGTCTGTGAAAAAATATTTTTAGTATACTTTCTGGGGTGTAATTACTCGAGAAACTGCTTCAGGAACTGGATTTCTAGATCCAGCATCTATTTTTATTATGATGATGATATTTTATTTATTTATTCTTTTTGTTCCCCTTGTTTTATTTTAATTTATTTATAAAAGGAAACACTGACAAAACCATATGATAAGGGCAGTACAACTCTATACAATTCCCACCACTAGATTTCAGTATCCCATTCCCCCCCCCCCCCCATAGCTTTCCCATTCTTTATCCCTCTGGGAGTATGGACCCCAGGTCATTGTGGGATGTAGAAAGTGGAAAGTCTGGCTTCTGTAATTGCTTCCCTGCTGAACATGGGCGTTGACAGGTCGATCCATACTCCCAGCCTGCCTCTCTCTTTCCCTAGTGGGGTGGGGTTCTGGGGAATCTGAGCTCCAGAACACATTAGTGGGGTTGTCTGTCCAGGAAAGTCTGGTTGGCATCATGCTAGCATCTGGAACCTGGTGGCTGAAAAAAGAGTTAACATATATAGCCAAACAATTTATTGACCAACCATGAACCTAAAGGCTAGAACAGTACAGATGAAAAGTTGGGGGGGGGGTCTCCGTTTTGTAGATAGCTAGTAGGCATATTTTAGTTATATTCCAAAGGGCCTGTGGCTATACTAGTTTCCTCATTGTTGTTGTTTTCTCTGAGCCTGAAATCTGATATGCAGGTGGATCCAAGTTATTGGCTGGGGAGATGATGTCATGGCTGGAAAAAGGACCAGAAAGCTGGATCAGAGAAGAGAGTAGCTCCCAAATATGGAAAAGGTATATAAATATTGTTGATTGTAAACCCCACTGATTTGATGTGATCTGGGGCCCATTGTTGTAGTTATTGATGTTGTTGTTTTTGGATAGGACAGAGAGAAATGTTGGGTAAGACAGAGGGAAATGGACAGAAGAGGGGAAGACAGAGAGGGGGGAGAGAAAGTTAGATACCTGCAGACCTGCTTCACCAATTGTGAAGCGACTCCCCTGCAAGTGTGGAGCTGGGGGCTCAAACTGGGATCCTTATTCCTGTTCTTGTGCTTTGCGCCACCTCTATTATTTATTTTTTTTTAAGCAGCATTACCTCTGAGATTTGGTGCATGCACAATTCCACCTATCCTGGTGTCCATAGCTTAAATATGCAGATATATATATATATATATATATATATACACACACACAGAGAGAGAGACATTTGCAGCACTACTCCACTTGTGAAGTTTACACACACAAACACACACACACACACACACACACACACACACACAGAGGCTTGTGGAGACCTGACACCTGAACACAGATCCTTGCTCATGGTACCATGTGGGTACTACTGTGTGAGCCAACTCATGCCCCCCCTTCATCCATTTTGGTACCAAGAACAAAAACTTCAGCCTCATTACTATAAATGGAAAGTGAGTTATTCTACTTCTGTTGGCAAGAACAGGACCTCCCTGACTGGAACTAGAATTAAATTTTTCAGTGATGTGACCCTTTCTTTATAATAATAAATAGATCAACATTGCGGTCTTACTTTTTTTTACTTTCTTTTTTACCAATATCATCTAAGTTATAAATACTGGCATTTTAAAGATTGCTACTAGTAGTTGCTATATGTTATATAGAGCTCAAAGCTTCCTAAAACCAGAGATTTATCTTTTAAGTTCATATTTACAAAGCAGTTTCTTGGATGTTAACATTCAACATTTTTATTAATTAAGCCACATTACTGGGGGTAAATGATTTATAAGACTGTTGTCAGAAGCTTACCCTTTCTTATCTTCCCAAGGCACGTGTTAGTACACCACACCATCCACTAATTTTTCACATCCCAAACATTTTTTTAATAACAAAGAAACACTTTTTCAAAAGAAAAACTATTTTCATTGATGTAGATTACTTACACACACACACACACACACACACACACACACACACACACACACACTACCTTACAGAAACACAATTTTGTGACAATCATTTACTAACTTGAGTCAGTCTAGCATGCCTGTGTATGTGATTGTATTTGTATGTTTAGATCTTGTTGTTGTTGTCAATACTACTACTTCTAGCCCCTCTCCTTTGTACAGACAACAAACAAAAAAGAAAATACACCCACACGCTAGTGTTCTTTGTTTCTAACAGATTTATTGGTCTCCATTTATCACTGCTTTGCAATTACGTACTGATAGCATAAGATAAATGGAGCTACTCAGTCTTTTCCTTTTCTATACCTGCTTGTCAGCCTCTCAGAGTGGAAGGAGTGGTGGTGGCAAAAATAAGCAGTGGAAACTCAAAACAAAGAGACTTACCAGGTGAAGTTCAAGTTTCAATAACCTCATCATCCTGAGAATTCTTTTCATATTTTCTTTTGTTGAAACTTTAAATCCACGTCAAATAGCTAACTAGAAGTCTACACAGCACAACACAGAACTGAACTGATTTTGGAATGCAAATAGCTTAAAGAATGAAGGCTGAAGATTCATAATTCAAATAATTTACATTTGGGAGTCAGGCAGTAGTGCAGCGGGTTAAGCACAGGTGGTGCAAAGCACAAGGACAGGTGTCAGGATCCCGGTTTGAGCCCCCGTCTCCCACCTGCAGGGAAGTTGCTTCATAGGCGGTGAAGCAGGTCTGCAGGTGTCTACCTTTTTTTCCCCTCTCTGTCTTCCCCTCCTCTCTTTATTTCTCTTTGTCCTATCTAACAATGACATCAATAACAACAATAATAATAACTACAACAACAGTAAAAAACAGCTAGGGCAACAAAAGGGAATAAATAAATATTAAAAAACAAATAATTTACATTTGATCAAAGGTATATTTCATAAGTTAGAAATACCCTAATAAGTCAAAGAAGATATCTAAGAGCATTGAAGCACGATATATTTATAAGGAAGATTATGAATAATGAAAACTTATTCAAGATGTATGTTATTCCAGATAAGACAATATAAAATAACTTTGCTGTGGAACTACAGGTCATTGTCACTATAGCATCCTAAACTAATAAAAACATATAGTCTAAGATGTGTCACATATGTTACAAGGTGGTTAAGAAATCTTTAGTCATGAAATAAAAGTGAAAGGGTAAATTTAACTAATAATTAAGTCATCATGGTGGAAATAGAAAAGTTACATTTGAAAATAGGGGAAATATTTGAAAAGTTCTAATAATTTATTCTCCTACAAGTGCAAGAGGCTATTTACTCAGTAAAATAATACCATAAAGGAAAAGAAACACCAGTGAAAACTGAAAAATTTGTAATTATTAACTCATTTTTAATCTTTATTGTTGTTCAGTTTGAAGTACACAAAATACAATACACAGAGTTTAATGCCATGTATTTGATAATGGAAGACATGTTTTAGTTTCTTTCTCATTTAATTAAGTGGCATATAAATTTAAATGCCCATTTGTATGGCATAAATTTAAAGCCAAAGAATATATAAAATTAAGGAACATACTTTCAAAAGTATAGCAGAAAACATAGTAGGAAAATATTTCTTAAACTGAAAAATTCTCATTTAATAGAACCCATAAAAGCTTTTCTTTCATTCTTTTGTTTTCTCTCTCTCTCTGAGAGAGAGAGAGAGAGAGAGAGAGAGAGAAACAGACAGAGGGAGAGAGAGATGGAGAGGGAGAGGGAGAGGGAGAGGGAGAGGGAGAGGGAGAGGGAGAGGGAGAGGGAGAGGGAGAGGGAGAGGGAGAGGGAGAGGGAGAGGGAGAAGGAGAGAGCCATATAATTACTCTGGTACATACAATGCTGGTTATTGAACTCAGAACCTCACATTGGAGAGTTCAACACTTTATCCACAATTACTTCCCTGCTGCAGGACCATTAATTTCTAAGAACATAAATTAGAAGAGAAAATCTATACATTCCAGTAGAATTCAAAAAAATACCAAATACTTCAAAGAATGTTTTAAAGATTAAAAAAATATCCACTTTTAAAGATAAAAAAATATCCACAAGAATAGACAACAGTTTTATTATCTAACAACTGGGTTATTATTTTAAGTTCTGTTGTTTCATTATATTAATCAGAGATGACATAAAGTCACAAAAGTTATTAGCTTCAGATATAAAAATTAGTAGTAGTAGATTTGTATACTGAAAAGCTTTGTATAAATACAGGGAAATACTAGGACTTTTGATTTCATTACCACCAGGTAACACATTGAACTAAACAGATAATACCACCAAATAACTTTAATTCATGGATGAATTTGATAGCTAAACACTAAAGACTCAAAAAATGAGTTTCAAGTTTTCCCAACATGCTTAATATCATCACTGTGTTGAAATTTACTGCATAATTGTATTTCAGTTAACTCAAATTTTAAATAGATATTTTTTTATTTAGAAAAGCATGCTTTTGATTTTATCTGGTTTGCAAATATTAACTTTCCTGTCAAATAATTGCTCTGAAAGGAAAGAACCTATCTTAGTGTAATGTGAATTTTCCTTTAATTCTAAAACTTCACACACATTGCTAACATAGAAGTGTTAATCATTTAGAATAAAACTGTGCATTATGCTAAAAATAAATTATAATATTGTAACATTTCACAATTTATTTAGTTTTTGTTTTTTATTTTACTTTAGGGGTGGTAAGACTCAATCAGTATAGAAATATGAAAAAATTCTGTGTATACAGAAAACAATTTTGATTAGCCAAAAATAACAAATCCACTAGAGAAGGTATTAAAATTACCTATTTCCATTTCAGTAAATTGACTCAGAGATTAGGTAATCTGATAAAACCACACCTAGTTTATCTTAACACAATACACATTTTCTCCAGTTAACATTCTTAACTAGTCCTATTACTAATGAAATAACATTAATGAAATTAATTACTATAGTAACTTTAGTCAGTTGGGTAGAACAATTTCAAATAAGATAGTTTTCTGTGAAGAATTTGAATTATACTTTCAAAATACAAGTGAATGAGCTGGTATACTTAATGTACAAAAAGTACCTAGAGGGAGTCGAGCAGTAGCGCAACAGGTTAAGTGCAGACAGCCCAAAGTGCAAGGACCACCCTAAGTATCCCTGTTCGAGCCCCTAGCTCCCCACCTATATTTACAGATATTTTCTCTTTTATTTATGTACGTATTTATTTATTCACCTCCAGGGTTATCACTGAGGTTCGATGCTGCACTATGAATCCACAGCTCCTGTGGTCATTTTTTAGATTTTTTTTGTTGATAGGTTAGAGAGAAATTGAGAGTGGAGGGCATAGAAAGGGAGACACCTGCAGACCTGCTTCACCACTTTTGAAGCAAACCCCCTGCAGGTGGGTAGGCCGGGCTGGAACTGGAATCCTTGAGTCATTCCTTAGGCTTCACACTACGCGCACTTAAACCGGTGTCCCAGATATTTTCTTTAAAATATTTAGCTCACTGTCTTATAAGTATACAACAGTTTGCGTTTCTTTACTTAGAGACAGTAGTCTGTATAATCTTTGTGCATGTAGAATATAGCTTCTACTACAGTCCTTGGTACCAATACATGGAAAACATGAGGGGCCTGGTCAGCGGGGCACCATGTTGAGGGTGCCCATTACTGTGCGCAAGGATCCAAGGGAAACTTTTCACAAGTGGTGAAGCAGATCTGCAGGTGTCGGTCTTTCTTTCTCCCTTCTCTATCACGCCCACCCCTTTCAATTTCTCTCTGTCCTATAGAATTTTTTAAAAAGGGGGGAGGGGTAATTATTTTCAGGAGAAATGGATGAGTCAAATAATCAATGCAACCAATAGATTGTAGTCTCAAATTATTGCTTCAGTTTAATAGTGTATGCCAAATTATCAATAGTGTGTTATGGTAGAAGTTCAAGTTCTGTTTATGTTATCCTAGTCACATGATCATAAAGTAATCAACTTTTGGATTTTTCTGTGTGTTTTTTTTAAGTCTACAAGTAAATAATTCTCATTAAGAATGCTCTTGGGGGTGGTGGTGGCAGGCATTAGCACAGCGGGTTAAGCGTACATTGCATGAAGTGCAAGGACCAGCATAAGGATCCCAGATGGATGCCCTGGTTCCCTACCTGTGTGGGGGGTCACTTCACAAGCAGTGAAGCAGGTCTGCAGGTGTCTTTCTCTCTCCCTCTATCATCCCATCCCTCTCAATTCTCCCTGTCTTCCTTTCCTCTCTCAATTTCTCTCTGTCCTATCCAACAAAAATGACAGCAATAACAACAACAACGATAAACAACAAGGGCAACAAAAGGGAAAGAAAAAAGCCTCCAGGAGCAGTGGATTCGTAGTGCAGGCACTGCATCCTAGAGATAACCATGGAGGCAAAAAAAAAAAAAAAGGTTTTAGGATCCAGACGGTGGTGCACCTACTTGAGCGCATACAATGCAGTGCACAAGGACCAGGGTTCAAGCCCCTGACCCCCATCTGCAAGGGGAAAGCTTCATGAGTGGTGAAATATGACTGCATGTTTCTCTCTGTCTCTCTCCCTCTCTATCTCCCCTTTCCCTTTCAATTTCTCTCTGTCTCTATCCAATAAATAATGAATGAATAAACAAGTAAATAAATATGCTCTTAATGAGACTAAAATGCATTTGTAGCTTTACAGGCTGAAAAGTATTATGTAAATATTATGTATTATTTAAAGAATGTATTAAATTAGTCTATAATGACTACAAACAGTAATTCATATTGTGAGTCCCAGAGATATAGTAAACAAAATTAGAATATATCTCAAAACAAAGTAATGCATTAGGTGATGAAATACTAATAAAAAACCAGAAAGGCAACTGACCTTTAAAGGTACCTACTTTGTCATGCTTATCACCCAAAATAGAGTAGGGTCCCCAAAGGACTGGGAGAAGCTTTGGTGCTATGTGTATTTTCCTCTCTCTCTCTCTCTCTCTCTCTCTCTCTCTCTTTCTTCTGAAAAATTCAGACCTAAGTGGTGAAACCAGATCAAAGACAAAAATTTACACAGATCTGAAATTTACACAGATCAAAAATTTAGCAAATCTGATTCTAATTGAAAGTAACTGGAATGACAGATACAATTTCCTTTTCTTCCATGTGAGAATTCAAGCCTAGAAAGTGTTGCTTGTTACACATACTAAAGGATGAAATTAATCAAGTTCATCATTTGCCCTATTGTCACTACTCAAAACAGAATCTTGTCTGTATTGAGAAACTTACAAGTGGATCATGGTTTTAATTAACATTTTGTTTTTCAGAGAAGATGCAGTGAGCAACTTTTTAATGTAATGAATGTTATCTACAACCTGTAAGACAGTCAATAAAAAGTGAAAATATAAAGTATAAATGAGTTATACACAACTCAGTAATTGTTTACTTATATCACCCAATGTCTTTGTAAGGAGTGTGTGTGTGTGTGTGTGTGTGTGTGTGTGTGTGTGTGTGTTTTCAGTAACACAGATCTTTACCATTTAGTTTCATTGTACAGTGTCTTTGGCAAAGTGTTTCTTGTTATTTGATGAGATTATTTTCATTAAATGAAGCATGAAAAAGTTTCAAAAACTGCTTGAGTCTAATTTGATCTTATTTTTTTATTGTGATTCTAATAAAAAAGCTATCTTGTTTTGAAACTCTCAAAAGATTTTTAAAAATAATACAAAATTTTTAAGATATCTGAAATTGTTTTTAATTATACAATCAAGGACATTTAAGCATTTTACTTTTATCCATACTGGCACTCGTAGGGGAAAAAATAGTAAAAGAAGATAAATTTTTTAGGTTTGTGGAAAGTTTTTAGTTTTGCCACAAGAAACCTAATGTTTGAGGCTGAGAGTTAATTTCAAATATTAAAATCTATGTGTTCACAAGTGTTTACCATCTGAGGAGTCTGGACACACATACACACACACACACACACACACACACACACACACACACACACACACACCACTTTCTTTTAGAAAGGATTTATCCTGCGTTAAATAAGTTTGTTCAGAAGAAATAGACAGGGAAAGAAAAATAAAGGTTTCTTTGCACCTCTATTACCAATATCTCCAAGAAGATGCTATCTCAGTGTCTCTTCCTAGAAATAAATAAATGTACATTCTAATAAAAGGGAGCTAATGTTTATTAGTGGGTGCGACAAATCTGCTATACAGAGATAGAGAAAAAAAAATCTCTTTTTAAGAGCAATTCAAAAATCTGTGAATTAGCCATGCTTCTCCTTATAAAAACTCACATTCAAATAGACAAAGAAAATTCACTGTATCCACAAATACACTGAATAGTATATTTAGCTAGTTACTACACATTAAAAATAAAGTACATCATAATTCACTAAGTTAAAGGCCAATAGGATGAATTCCACGGAGTAGAAACTTAGTTCTTCTAGAAAATTAACAATTATTCATCTAGGGTAAGGATTAAAAGACTAACAGAAATATCTACACATATTTTGCCATCAATTATCATTACAAGATATTACCTAGTAGAATAGATGAAATATATAGCTAAATTTGATGTTGACTATGCCATATCACACTGAAATAGAGTACAGAACAATAAAGCTTATTTTTCCTAAAACAATATACTAATAGTGGTCATTATATAAAAGAAAGAAATTTTACAGTTTCCCTAACAGTTTAATATTAGATATATAGAATGTAGTTTGCCTCACTCTTCTCCTCCTAAAATGTTCTTAATACAACTATCTGAAAGCACATCTGGATAATATATTATTGTCTGGCTTATATAAACATATTTCCTGTCCTTGCTTGTGGTCTTATTTTTTTTTTTTACATCTTTCACATAGAAGAGATTAGAAATTACAAAGATGATAGGTGATTCACTCATCTTCAGTCACATGGCACACTTACTATCATACTTAGATAATAATAATTACTTATTATCATACTCAGACATTATTCATATTCAAGTTTATGCAAATTTCATTCAACTTGAAATACTTTGAAGCATTGTAAAAGTGAGATTCATGTCTATTTTGGAAAATGATGAGTGTGAGGACATAAAAAGTTCCTTAAACATCCAGCTAATTCATTATATTAAGAAAATAATTTTTTTCTACAACCCAAGATTTAGGTGTGGAGAAATTAGTTTCACTCATATCTCTTATCTCCTATGTTCTTTATTTCCTTCCTCAGGAAGAGATTTCAAGTAGGGGGTCAGGAGGTAGTGCACTGGGTTAAGCACACATAGTAAGAAGCACGAGGACCAGCTCAAATCTAGCATCCTGGGTTGAGCTTCCTACCTAATGTTGAAGTAGTGTCTGTATTTCTCTCTCCCTCTCTATCATCCACTTCCCTTCTTGATTTCTCTCTATCCTATGGAAAAAAAAAAATGGCCACAGGAACAGTAGATTCTTAGTACTGGCACCAAGCTCCAGAGATAACCCTGGAGGCAAAAAAAAACACAAAAAAGAAAAAAAATTCAAGTATACCATGGCTTAACCTTTTACTAGTAGGTGGTTTCCCACTTTAATTTCTCTTATCAAACAGTAGTTTGAAACATACATAAATTGACAAATTCACAGAGAGGTTAAAAAAAGAACAGGGCCATTTTCTAAAAATATCTAATGTGGTTTCTAATACAAACACTTCTTACTGAAAGTGAGAATTCTCTGCACAGGAATTTAGGATTTAAATATAAACCCATACGGCATTCTGTATCCTGATATTCATACTGAGAATCTTTAAAAAATGTTTTATTTATATTACATATATCATATCATATCATATTATATTACATTATATTTATTGGAAAGAGACAGTCAGAAATTGAGATGGGAGGGGAAGAGAGAGAAAGAGACCTGTAGATCTGCTTCACCACTTGCAAAGCTTTCCACCCTGCAGTCTGGAAGGTGGCTCAACCCCAGGTCCATTGGAATATGTGTGCTCAAACAGGTGCACCACCACTGGGAACATAAAAATCCTTTAAATGAAACAAAAATATACTGTAGTTTCATTTTTTAGCCTATATTTTTTATTAGGCCATTATTTGGAGTTAGAAAAGCTATAAAATTTGAAAGCATAATCCTTAATACTTCCAAGTCCGTTCATGATTTCAAATACTAAATAGTAGCTTGAATATCTTAACATTTTTTTAAATTTATTTTTTATTTAAGAATGGATAAATTAACAAAACCATAGGATAGGAGGGGTATGACTCCACACAATTCCCATCACCCAATCTCCATATCCCATCCCCTCACCTGATAGCTTTCCCATTCCTTGATACACTGCTAGAAGGCTCACAGTTACTGAAGTTTATTATACTTTATTAGTTGAACAGCTTTTTTAAGTAAACAGTCATCCTATCCCAACAGAAATATAATCACTACTGTTCCAGTTTTCTTTCATAAATAACCTCTACTAATTCTCTATCAAAATTAAACTGTTTGATTGTGACTGAAGCTCAGATGAACTTACATCTGAGATGTTAACCAGGTGAGACTGTGGAGAGGGAAAGCTGAATAATTATGCAGTCTTACCTAGGACAAAATGCAGAGGGAGCCAACTCAGGTGGAGAGATCCAGGAAGAAGTGTTTCCAAGTAGAAAAGAGAGAGGATGATAACTGAGTCAAATATTATTTACTTTCAGATACTCACCCCAGCATAAACAGTAGCCTTCCCAACTGTACTCACCTAGCAAATGAAGTACCTTACTACACATGAACAGCCAAGATAGTTTATCTGGGAATGCACCTACTTTTCCATGCCCACAATCAAGGTTAGAGCCTGGCTTTCAATGCACTCAGGGAAGACTAAATTCTGTGGTGTCTTTTTTTCTTTCCAAATATCTCTAAAACATCAGTTCAGAGCTTCAGAAAAAAACTTATGTCAACAGAAACAAACAACTCCCCCTAAAACAAACAAATAAAAACTTTACTGAAACATATAAAGATAAAGAAGTACATCTGCTTTCAATTTAATAGTAGCGAGGTTCTGAGATGATACCACACAGAATAACATAGATTTTTTTTTTTTATGAGTGGTTGCTTTTGGATTGAGAACAGGCAACTTTTGGACTGAAAACTCAATTTGAGGGAGTTGGTGGTAGCACAGCTTGTTAAGCACAGGCGGCACAAAGCACAAGGACCAGCATAAAGATCCCAGTTTGAGCCCACAGATCCCCACCTGCAGGGGAGTTGCTTCACAGGCGGTGAAATAGGTCTGCAGGTGTCTATCTTTCTCTCCCCCTGTCTTCCCTTCCTCTCTGATTTCTCTTGTCCTATTTAACAACAATGACATCACTAACAACAATCATAACTACAACAATAAAAAAGAAAAAATAAATATTTAAAAACAAACCTTTTAAAAAAAGAAAACTCAATTTGAATTATTTAACAAAAATAAACATGATATATATGTATATATATATATATATATATATATATATAAAGCTAACTAAATATCAGCTATTTATCAGAATTTTCTTATAAAAATTTGGAATATTTTGTTGCTATTGTCCAATAACTTACCCTGAAATAAAAACATTAGGAATCAAGCCCTGATTTGTCACAGATTACTTACGACTTTTAGTAACCTACCGTCTCATAGTAGGGGTAAATGCTCATCTCAATTCTCTTAAATATTCTTTATCTTTATGAAAAAGTCCTCAAAGTCACTGAATATCAGAGAAATGCAAATAAAGATAACAATAAGATAGCCACTTTTCATCAGAGATAATGCCATATATTAGAAGAGATGTGGAGAGAAGTCTGTAGAACCCTCACTAGGATAGGCATGGGCCTTCCATATGACACAGTAATTCCTTTCCTAGGGATATACTCCAAGGACTCCATAACACCTAACCAAAAAAATATGTGTATGTCTATGTTCATAGCATAGACATAATAGCAAAAAACCTGAAACAACCCAGATGCCAAACAACAGATGAATGGCTGAGAAAGCTGTGGTATATATACACAATGGAATACTTTGCAGCTGTGAAGAACAATGAACCCACCTTCTCTGACCCATCTTGGATGGGGCTAGAAGGAATTGTGTTAAGTGAGCTAAGTCAGAAAGACAAAGACAAGTATGGGATGTTCCCACTCATAAACAGAGGTTGAGAAAGAAGAACAGAAAGGGAAACACAAAGCAGGATTTGACTGAGTTTGGAGTAGGGCACCAAAGTAAAAATCTCTGGGATGAGGGTGAGGATGAGGGTGGATGTTCAGTTTCACTGGGGGAGGAGGGGGATGGGATGGGATTTTTGGTGGTAGGAATGGTGTTTATGTACACTCCTATTAACTTGTAGTCATATAGCTCACTTTTTAATTAATATGAGAGGGAAAAATTGATTGAATGTCTCAAACTTTGTAATGCACAGAACACAGGCTGTCTTCGAAATGTTGACTCACTTAAAAGCTTAGACCAGGGAGAACAGAAACAACTGGTGGCATTACTCTATAAAACACAGCCATATACAAATAATGTCAAAGGACATAAATTATGGTGATGTTGTATATGGTACAGCAAATCCCAACAAAGAGATTTTCAAAGTTAACCCAATTGCTAAAAAAGTTAATTACAGCAATAACTATCTATTGCCTTCTTAAATCCTAAGACAGCAGGGACGTCCCGCTACCTCTCTAGAGCCTATATTTCCCCCAGTCCTGGAACCTCCAGGATGGGGTTCACTTTCCTGCATGCTTCTCTCAATTCATACCAAATGATACTGCATTTGCTGATAACCTAATCGAAGCAATGAGTATCACTTCAGCATGTTTCACTTCAGACTGTGTCCAGAGACATCAGGCATGAAATATCAACCCTTCAGCCTCATTACTCAGGTGAGACCTTTCCTTTCCTAGGATTCTCTAATTCCATTTCCGGTGGTTCACTTCCTAACTGTCGTATGCTTTACATTGGCTTGTTCTAGCCCTCCCCCTCCAAGAGAATTGGATGAGTCCTGTTAATTTCGCGGGCCTGCTTGGCCCCGCCCCAAGGGACCCTGGGAGAGGGTTCCGGAGTCCGAGAGTTCTTGAGTTCCCCAGTGACAGAGTTCCTGAGTTCCGGAGTTCGAGAGTGCGAGGGTGCGAGAGTTTCTGAGTTCGAGAGTAAGGGAGAGGGTTCCTGAGTTCGAGAGAAAAAGAAAGAGTGCTTGCGCCGCCGCAAAGAGACAGCAGAGTTCTGTTTGGTGATTAGTTTGTCTTAGTTTGTGAATCGTTGTTCCTGAATAAAGAAATACAGCTGCCCTGCCCAGCCGTTGTCTCTGCGTCTGTTCACCACCGTGAAGCTAGCCGGCCCGGCAAGAGCATCCGAAATTTTAACAACAAATGGCGCCCACGTGGACCTGACCTGCGCATCTCTCAGATAAGTAAAGACAATTTGGCTACCTATGTACTATGGCCTTCTCTTCTGCTTGTGAAGAGATCTCCAAAGGCCTCTGCTCTTTCTTCACGAGACTGTTTTGCTGTTTCTGGAACATTTATCTCTGGACCACTCTGTGGTTTCCACTCGCTCTGGCGAACTCACAACAGCCAGCGGGAAGAGCCAGCGGGCGGGAGGCAAGGCGCGGAGCTGCTGTTTCCACCTGGTCAAACAGCCAGCCAGCCGGCTGCGCCCAGACAACCCCGCGCACCGCGCCAGCAACCCCGCAGCCCCGCAGCCCGCAGGAGGCCTACGCCACCATGCAAGAGCCCGATGCCAGCACGCTAGAGCCCGATGCCAACATGCTGGAGCCCGATGCCAACATGCTGGAGCCTGAGGCCAACATGCTGGAGCCCGATGCCAACATGCTGGAGCCTGAGGCCAGCCCACAGGAGCCGGCTCTCCACCGCGTGGTGCAGGGCACTGGACGCTTGATCCCTCCACGCTGCTCGGCCACTGCAAACAGGGCAGCAGACATGGCAGGGCCATGGGGCAGGGCCGCGGCGGCCTATCATGGCCGCCACCCCTGGGCACCTAGGCCCACGCCTTCTACAAAGATGGCCTGCCTGCCCTCTTTCTATGAATTCTGGAACCATCCCGGGCCTCCCGGACCCCCGGGCTCCCTGCCAAAACTGGGCACACGAGATCTCCAGCCGCCGGTCCGGTCTGAAGGCAGACAAGCTGGAGTATGCAGAGATTTGTGCAGAGATCGCAACCTGCAATTCCTAGAAGTGGAGCTGCTCGGAAATGGAGCTGCACGGGAAGCCACCTCCGGATGGTGAACCCCCCCCCCCCAACAACTAAGACAATATAGATTTAAATTCGTGTTTAAAATGACATGTCTTCGTAACAAAGGTTTCTCTCCTCGTGTATTAATGACTATGTTTATGTGTATGTTTAAAGTTTGGTAAACAGTAGCTTTAAGGCTAAATTCTTACTAGTCAAAGATAAATGAAAAAGGTTTTCAACGTAATTCTCATAAAGATAAAAATTAACTTACATTTAAAGTCTGAGGTAAAAATTAGTTAACAATATATTTCAACTAAGTTGGTCTAAACAAAAGGTTAAATAGACTTGTTGATATGTAAAACACTACCTTCTCTATTAGAAATGGTAGATCGCACAATGGCTATGCTAATTATTCTCATGCCTGAGGTTTCCTCTCCGGCCCACACCTAGGGTGTGTCTCCATCTTGAATGGGTGTAACAAAAGGTTAAAAGACGTTGTTGATATGTAAAAGTCTCAAATTCCTTCTCTATTAGAAATGTTAGATCGTGCAGTAGATATGCTAATAACAAGTTTTGTTTCATAGTAAGTAAGTTGCAGCCAGCTGCCTTTGGGACCCTAGGCCGTTCCCCGCCCCCATGCAAATGCCCGTCGAGGCAAGTAGCCCCCCAGAGGCAAGAAATGTTTTTTTTTTCAGATATGGCCCCCTCAGGCCTTCCCTTGGCAACATGCTGGTTTTGGTTATATATGTTTCTGTTCACCCCACACCCTTGATACTATAGTCATTTAGTTAAAAAGAAAAGGGGGAATTGTCGTATGCTTTACATTGGCTTGTTCTAGCCCTCCCCCTCCAAGAGAATTGGATGAGTCCTGTTAATTTCGCGGGCCTGCTTGGCCCCGCCCCAAGGGACCCTGGGAGAGGGTTCCGGAGTCCGAGAGTTCTTGAGTTCCCCAGTGACAGAGTTCCTGAGTTCCGGAGTTCGAGAGTGCGAGGGTGCGAGAGTTTCTGAGTTCGAGAGTAAGGGAGAGGGTTCCTGAGTTCGAGAGAAAAAGAAAGAGTGCTTGCGCCGCCGCAAAGAGACAGCAGAGTTCTGTTTGGTGATTAGTTTGTCTTAGTTTGTGAATCGTTGTTCCTGAATAAAGAAATACAGCTGCCCTGCCCAGCCGTTGTCTCTGCGTCTGTTCACCACCGTGAAGCTAGCCGGCCCGGCAAGAGCATCCGAAATTTTAACAACACCTAACAAAGTCCCAAAACCTAGATATAGACCAGATCCCATGAAATAGGGCATATGTTCACATGCATCCATAAATGAGGACAAAATATATACCTGAAAGCAAAAGTGCACAATAGTTTGTATATGCAGCAAGCAAGTAGAAAGAAGTAAAACATCACCATAATGTTCCTAAAGAAATAGTGTCTTCTTAGACTTAGATACCCTCCTCACCTACTTCGTATTATACTTCCCTCACTCCAAAGCTAACCTTATCAAAGGAAGGACTACAAAAGTTGAATAAGGGCAAAAGACTGGCATATTTTAATGATGACTCTTTAGTCACTATAAGGCCACCCCATCATCCGGACCCTAGTCATGGGTCCTGAGATTCCCAAAAAGGTATGATGGGCCTAGACCTCTAATAAATCCCTTGTTCAATTGTTACTGTCATTCCTATCAGGAACGACACAATAGACCCCTTTGTGTGCCCCCATAGGACCTTGCCCTCAGCTTGGATCAACAGCAGTAGAGAATGTTCCATCCTCTGAAGGGAGGATGGACAACATACTCTGTGCTACACCTGAGGAAGATGGGTCCTGAATTTGGGGCATCTTGGAACATTCCTACTCATGACCACAGAATGTGAGCTCAGATCTACAGGGATGCAGAGGTCACATAGGCTTCTAAGCTGAATATGGGCCCCAGATCACATCAAATCCATGGGGTTTACAACCAACAACATTTATACACTTTTCCCATATTTGGGAGCTACTCTCTTCCCTGATCGAGATTTCTGGTCCTTTTTCCAGCCATGACATCATCTTTCCAGACAAAACTTGATTCTGCCTGCATATCAGATGTCAGGATCAGGAAAAAAAAACTGGTATAGTCATGGCTTTTTTGGAATATAGCTAAAATAGGACTACTAACTATCTACAAAATGAAGACCTGCCCAACTCTTCATCTGTACTACTCCAGTTTAGGTTCATGATTAGTCAATAATTTTTGTGGCTTTATATGTTAACTCTTTTTCAGCCATCAGGATCCAGATGTTAACATGATGCCAACTTCCCTGGGCAGACAACCCCACCAACATGTCCCACCAGAAACCCGCCCCACTAAGGAAAGAGAGAGACCAGCTGGAAGTGTGGCTGGACCTGCCAATGCCCATGTTCAGCGGTGAAGCAATTACAGAAGCCAGACCTTCCACCTTCTGCACCCCATAAGACCCTGGGTCCATATTCCCAGAGGTATAAAAATAAGAAAGCTATCTAGGAAGGGGATGGGATATGGTGGGAACTGTGTGGAGTTGTATTCCTGTTACCCATGGTTTTTGTCAGTGATTCCTTTTTATAGATAAAAATTAAAAAAAAAAAAAGATGTGCATGTCCTCCAGGGCCCCCATGAGGGCTAAATGAAGAAGACATTCAGAAATAAATCACTTTTACTTTTGTAGCAAAAACAATCAACTAATTGTGAATAATTTAATAAAGTCTGTGAAATACTTGGTACTATGTGTGTTTAACCCAATGCGCCACTGTCCATCCCCAAAGACAAATGGCTGTTCCCATAGACATCACATCCACTGACTGCTTCCCTTAGACTTAAGATATGATCCTACCTCTTCATACCAATGGATACATTCCCCCTTCCTTACCTGTCTACCCTTAATTGTGGGACCCTAGCTTGTTTTACTTCTTCTGCTCACAATAGGTCCTATAATTCGTTTTTCTCAACACTTTAATTTATTTATTAATGAGAGAGGAGGAGAAAGAAAGAAACAGATATCTTTCTGGTACACATGCAGCCAGGGATCAAACTTGGGATCTCACACTTGAGAGTCTAATGCCTTATCCACTGCGACACCTCCCAGACCACGGTCCTATAATTCTTAACAAGCTCATGGCCTTTTGCAGCAACAGATTGATGCCATAAAGATGCAACCTATACAAACTCACTATCATAGGCTGGACATGGCAGAATATTGAGTTGCTGTGAAGGATTTGCCACCCTCCATCAGAATGTCCACCATGTAGAGGGCTGGCTAGCCAATGACGGGTAAGAGGAAACTAGTGCTATCCAGTCAACCTAAGACAGGGCCCTGGTACTACCGGGCAAAAATGGCCAGGTGTTCCAATGACGGGTAAGACGGAAGGCTGATCCCCAACCTAAGACAGGAACAGTCCACCCTGCCACAAAACAAAGTCCGCCAAACATCAAAACATGATATAAGACAGGGCGACATCTGTCTTTCTCTTCTCTCTTCGTTTCTCTCTGTCCTATTCAACATCTATCTTTCTCTCCCTCTCTCTGTCTTCCCCTCCTCTCTTCATTTCTCTCTGTCCTATCCAACAACAATTACAATAATAATAACTACAACAATAAAACTACAAGGGCAACAAAAGGGAATAAATAAATAAATATTTAAGAAAAAAATACATGAAGAGATACAGGGAAGGAGCTAAGGAAGGAAGGAGAAATACAGAAAAAAGTGTTTCAAACGCAATAAAAAGTTCCTTAATTACTTTACAAAAGCACAGTATTATCCCCTCATAGGATTATTTATTCATTATTTTTATAATAATGCTTTTCAACAAAATATCTTGAAAGATTTCTTTCAGGTAAATAAAATGATGATGAAAATGATACAAAAAGCTTATTAGAGGAACAAAACCTTTTCAATGATGAAAGTATAGTACTTCTGGTAGCCTCTTAGAATAGCAGCAAATCACTCTGGGAAAGAGAAGAGTGTTTTTCATTTACAGTTAATCATAGATCTTGATTTTCTATTGTTTATGTATGTGTGCAGTATCTACTATTTTAATGTAGATTTCACATAGTATAGTTTAGTTTCACACCCTTATAAAGACATCCTTTGGGGGTCTTGCGCAAGCTCAGCAGGTTAAGCGCACATGGCACAAAAGCCCAAGGACCAGCATAAGGATACTTTTAAAAAAATTTTATTTCTTTATTGGGGAATTAACAACAGTAATTGGGGAATTCAACAGTAAATACAATAGTTTGTACATGCATAACATTCCCCAGTTTCCCATTTAACAATACAACCCCCACTACTGATTTGAGACCCAGGCTCCCCACCTGCAGGGGACTCGCTTCACAGGAGGTGAAGTAGGTCTGCAGGTGTTTATCTTTCTCTCCCCCTCTGTTTTCCCCTCCTCTCTCGATTTCTCTCTGTCCTATCCAACAACAGTTACAGCAATGACAACAATAATAACAACAACGATAAACAATAAGGGCAACAAAAGGGAAAGAAAATGGACTCCAGGAGTAGTGGATTCATAGTGCAGGCACCGAACCCCAGTGATAACCCTGGAAACAAAATAAATAAATAAATAAATAAATAAATAAATAAATAAATGTAAAGACATCCTTTTCAATGTCAATACACAGTCAGGATATAAGGTAATCAAAACTTTTCATTTTAAATTGACTCCAATTCTAACTACAACCTGAAATTTTAAAACATTGTCAAGCAGTGATCTTTGCCACTCACATCTGAGATCCAAATGGCCCTGCAGATGTGAAATTGTCTGTTGCTATGGAAGAACAGCTGGAATCAGCTAATGAGTCCAGTCAGCATGAGCAGAAGCACAGAGACTAGAAAGTTTCATCTGTAGTAAAGAAAGGAACTAGAAAGCCAGATTGTTGCAAGAAAGGTCCCATGAGTGACACAGCTGTGAGCATAATTAAACTAGTCTCTCACTGACAAATAGAAATGCTGTTTACCCTTATGCATATGAAACCTGACCATCAGCAGATCAGTCTTAGTCCTGCCCCTACTGTGACCAAAACCTAACCCATTCAGAAGAGACAGCCAGGTAGGCTTTAAAAATGGTCTTAGTCTAGAGAATGCAAGGAGAAAGTATCAATTATCATGGGGTTTAAGAGACACAGGAGTTTTCTTAGTGGTTTTTGTTTTCTTTTACTTTATATGGTCAGTTATTTTCTGTAGTTGACAGATGAAAAATGGGACACACTTGTCACTACTTCTTTCAAAGAAGAAATCACTAGCCAAAATGGAAGAGTGTGATGTGATTGAAGCAAGATATGCAATAATCTGCACAAATTTAATATTTGAATTTAAAATGTTGATATTAAGAACAGAAGTGTTGCACTAATATCCATGTTCTAATGTATGTATTAAATTAGCAAATAAAAATCTTATCTAGGAATTAGAAAATAAATTTCATTCACAGGCTTGACTCAGAATATCATAAATTAAAAGCACTAGAAACCATTGTTAAGGGTATGATATTTATATTTCCAAGAAACTTTAATTTAGTCAGATTCTCTGTAAAATAAGCAAAGAGCAATAATTTCGTGGCAAAATTAGAAGATTTAATTCTATAACTCCTGTACGCAGGAACATAAAACAGGGACATGTAAAAGTAAGTACATACACATGAACAAATAAAAATAAAGAATTTTATGGAGACAGAGGGAACAATTCCTTTTAATAATGTTACTGTGGTCACAAGAAATGACGACTTGAGAAGAGAGAAAGTAATCCTTAGTATTTTAATCAAAGGTTTTACATAGTAACACTGCCACTATCAACACCATTTTTGCTTCAGCATTTATAAGTACCTTGATGTGCCAGACATTTTCCTAGCAACGAACATGCCCTGAAAACAAGCCACTAGAAATAATATTATCACTTTATAGTTGAAAAACTAAGGAATGGAGAAATTTAATCACTCTACATAAAATTTCAATTTGCAATCATCATTTTATTAGACTCAAGACGGATATCTGTGGAGTGTTGGAGCTTTGGAAAACAGATTTTAATTGTGGAGTATAACTACAAACCAATGGTATCAACATTTGGTTCAAAGATATTTCTCCATAGACATTCTCAAATGTGCTATCCTCTCTCTCTCTCTCTGTTTCTCTCTCTCTCTCTTTTTCTATAAATTCAGACAAAGTTCTCAAGAGAACAGTTATGGACTCTACAGATTGATAATGCAATATAGATAAATTAACAACTACAAGGTGTAATTGACTTTTTTAATACTTTATATTTCACTGATGTGGCCCATCACATGTGACAGACATATAACTTTGGTGCTTGTCTCACTGACAATAGGTGGACATGTGACAATCTATCTGGACTCACCAAACCTACACTGCAGGGAGAAAAAGTGATCATTATAGTCCAGGTGATCTGTCTGAACTGACATACGGCAGTGTTTATAAAGAAAGCTTGACAAGAAATGAAATGTTCCAATTATTACACTATCTCACTAAAGACTCACTACTAAATTATGAAAAAGTTTCCTTTGTCTACTTTACATAACACATGGTCTTCCGAAACACTCAGGACCCTTTTTTTCAATTTTTAAAATCTTCCTTCAACTTTTTTTTTTTTGCATCCAGGGTTATTGCTGGGGTTCAGTGCCTGCACCATGAATACACTGCTCCTGGAGACTATTTGTTTCCCTTTTTGTCGCCCTTGGTGTTCTGTCATTGATATGGTTATTATTATTATTGTTAATGATGCCGTTGTTGTTGGATAGGACAGACAGAAATGGAGAGAGGTGAGAAGACAGAGAGGGAAGAAAGATAGACACCTGCAGACCGGCTTCACCGCTTGTGAAGGGACCGCCCTGCAGGTGGGGAGCCAGGAGCTGGAACCAAGATCCTTGTGCCAGTCCTTGCACTTTGTCCCATGTATGCTTAACCCACTGCGCTACCACCCGATCCACCCCCCTCAACTGTTTTTTAATGATCTTTCAGCAAGGAAGATATTTTATGATTGCTCTTTAAAATAACTTGAATAACTTTACAGAGACCAGAAGTGAAACTGAGACATCCCTTGTATCAAAAGTTTCTATATAATGAGGTGCAAGATCAACTCCACCTATAACTTTTAATTCACTAGTAAAAGTCACATAAGTATCATGAATGTTTCTTTTGCTTTCCTATGCATTCTGTTTCTTTGGTTACACTGAAAAATCACAACAGTAAAATCTCTGAAACATTATTCTTTCAGTCAGCAGAGATTTCTCCCAGTCTTCTCTTGTATCTGCAATAGTACTAAGTGAATCAGTCATCTCAATTTGTCACCAATATGCCACAATTAGTTTTGAGTTCTATGTATTTTCTTCTGAAGAATGTTAGCTTTTGCATCTCTGCTGACTATAATGTTTATAACATACACACCTTTCTGATGTATTGCTCAAAACTTAATTTGAATCCAACCTCTCTATGAAGCACTTTTAAAAAAATCTAAAATTTGTATTTCCCTCTCACTTTTTTCATTTGTCTTAGATAATCTTCACATTACTATTAGCTATTATTTGCTCTCCTGTCCCTAAAAATCTCTCTCTAAACATATTTAAGTAGCAAGAGAATGTTATTTGTATTTCTGCATTATCTATATCTATTAGAACCATGGTGAAACTATGGCTGACTACAAATAACCATCTACTCAAAATATACTGAATTTCAAAGTTCAAAGAAAAATACAACATTTGAATTGGTTAAGATTGACTAACTACTAAAGTATAAAAATGCATTCTGTGTCACTGTGGAAATTCTTAAAAATACCCCCACATGACCTTGGTTCCATACTCCCAGAGGGATAAAGAATAGGAAAGCTATCTAGGGAGGGGATGAGACACGGAGTTCTGGTGGTGGGAACTGTATGGAGTTGTACCCCTCTTATCCTGTGGTTTTGTCAATGTTTCATTTTTATAAATAAAAAAATAATGACTATGATAACTCATGAATAATAACTTAAAATTCAATGTCAAAAAATAAATTATTGTAAAAAAATAAAAAAAAAACATATGAATCTGTATGGTAGAATTATCAGTGTTCAAAGTACAAAGAAAGTTTGAGATGAGTAAGAGTACAAGTAGTAATAAGACAGTAGAGAAAATTTGTGTATTTTTAGAAGACTTTACTTATTTTTGTGCTCCAGAATAAAGAAGAAATAAAAATTATCTTTAAATAAGGAGATTGCTATAAATTAGATGTTCTACCTAAATAGCAATACATTGCATGAAGTGTCAACTAGTTGCCAAGTTAATATAAGTTCATTAAAATGTTTTACTATGGGGGTCGGGTGGTAGTGCAGCAGGTTGAGCGCATGTGGTGCGAAGTACAAGGATGGATGTAAGTATCTCGGTTCGAGCCCCCAGCTCTCCATCTGCAGGGGAGTCACATCATAGACGATGAAGCAGGTCTGCAGGTGTCTATCTTTCGCTCCTCCTCTTTGTCTTCTCCTCCTCTCTCCATTTCTCTCTGTCCTATCCAACAATGAACGACATCAACAACAACATTAATAACCACAACAAGGGCAACAAAAGGGGGAAAATGTATTACTATCAGTTATTCAGCATTTATTGGCATGTTTAATGTACATATAAATAATTGAAGAAAAATATATATATTTTATTAAGATATTATTATTTTGTGACCTATAAATTCATGTATGTGTTTCTTAAGTAAAAGTATACATATATATACTTATATATATATTTATATATTTATTTAGCAAATATGAAGACAATTCTTTGTGTTTGAAATGTACACTTTATACTGAAAGCTGAATATTTATTGTATTCAAAATTAAAATATAAATTTTCATGATTGTCTTTTTATAAAAAATATTTATTTTATTTATTTATTCCCTATTGTTGCCCTTGTTGTTTTTCATTGTTGTTGTAGTTATTATTGTTGTCATTGTTGTTGGATAGGACAGAGAGAACTGGACAGAAGAGAGGAAGACAGAGAGGGAGAGAGAAAGATAGACAACTACAGACCTGCTTCACTGCTTGTGAAGCGAACCCCCTGCAGGTGGGGAGCCAGGGCTCCAACCTGGATCCTTATGGGTCCTTGCACTTTGCGCTACCTGCGCTTAACCCACTGCACTACAGCCCAACTCCCATGATTGTCTTTTATTTATATTTCTTTTTTTCCTTGATAGAAGCTGAGGTTGAGACAGAGAAGCAGAAAGAGAACACACCACTGGATTTCCTGCAGTGTGGTGAAGGCAGGGCTCAACCAGGGTCACACATGACAAAGCAGCACACTGTTCAAGTGAACTGCTTAACCAGCCCAAGATTTTGTTCTTTCTTGGTGGTATATGCAAAAGTGGTGTGACTTACAAATTACGATGTCTACAGTTTAGTGAATTATCACATAATAGTGATTACTTTGGCACAAATTAAATACTGAAATTTAATCTAATATTCTAAACAGTACATAATATTGTAAACAGTACATTTTATATTCACATATATCATGTAGTGTAACACACTGTATTATATACCATACCGTACCGTACCATACCATACCATACCATACCATACCATACCATACCATACCATGTCTTATAAGAACCATATTGTGTGGACTATTACTGTTCTCATTACACAACAAGGAACTGAAATACATATAAAGTAACCTGTTCACAAATAACCTGAATTCAAATTCTGATGTCCTAGTTTCTAGATTCATGCACTTGAACACAAGGTAATTTTAAGCTTCCACCATATATCAGGTGTCTTAATATTCAGTCTTTCTCTATAACTTCCCCCTCAATTTCTCTCTGTTCTATCAAATGAAAAGAAAAAAAAAAGGCCACCAGAAGCAGTGAATTCTTAGTGCCAGCACCAAGTCCCAGAGATAACCATGGAAACAAAAAAAGGGGGGGTATTTTTCTTTATTATTCTTTCTCTTTTGAATGTCTTTATTTATTATTGCATAGAAACAAAGAAATTGAAAGGAGAGAGGAAGAGAGACAGAAAGATACCTGCAGCCCTGCACTTGTTTCCCCTGCAGGTGGGAACCAGGGGCTTGAACGTGGGTCCTTGCTCTCTGTAAAGTGAGTTCCAAGTGTGCCATCCATCTCCTGGGCTCTTTTCAATGAATATCAGGTGGAGTTCTGAGTGAGTGCTGTAGCTAGGATTTTCTCCAGCTCTGAGTAGAGGCAACTGCCCTGGAAGTTCTCATCTTTTAGCAAAATGGTCAGACTTAATCAGATTTACCCTCAGAAATATTTTAGTTTATTTATGTTTGTTTAGTTTATTTATGGTTGTATGTGTAAGAAATAGAAATTTGACACTTCTCTTCCCCTCCGCATACTCCATTACCCCCACTTCATATACAATGCAGGAAAGATGTTAATCTCTGTCCATCTCTCTCTAGCCCTCCCTAAACATGTTGACCAAAAACAGTGAGATCCCAGTAATGCCAAAAAAATAAAGGAAGAAAGAAAGGAAGAAAGAAAGAAAGAAAGAAAGAAAGAAAGAAAGAAAGAAAGAAAGAATCTATTTTCAAATGTGCTACCATCATATTACTTTTGTGACTGCAATTCAATTTTCTCTTCTATAACACACAAGGCAGTTAGGCAGCAGTTAGTACTCTGAAATTCTTTTTACAGTTGATATTCTGTGACTCTGGTCACTTTTATATTTAGTATTCAGAAAGAATACTGGTTATCCTAGTTTGTATTCAGAAGAAAGGAACAAAGGAAAAGAAAAAAGTGATGCCTGATTTAAAAGAGCTAAGGTGCTTCCCTCTGACTGAATCAGCCCATTGGCTCTGGTTTGGTTCAGATGTTGTGTGATGTATAGCCAAGACAATATCAGAACTCTATGAAAGAAAGTGCAGATTTTTCAAAGATTTTGCTGAGTGCTCTACTTATTTCTAAATCTATTATAACAAGAGAAATAAAGCATGAAAATGAGCAACTTCTCCTCCAATAGTTTTCAAATAGGGAAATGTGGGAGCTTTAGAAAGGCCTCAGGCTCCTCTGCTCCACAGATTAAGTTCTGCAAATTAATGTTGTGCCAACACAGTGAGGTGGTGGTGTTGAGGTGGCTCAAGGCCAGTGCCAGCAGAGCTCCTGTAATCTGCTGCTAGGAGATTTGCACAAGAGGATCCTGTAGCCCTGGGCAGTTTCTGACCTGAAATCCTGCCTAACTGTTAGTAAGCCCATCCATGGAGATGGAATCACCAAGTTGCAAGAATTCAAAAAGTAACCTTCTGTGATCTTGTCTGCTCTAGAAAGTGCCTAATGGTGTGTGTGTGTGTGTGTGTGTGTGTGTCTGTGTGTGTGTGTGTCTGTGTGTCTGTGTGTGTGTAAAAGTTTCCTACCACAAAAATTTTTATGTATTATTTGGGCATATTTCTTGTGTCTTGTAGTCTGTAGTATGCATGTGTGTCTGTGCATGTCTTGTATATAATATGTGCTAAGTATTGTTAATATTAATATATTCTAAACATAACACTTAGAATTTAAATAAATATATATTTTATTCTTAGAGTAGCAAACTGTGATAAAAAGTCTTTTTCTCCTCATCAAAGTCATTGGCATTATTCCACATACCTTTTGACAATGTATAAGGAAAACTAGTCTAGTTTTTATTCAGAAGGGAGGAGGAAGAAGAATAAGGAGGAAGAGAAAGAAGAGAAGAAAGAGGAGGAGGAGGAGGAGGAAGGGGGGTAGAGTAAAAGGAGGAGGAGGGAGTTTAGAAGCTAAGTCAAAAGAAACCTGACAGAGTCAAAGAGCCCATAAATATAAAAATAAATATACATGCCTAAAATCCATATGATGTCCAAGGAGGGTTTTGTTATTAGGATATTGCCAGTAATGCCCCACTGTCATAAATTTTTAGCTGCGGTGAACTTTTTCAAATTAAAAGTAGAAAGAGTAGCAGTAGTAAAATATTTTTGCCACCCGTATTTTCACTGAGATTCTATGCCTCCAAGATTCCACCATTCCTGGAGAGACAAAGAGGGAAAGACAATGAGAAAGAAGGACACATGCCACAGCAGAAAAGCATCCTCCAGTGTGGTGGAACCTGGTTCAAACCCAACTTATACACATGGTAAATGAAATACACTATCCAGGTGAGCTCTCTTTCTGCTTTTCTGCTCCACAGCACTTATACAATTCTGGGTGGTTGATTGTTTCCATAGTACTTCTTAGTAATAAAGTACCATAAACCTAGTGGCATAAACAGAATCATCTTGCTATTTCAAGAGGTTCCGTGAATGTAGACTGCAAAGGTTTGCTCTAAGTTTTCTGTTGGTAGGTAGGTAGACATGTGTATAAATGTGTCACTCTACAAAATTATTCAAACAAGTAGAATAAATATTTTTCTCACATATAGAACCGTAAAACATTTGCAAAAAGAAGGTGCTGTTTTGGAATATCTCACATGAAAGAATGAAGACATAATTCTTATTAAGGGCCTGAAAAAAGAAAAAAAGAAAACTAAAAATGGTAGCAGAGCAGTCTGGAAAAGTTCTTCAAGTTCGGACCCACCTCAGTGTTTGTAGATGTTTCTAAAGGCCAAGTAGCAAAGAAGTAAGATCTCATCAATGCTTTTGGAACAGTTGACCAGACTGAGATGACTAATGGAAAGGTTCAGCTATCAGATAAAGAACAGTGCACACAGCTAGAGCAGATATTGCAACTACTACGGCTGACAAATGTATGAACCCTGAAACAAAAAGACCAGACACTGTTATCTTTTGATAAAGAGCCATGAAGGACATTCACTATTCAGTCAAAACCAACAAGAGTACAAAACGGCACATTTTGAAAGTAATAAACCAGTTCAAGGAGAAAATGATGTTAGACCATACTCATATGAGAATTCGGTTCAATCTCCCAATGAATGAAAGAAAGAAGCTAAAAGAAAAGCTCAAGCCAATGATAAAGGTTATAGAAATTAAAGACTATGGTCAACAAATAGACCTTCTAATGTCTGATTAATCCTGGTTGCTTCAGTGAAACTGATGAACTAATTAAAAAGGAGACAAAAGGCAGAGCTTCCTTAGAAGTTCTCAATTTGAGAGATAAGGAAGTAGGTGAAGAGAAATTTGAATGACATCAATCTCTTCTACTTCAAAAGACTAAGGCATTTTCTTTCCCCACAATGCTCTTCTTTTTGTGATCTGCCAAATACTTGCTCAAAATGTTTGATGTTTGCTATCTTTGTGTGAAAAGTATGCAAAGAGACTTTGCTAAATAAATGTAATAATGTGGGCTTAATTTAGTTCCATTTAATAATTGGGATTTTAGCCAAAAACGAAAAGTCCAAGGGATAAAATAAGTAGTAGCATTTTACTGCTGTCTCCTTTCATTCCAAGATGAAAGTGATTTGAGGCAACCCTTATAGACAAAAAGTTAAATTTGACACAGTAGACTAAGACTAATTTTAGAAGTACATGCCTGTATGACTAAAGGAAGTATTTACTGGAGAAGGACACAATATAACATCTTATTTATATTTAATGGAATTTGTGTGTCTAATACACAGCTTGGATGATGACTTCCTGATTATCTGGAAAACAGATGTATGATGACTGGGTGGGACTTAAATAGTTTTCATTAAATATGCTGCCATGCCCTAGATTTATGCTGGTAAAAATAAAGATTGTCATTTATTTCTAATTCTTAAAGTGTAGAATATAAACATAGCTGAAATTATATAGAGTGAAACAAAGAAAAATTTAAAGCATGCTCTATGTGGGGAAAAAAATTTTTTTCTCAGACTTCATTCACTAGGGCATAATGGTTCTGAGCAAAGATACTAAAAGTAAACTGAATTCTAAATCCAGATAAACTGTTGACCTGGATTCTGTTTGGTTGTTTGGTTGGTTGGTTGGTTTTGTTTTATAAAACAGTGATTATAAGAAAGAAATTAGTTCCCAATTCTATGGAGATATAGTAAGATATAAATGCACCCAATGGCAATGTATTGACTGGTAGATCAGATGAGGAAACATTGCAAGATATTTTGTAGGATGCTACTATAAAGCAGATTAGGGATTAGTAAACAGGATACTCTTGAATTGAAACAAATTCAGAGAGCTAAGCAAAGCAAAGCAAAGAAAGCAGTATAGGTATCCAAAAATTATAAATCAGATTTTGAAAATATTTCTCTAATTTTTACATATGCTGCTCTTTAACTCTCCCTTAGTATCTCTAAAAAAAAAAACTGATTTAATAATGATCAACAAAACTATAGGATAACATGGGTACAATTACACACCATTCCCACTACCAGGGTCCCATATCCCATCTCCTCCACTGGAAACTTTCCTATTCTTTATCCCTCTAGGAGTATGGACCCAGGAGGATCATTATGGGGTGCAGAAGGTGGGAGGGCTGGCTTCTGTAATTGCTTCTCCACTGGGCATGGGCATTGGCAGGTTGATCCATATTCCCAGTCTGTTTCTGCCTTGGTATCTTAAGGTGAGAAATGTTCTGAAGACTTTGCTCTCTTGATTTTGCTCTCAGGAAGGAAGAGATATTTCTTTTAATGTTCTTATTAGAGAGGACAGAGAAAAATCAAGAGGGAAGGGAGTGACAGACAGGGAGAATCAACTACAGATCCGCTTCACCTGTTGTGAAACTTCTCCTTTGCAGGTGGGCATCTGGGACTCAAGCCCAGCCCAGGTTCTTTACCAGGGATTCCACTGCCAGGCCCCACAGAAGAAAGATTTGGTATGTATAGAAGGAAATGCCTTTACACTCTTCTCCTTTAGTCCTCTTTTATTAAATATGTTGAAATAATAGAATCAGCCAAAGGATGTGAGAACACAAGGAGAATATAAATAGAAGTAAATATTCATTAGATCAGTTACTGCCTTCCATTTGAAAATTCTTTCTAAGTGTTAACCTTGAAAATTCTGAGTTCAATTATTTTAAGCTGGCTGAAATGTCTGTGTAGCTCTGTGCATTGAAATTACATCTATCACCTTCCCACCATCCCTATAAAAACTCTGCTTTCCATAATGTAGTCAATTTTGGAGGCTGAGTTTAGAGGCATAAAGTAATCTAATTAAACTAATTGAAATTAAGATATAAAAACCTTAACCTTCCCAGAGACATTTCAATTTTAAATGAGGTGTTTTATTAATAGCAATGAATCTCTAGGTGATGGAACTTTAGGTTGTGTGGTAAAAGAAAAATAGAGAAACTAACAGTTTTTAAGAGTCCATGATGTACCAACACTTTGCATATACTATTGTTAAAACAAGCCTATTAAGCGTGTTTGTGTGTGTGCGCGCGGTTTAATGATTTTTTTAAAAGGCACAAAAGAGGTTAAGCAATTGCCTGTGTCACACAACAATATAAAAAATATCAGAACTAAGTCCTAGTTTGCACAATTAATTATCCTTATAAAATTAATAAACATAGCACAAATTCCCAGTTATTTGCATTCTATAATAATAGACTGAAACTCCACCAAACAAAAATAAGTCCATCTAAAGTCAGTATCTGAAGATATAATTGGATCAATAATTATACCAAACCAGGTTTTCAAATTTACTAAACAGTCAACATTCAGTTATTTTTAATGAAATTAGAGAAAGTTTCATTTTATTGGTCCTCCTGTGATAAGGTCACATCCGAGGAAGTTAACAAGATGGTAACTTTCATTCAAAGATGGTAACTAATGTATGCATTTTCTTATCTCTGGAAACCTCTTGATATCTTTACACTCAATAATTACTTGGTAGGACATGTATGATAATACTCATTTCAAAATTGTAGGATACCTTTGTGTTATTACCTCTGTCGCTATGGAAATAATCTTTAGAGTTATCAGCATTTCTCTTCTTGAAGCATGGAATCCAGCTTTATTTATAATGACAGACTCCTTCACATTAAAAAGTGATTTTTGTAGCCATAATACATTTCCACAGTCCAATATGTAACCATCAAATACCTGGACACATGATAGTACATTGATACTGTAAAAGGCTCAGTTTCAAGCCATTCGACTGATCTTTATTTTATGGTTGTCAGAAGCTTTCATTTTCATCACCAAAAACTGTGGCTTTCAATGGTAGGAGTCAAAAGGGGAAAAATAAGGGTCATTCCTCAAAAATGGTTTATGATTATGAAGTTTCTTCAGAAAATCTCTCTGATTAAAATCAAAGAATGCTCAGAGATATATTTTTTAAAAAAAAAGCAGAGGGTTGAGTGAACTTGTTACAATGCACAAGGACCTGAGATCAATGGGTCCAAAGGGAAATTGGTTCAACATACTTTGCCACTCAAGGCAGATGGATCCTGGAATTATTGCAGCCGAGAGTGTTCCTAGCTATGACCACAGAACGCAAGCTCAGATCTGCAGGGATGCAGAGGTTTACACAGTGCTGAATATGGGCGCCAGGTCAAATAGATGGGGTTTACAGTTAACAATATTTATATACTTTTCCCATATTTGAGAGCTACTCTCTGCCCAAACCTAGCTTTCTAGTCCTATTTCTAACTCTGACACCATCTCCCCAGACAATGCCTTTAGTCCACCTGCATGTTAGCTGCCAGGCTGAGGCAAAATTTAGTAAAGTCATGGGCCCCCTGGAATATACCTAAAATGATCCTACTAGCTTTTTCTTAAATGGAGATCCCAAATCTCATCTGCTATATTCTTGCCTTTAGATTTCTAATTATTAAACAATTTGTTCTGCTTTATATCTTAATGCTTCTTTGTCAGCCACCAAGTTGCAGATGCCACTATAATGTCAACATGACAGATGACCTCAACAATATACCCTGGAAACCCATCTCTACAGAGCCCTGCCCCACTAGTGAAAGATAGAAACAGGCTGGGAGAATAGATAGTCCTACCCCACTAAGGAAAGACAAGAAACAGGCTGGGAATATGTATAGACCTGCCAATGATCATGTCCAGAGAAGAAGCAATTATGGAAGCCAGATCTTCCACCTTCTGTACCCCATTAATGATCAATTCAAGGTATAGTCTTAATCAAGGGATATAAATAATTCTAATTCCCCATTTTGTTGAACAGTAGTTGAAAATATTATCCTGAAGTTAATAAATTCTTTAGAATGCTGAAATTTGTGAATTTTGTTGCTGATTTTATAAATTATTTTTTATTTTAATGAGTGATTGAGAGAGAGAGAAATTAACAGAGAGAAAGACAAAAGCACTGCTCAGCTCTGGATTATGGTGGTACTGGGCATAGAACCTGGGAATTTAGAACCTCAGACATGAGTCTCTTTGCATAACCATTATGCTGTCTCCCCTGCCTGCCAATTTATTTTTAATATTCAAAAGTATCTATTTATTTATTTGACCAAAACACTGAGAAATTATAAGGAGAAAGGGAGGTAGGCAGAGAAAGAGAAATACCTGCAACACTGCTTCCCCGCTGGATCAGGGCAGAGAGTAGCTCCCAAATATGGGAAAAATATATAAATACTGTCAACTGTAAATTTGATCTGGAGTCCATATTCAGCAAGAGAAGTCTATGCCTAATCATCAGAGAAATACAAATAAATAATGATATATACTATTATACCTTCTAGGTTAGTCATTATCACAAAAAAAAAAAAATCAAAACATAGCCATTGTTTTTGAGGATCTTAAGAAAAGGGCATCTTGTGACCTGGGAAGTTTACAGCATATAGAATGCTTGATTTGTAAGCATGGGGTCCTGAGTTCAATTCCTGGCATCACTCAGGATCAAATCAAAGCAATGCTCTGGTTACCTCAATTTCTCTCTCTTATTAATTAATAATTTTAAAAAAGAAGGAGTCCCTGCATATTGTTGGTGGGAATCTATACTTTTATAGTCATTATAAAAAACCACACCAAGGGTAATTAATATTAAAACTAGAACTATCATCCTGGATATTGTTGGTGGGAATCTACACTTTCATAGTCATTATAAGAAACCGCACCATGGCTAATTAATGGTAAAACTAGAACTATCAGCATTCCAGCAGTCTCAGTTCAAGATAGTCACCTAACTCAAGTTGGACGTGCTAAGATCGACCCAGTCTGGAAAAGAGAAATTTCCCATGAGTGGTCATCCAACTTCCGGTTATCTTGTCCATCTCCAAAACTCTCTCCCTTTACACTGTCTGAACTGGAAGACGCTTTGAAGAGGGTTAAACCGGGAACGGCTGCTGGCTATGATAACATCACCCCAGAACTCATTCTTAACCTGGGTCCCGCGGCAAAGAAGTGGCTCGCTTCATTCCTGTCCCACATCTTGGAATCTGAGTCTATGCCCAAAGTTTGGCGTCCTGCGAAGATTATAGCGGTTTTGAAACCAAAGAAAGACCCAACACTGGCCGCCAGCTATAGACCAATTTCTCTCCTCTCCATGTGTTACAAACTCCTTGAGAGGCTGCTTCTGTCACATATTTCTCATCTTACAGAGAAATTCCTATCACCCGCCCAAGCTGGTTTCTGCCCAGGAAGATCTACCTGCGAACAAGCCCTGGCCCTCTCAACTTACATTGAAAATGGATTCCAGAAGAATTTAAAGATGGGTGCTGTCTCTGTTGATCTCACAGCAGCCTATGACACAGTCTGGCACCGTGGTCTCCTAGTCAAGATCTCAAGATGCCTGCCTCCATGGGTGGCCAACACTATATCGTTTCTTCTCCAAAACAGAAGATTCCGGGTGCATCTGGGTGACAAGTCTAGCAGATGGAGAATTGTCTCAAGTGGCCTCCCCCAGGGCTCTGTTCTGGCTCCTACGCTATTTAATATTTACATCAATGACCTCTCAGAAACTTCTTCAAGGAAGTTCATCTACGCCAATGACATCTGCTGTGCAACTCAGGCATCCAAGTTCGACATCCTCGAGGAAACACTCACGAAAGACATGTCTCTGATATCTGATTACTGTAAAAAATGGCGACTAATCCCTAGCACTGCAAAAATGTATCATCTGTTTTCCATCTACACCATGCCTCGGCCTCGCGTGAGCTTAATGTGCAGCTTGGCGATAGGAGAATCCAGCATGAAGCCCAGCCAGTCTATCTTGACGTTACTCTCGATCGCACGCACTCTGTCATTTCACGAACATCTCATAAAAACTGCAGCAAAGGTGGGCGCGAGGAATAACATCATTGCAAGACTGGCCAGCTCCTCATGGGGCGCGAGCGCTTCCATACTACAATCATCATCTCTGGCATTATGCTATTCCAATGCAGAATACTGTGCCCCAGTATGGTTCCATAGCCCCCATGTCCACTTGGTCAATTCCAAATTATATTCCTCCAAGAGGATAATTTCTGGAACTATCCGTTCCACCCCGGTTCCATGGCTGCCAGTTCTTAGCAACATCGCCCCGCCAGATATTCGTTGGGATGCGGCATCATCTAAGTTCATTTCCCACGTCTACGCTCGACTGGACCTGCCAATATACACGGATATCTTCGCCCACCCTGTCCAACGCTTGACGTCTCGCCACCCAATCCGGTCCCCTATGCCTACACTAAACTTCTCTGTTCCAGTCTCTTGGAAACAGAGCTGGCAGTCAGCTGAGGTAAAGAACAAGCACCTCATCACAGACCCCTGCAAGCGTCAACCTGGCTTTGACCTAGCACGTTATGATTGGGCCCTCCTCAATCGCTATCGAACAGGCCATGGCCTGTGCGCTGCTATGTTCCATCACTGGGGAGCCAGAGCTGACCCGAACTGCCCCTGCGGCTACAGACAGACTATGACCCACATAGTCAATGACTGCCACTTCTCCAGATTCAAAGGAGGTCTCGAAACTTTACATCAGGCTCAACCTGACGCTGTTGACTGGCTACGGAAGAAGGGCAAACGCTAGAAGAAGTTCAAGATAGATATATTCAAAGGAAATAAACTTAACTATCATGAATAGATAGATATCTGCATTCCATGCCAATTGTAATTTTTCATATTAACCAAATATTGAGCAACCTAAGTATCTATTCTTATATATCCAGATAAAGAAACTATGATTCATATATGTATAGATATAGATATCCATGTATAGATGCATACACACACACACACACACACATATATATCACTCTATTTACTATACACTATATTACTACAGGTTATTAAGCCTTATAAGGAGATAAAATTTCAATAAATTGGATAAGCCTAGAAGCTAGGTCATGAAGAATAGAATCACAGTATAATAATGCACCTCCGGGAGCTCGAACAAGAATCCTTACTCCGGTCCTTGCATTTTGTGTCATGTGCGGTACCACCCGGCCCCTTGACTGAACATTCTGTAAGCATATCCATGTCAAACTGGTTGAACTTTATAGAGAACCTTCCACAAAGTATTAAAATTCTCTTCAGTAAAACAGAAAAGCATTATTGTATCCATTAAAACAATTAAAGAAATGAGGGCAGAGAACCAAAATCACTTGACCAAACTCAAGTGATTCATGTACAAAATAATATTCATGTACAAAATTCAATAGTGCAAAATATCAGCATAACATACTCAGCAAAGCAGTATATTTTATTATATCAGACAAAAATATGGAAGAGTGTGAAAAGTTATTTTTTATAGTTCTGTGATGGCTAATAGTTGTAGACAGATTTATTAATGTGAAGTAATAATAGTCTTGTTCTGTAATCTTAAATGATCTACCTTCATTTATCATCTACCTTTATTTAGCTAGCTTTTCAAAAAGTTTCCAAGAGAAACGCTGAGGACAATCATTGAGAAGGAACCTTACTCTATGGAATAATATTTTCTATAAGATGATGGATGTGTGATGGAATATTAGGGAGTTCTTCCTTTTGTCCAAATTCATTATAATGCATCATTCACTGAGTCTCCTCAGAAAGGGAGTTAGTATTTTGGACTTTAAAATTTTTATTTAAGTTCTCACAATTTGTCTAAATAATATAAAAATGTCACATAGAGCAATATGTCTCTTTAATAGTAAATTTTATTTTCTTTTTTCTCATTTTGGCTCAGGAATGAGAGCAGAGAAAAATACACAGGAGGAAAGCAAATTCTTAGCTCAAAAAGAAGATCCTTCAAGTAAACACATCTTTTATTCCTACCCTATCATTTAAAATTAAGTGATCTGGAGGAAGAGTTTCAACATAGTGTTTGCTCCTTGTTCAATATAAATAATATATTTCCACAAGAGAATAAGAAGGCTATGAAGGATTCACAGGAATATATATGCAAGAAGCCAAATAAATTAAAAAGTTGACAGCATTTTCCTGAGTCAGAAATTCATTTCCATATTAACATGCAAAAAAAAAAAAGCCTTCACTTTCTAACAATTCAAATATATTTCCTGCATCAGAAAACAACAAATGAAATAGAGTTAGTATGCTTGAGAGAGCTCTCTATATGTAGTTGCTGTTTCTAGTCACCCTTTGCTGTTCTAAATAAACTAGAGAGTTTACATTTAATAGTGGGGGTAAAAAGAAAGAAGGACATGCATTGGTGTAAAGTATTTGAAGGTATCTTAGCAAGAGTAGGGTCTTGTCACATGAACTTGGATTTAAAATACTGGATAAACTAAACACAAATAAAAATATTAATGTATTTGACATTGATACTCTGTTCAAAGAGAGTCTAGCAGAGCAACAAAATTCACTCATACTTTACTATAAAAATATTCTGGGGACCATGTTATGGTGCACCTCGTTGAACACACACATTACAGTGCACAAGGACCCAGGTTCAAACCACTGGTGCCCACCCACAGGGGCAAAGCTTCACAAGTGATGAATCAGGACTACAGGTATCTCTCTGTCTCTCTCTTTATCTTCCCCTCCCCTCTCAATATCTCTGTCCAATAATCAATAGTAAATTAATTTTAAAAAGACATTTGTAAAAATATATTCTATTATGACATGTAAGTTAAACATCAAGATATAACTACATAGACAATATAAATTTCATATATATGTTATTTTATTTTTATGAGAGTTTCAAAGATAGAGATATAGAAATAGAGAGAGAGAGACCAAAGTACTACTCACCTCACACTTATAGTGATGTTGGAGAATAAACCTGGGACCCCAGAGCCTCAGACCATGAACATCTTTTGTATATCCACTATGCTGTGTCCCCTACTCTACCTATGGATTCCATGTTTGCTAATTTTTCCAAAAATTAAAATTTATTGTTTATCACCAGATCAATGCTAGTGGTGCTTTTGAGGTCATTTCTAGACATGTGCATGTGTATGTAAAATAATGTGTTGCTCTTGTTCCCAGTGAAAGTGTAATAAGATGTTCAAACTGTACACAAATGTCTTTGCTCACCTATTTGTACAAAAATGTGTATACCTGTGTGCTTTCTGTTGGCAAATTTGTTGTTTAAAATGACCTTTAAGAGACTTAAAAGATGGTACAGTGGCTAAAATGTTGGACTCTCAAGAATGAGGTTGTCAGCTTGATCCCTGGCCTTGTATGTACCAGAATGATATCTGGTTCCCTTATAAATATATACATACATACATGTAATTAAACTATTGATTATAAAAATGACTTAACTGTATGTGATACTAATGTGTTGTCTAACATCCCTAAAGTTAACAAACTGTGTTGTGTTCTACTAAGAAAACTTCTACATTCAGGTATGAGTTATAATGTAATTGCAGATATGTTTTATATTAAAAAATTAATGGTATACGTATGTGCTAAATAAAGTGGTTCCAAAAAGAAATACACATATAACAGTAAAATATAATGAGTCAAGGTTGTATATTGAACTGCTGATGAAAATCGGATCAAAAGTTTACAACTATTTACATCTGTATCTTTTTCTAAGAAAAGGTGGCTCAATTTTTTCATTTGAATATTGGTATCAGTTTTTAAAAGACTATATTGAGTTGACAAGCTATTTCAACTGGGAGGTTATCTTCTTTGGCACTCAAGCCACACAGGGTGAAACCCCTACCATACTGGGTGAAACTATGGCACTATGTGTATTTTTCTCTCTAGCTCCCTGATTCTTTCTCTTTGTCTCTAAGTGAAAACAACAATAGAAAAAATGCTTTTATTTATTCATCCCAAGACAGAAACTGAGAGAGACCAAAGCACACAGTTCTTATATGCAATGTCAGGGATAAAACCTGGGTCTTCAAAATGCAAAGCGATTTTAAAAAATGTTTTGAATTTGCTTTCTATAGGCCATGGGGTAAACAAGAGTCATATTGATAAATTGGTTTTCTTACACCAATTGTGTTCTCTTAGAGCAACTCTATACTTAAAGTCTCTAAACCTCTGATAGGATAAATCTGGCCTTGCTAGTTTAACTTTCTAGTCATTTTGATTTTAATAACATTTTTTCTTAAGTGTTTAATATTAATTACATTAACATTAATTTCTCCTCCCATACCACTAGAATTATTAATGTTCATCCCCTACTCTGGGGTTATACCCCAAGGACTCCATAACACCCAACCAAAAAGAGGTGTGTACTCCTATGTTCATAGCAGCACAATTCATAATAGCTAAAACCTGGAAGCAACCCAGGTGCCCAACAACAGATGAGTGGCTGAGAAAGCTGTGGTATATATACACAATGGAATACTATGCAGCTATCAAGAACAATGAACCCACCTTCTCTGACCCATCTTGGACAGAGCTAGAAGGAATTATGTTAAGTGAACTAAGTCAGAAAGATAAAGATGAGTATGGGATCATCCCACTCATCAACAGAAGCTAACTTAGAAGATCGGAAAGGGAAACTAAAAGCAGGACCTGATCAAATTGTAAGTAGGGCACCAAAGTAAAAACCCAGTGGTGAGGGGTAGACATGTAGCTTCCTGGGCCAGTGGGGGGTGGGAGTGGGCGGGAGGGATGGGTCACAGTCCTTTGGTGGTGGGAATGGTGTTTATGTACACTCCTAGCAAAAAGTAGACATATAAATCAGTAGTTAATTAATATGAGAGGGGGAAATCAATTGTATGTCTCAAAGTTTCTCAAAAGACAAACTGAATCTTTTTAATATATAGGCTACGTATTTGATATGCGGACTCTCTCAAAAGCCTAGACCAAGTAGATTAGAAGCATCCAATAGCACAGCTATATACAAGATACTGGGTACTGTACAGCAAACCATAACAAAGGGACTTTTCAAAGTTAACCCAATTAACAAATAATGTGATAATAATATTAACTATTGATTGTCTTTTTGAACCCTAAGACAGCAGGAACCTCACATCTTCACTATAGAGCCCCTACTTCCCCCAGTCCTGGCACCCTTGGATAGGGCCCACTTTCCCGTATGCATCTCCCAATCCAAACCAAATAATATTGCATCCGCCGATCACAACCTAACCAAAGCAACGATTGCCATCTCAACATGCTTCACCTCAGACTGTATCCAGAGACTTCACGTGTGGAATGACAACCCTTCAGCTTCATTACTCGGGTGAGATCTTTCCTTTAATAGTACACTCTAATTTCATCTCAGGTAGTTCACTTTCTAACAAAGTCCCATAACCTAGATATACACCAGTTTCTGTGAGAGAGAGCTTATGTGCATACGTATCCATAAACTACTGCAAAATATATACCTGAAAGCAGGATTACACTAGAGTTTGCAGTTCCAGATGCCACCAGGATGCTGGCTAGGCTTCCCTGGATTGAAGACCCCACCAGTGTGTCCTGGAGCTCAGCTTCCCCAGAGACCCACCCTACTAGGGAAAGAGAGAGGCAGACTGGGGGTATGGACCGACCAGTCAACGCCCATTTTCAGCGGGGAAGCAATTACAGAAGCCAGACCTTCTACCTTCTGCAACCCTCAACGACCCTGGGTCCATGCTCCCAGAGGGATAGAGAATGGGAAAGCTACCATGGGAGGGGGTGGGTTATGGGGATTGGGTGGTGGGAATTGTGTGGAGTTGTACCCCTCCTACCTTATGCTTTTGTTCACTAATCCTTTCTTAAATAAAAAATTTAAAAATAAAAAAAAAATGAAAAGCACATATCATGTAAGTTAAAATCAAAATTTTACTGACCCATAACTAAAAATCAGGAATGCTTTAAAATTTTAACCAATTTTGAAAAAAATCAATTTATTTTAAATAAAGGACTCATTTACATGTGTATTCCAGAGATACAAATACAAATAAAAGTTGTTCAGTCACAAAATTTTTAAGTGCTGCAGACACAGTTCAGGGTTTTGTGACTACACAGTCAGATTACTCAAATCTCAAGCTGGAAGTTCTCCAAGGAAAGTTTCCAACCTTTACAATGTCATTTTAGAAACTGGCTCATATCCTGGGCCTTTATTGACTTGATATTGAATTCTGATTTAGATTGCTTAGTCTCATCATTAGTGACTGAGTTTTAAAAACATACATGGCTCTTTTATAGTTAAAATTCAATGACAAATAAAAACAATTACCCTCACTGAACATCTTTAGACCTAACGTATTAGTAAAATCTCACCATAATCTTATTAAATAGTTCTTTCAAACAAAACATCTGAAGGTATGAAAATTTAACTTATTAAGAATTATAGAGTTAATAAATTGACGATCAAGTTACGAAACTCAGATTAATTAGTTTATAAGTTTAATCAGCTTACCCTTACTTTTTACTGTCTACCTTTATAATGCATTTAACATGTATACATTCAATGAGTACTACATTCTGAAAGAGATGATAATCAAAACCATGATTAGAATCATCCTGGTGGGAAAGAAGTTCACTTTCTTTTAGTATAGAATTCTCAGTCAAAACACTTACACCATTAATTAGAAATGAATAAATTTACCTAAGAGTCATCACTATAACCATCAATATATCCTGTTGAAGGTGAATACTCTAAGGCTGTGTCCACATTTTTTTTCTGATGCCAAACAGATACTTTATGTGACTCACTATTTATATAATTTGGGAAATTATATATTGGGTAATGATATTTTCTCATAGAGAAAACGGAGAAGTTGACTCACAGGATTTCTAAGTATGATTTAGATTCATACTTGTATCATGGTCATGCTCTTTATAGTCCTGAGTGAAAATGATAGTCGTATTTAAATATGTGGTCACTTTCCCCTAGTATATTGGTGAACTAATGTACTAATTTCATCACTGCCATTTTCTGAAGCTTTTATTTGTTTTTGTTCATTTGCTTATATGATATGGCACCTTTGAAAGAGAATAATATTCTTAGTTCTATGTTTTGTAACTTTCTTCTCAAAATAGTTTCACAAAAAAACTGAGTTGAAGAAAATATTCCTACAGTTGAATTCCTTATTATGACTTTGGTAGTCCAATATTTCAAAAAGTTAAGCTTTCTAGTACCACCACCTCTTCATTCTGAAAAAGGCAAGGAATGGACTACTCTGTATTTTATCTTTCATCTTTCAAGGTCTTTGATTCTTGCAGAGAAACACAACATTCTTTTCTCCCCCCCAATTCTTGTTATTACCATTTGTAAGTTGAGAAGTTACTTCCTTCCATTTTAATTCTGTCACTGCAGCTAGTGAGACATTATCTATACTGAATATTTAATCATCATCAAACTTGTCTAATTTCCCTTAGCCTCTCCATCTCTGTTAGTTAG
Source organism: Erinaceus europaeus (assembly GCF_950295315.1). Taxonomy (NCBI): domain Eukaryota; kingdom Metazoa; phylum Chordata; class Mammalia; order Eulipotyphla; family Erinaceidae; genus Erinaceus; species Erinaceus europaeus. The sequence continues at coordinate 23,649,402 of NC_080178.1, forward strand.
GTGACCTTGAGAAAAACACTAGCCTTTTAGTGTCAGTTTCCTCATCTGTAAAGCAATCAGGTTAGACTAGATGACCTACCCCATTTTCAGAACTTAATAACATTCATTTAAATTGATAGTGCAAGTATAAAAAGATATTTAGTTAAATCGTTATTGAATACCTATTATGTGATGACTATATATAACAAATGAGCTATCTCACAGGGTAATCCATAATATCTGTCCTGGAAGAGTTCAAGACTAGTGAAGGTGCCCAGAGCACATAAAAAATACTCAACATAAAATAGATCAGAGTTCTCAAAAAAAGTATGTGGTAAACGCTAGGAACTACTGTTTAAAGAGGTAACTGGATACTAAAATGCAAATAAGATTTCTCAGTTACAGTTGGAAACATGGAAAAGAAAAGGGATAGCTTGACAAGACATCTTAGGAAGCTTTAAAAAATGCAAAAGAATAATAATAATAAATAAATAAATACCATACTAAACACTCTTCGTATCACCAGAGGAAGACAAAATGGAAATTTCAGCGGTGGCAAATCACATAGGTCAAGCTAGTATTAACAAGGATGTTATCAATCTTCCTCAAGTTTATGCACTTTCTAGGTAGTGAACATTCTTTAAGATAGAATTTTAAGTTGGAAAATGACATAAGTCCTACTTTTAGAAAGGTAAGTCTTCTGGTGTTGTGGAAAATAAATTGGAGAAGGAAAACATGAAAAAAAAAAGCAGTTGTTGATATTAGACACCTATAAAATTAATTACTTCACACATATTATTTTCCAGGAGGCTAACATAGAAGTGCTGACCTTTCGTAGACCATGAATATGGCATTCAAAACTCAGATTTCATCAGGATGTGGAATTACTGCATAAAATATCTGAAGATTAGATGTGTTCTCTGTGAAGCAATAAATCCCAGCGCCAGACATTATGAGGAGTTATCAAGAAACTAACCTCAGGAAATTGCATACAGAAGATTTATTGTATGGGCTGTGATTTTTTTATAATTAAAATTTACCTTTAGAGATAGTTATTTGCCTTTTAAATTATTTTTTTCTATTCTCTTTTGCTTTAGTACAGGCACTTCAGTGGATCTTTGTATGCTGATAAAGAAGTTTAAACATGTTACTCAATGTGTTGACACAAGTGACCTGTGATTATTGAGCAACTGAAATACTGCTGATGTGCCCAAGGAATTGAAATTCTGTAGCTAATTCACGTTAACTTAATATAAATTTGGTTCCTTGCATGTACCGATTAGGATAGCACCACTATAGACTACCTATAGTTACATTTGAGATAAGAAAAATATATATATTATAAATGACTATTTGATATGATGTATTCTTTTATATATGCCTTCAGTGAAATCTGGTTAAATCTCAACACACTGGCATTTTTGATGTTAAAATACAAGAAATAGGAAAGTTCCGAGCTGCCCCAATTTCAGGACCCAAGTTCCTCAGGTGGAGCACAGAGTATGTTGTCTAGCCTCCCTTCGGAGGATGGAACATTCGCTACTGTTGTTGATCCATGTTGAGGGTAAGGTCCTATGGGGGCCCACAAAGGGGTCCATTGTGTTGTTCCTGATAGAGATGACCAGTAACAATGGGGATAGGGATCTATTCGAGATCTAGGCCCATCACACCCACATGCAGTGGGGAAGCAACTACAGAAGCCAGACTTTCCACCTTCTGAACCCCATAATGACCCTGGATCCATACTCCCAGAGGGATAAAGAATAGGAAAGTTGTGGTCCGGGAGGTGGTGCAGTGATAAAGCTTCGGACTCTCAAGCATGAGGTCCCGAGTTCAATCCCTGGCAGCACATGTGCCAGAGTGATGTCTGGTTCTTTCTCTCTCCTCCTATCTTTCTCATAAATAAATAAAATCTTAAAAAAAAAAAAGAATAGGAAAGCTTTCAGGGTAGGGGATGGCATACGGTGTTCTTGTGGTGGGAACTGTGTGGAGTTGTACCCCTCTTATCCTATGTTTTTTGTCAATATTTCCTTTTCATAAATAAAAATTTTAAAATATACAAGAAATAGATCAATGACAAAAGAAAATAGTGTTTCCTTTAAAAACATATGAGATGTTGTTTATTGTTTATATTTTATTTTGTGGCTATATACTGGCATGTTATTATTCATTTGTATAACTTCAAATGATACTCAGAACCCTTGGAGATTAGCACTCTTTAATATCCATTTGGCAAATTGGAAACCTATTAACAATGGAAGAGTTTTTTTTCCCCCATGGCATATATTATGATAGTCAAGTTTCTATTAACAGTAATGATAAGAGGGTCAGCAAAGCAGTTCACCTGGAGAGTGTGACTGCTTAGTCATCTATACAAGCCGGCTTAGAATCCAACCCCACTGGCCGAAGATTTGGTGCAACAGTGACTTTCTCTTTCTATGTCTGTCTCTGCAGAAATTCAAGGGAGGTCAGGAAAAGTATTGACACACTAGCAATAGTAACTGCAAATAGTACTATGGAACAAATCAAGTCAGTTTGATTGCACATCTAAACCCTTTAACACTTTATACTGTTCCCCTTAATCAAATAAATATATTGATAGTTATTATTCATTTTAATTTTATCCTACTGTCTTCAGTTATTGTATCAGAAAATAGATTCAAGATGATTTAAGGAAGAATGTGACAGGTGGATAACATAACCCTGAATTCCACAGTGAACATAAAATATAGCCTGAAAGGTCAGGCAATGGCACAACTAATAAAGCACACAAATTACTGTGCAAGAACCTGGGTTAGACTTCAGTCCCTACCTGTAGGGGGGAATCTTCATGAGTAGTGAAACAGTACAGCAGGTCTCTCTCTCTCTGTCTCTGTCTCTGTCTGTCTTTTCCACTTCTCTTTTAATTTCTCTCTGTCTCTAACGAAAGAAAGGACAAAAGATCAAAAGAAAGAAAGGGCTGCCAGGTGTGGTGAATTAATCATGCAGGCACTGAGCCCCAGTAATAATTTTAGTGGCAATAAATAAATCTTGATCAGACACACAAATAATATCACTGGGGGTCTCTTTCTCTGATTTAGTTGTTACGTGTTACATAGCATTTCCTCACATATTTCTAAGTTTAAATCCAGTGGGAAATTCACCTACCTATTCCAAATCTGAGTTAAATTCTCATTTCATTTTATTGGTTCCAGTGGAGTGATGTCAGAGCAACATGGAATTAATCAGAGTGGTTTGGAAAAATGAATATTCACAAATTGCTGTTTAGCTCTTATTATTTTTAGTCACACATGAACAACAGAAATTAAAAAGTGGAGCTGTAGGAGCACTCTTTATCAAAAGGATAGATTTGGAAACAAGGTCAGAATTGAGGTGAACAACAATAATGGGTAATTATATTTTAAATATTTTTTATAATTGCTTATACCCACACATATATACACAAACTAGGCACTCAATTCATATAACTTTGTTAAGAATAAGAGGAAAGGGCAAAGTTCTACTGTTAGAAATTTGAGAGAGGGCTGAAGAAATATCACAGTAGTTAGGCAAAGGGACTTTTATGCCTGAGGTTCCAAGTCCCAGATTCAGTCCCCAGCACCATCATAAGGCAGAGCTGAACAGTGCTCTGGTTCTCTCAATTTCCTCTCTCTCTTTGAAATAAATTAAAATTAAAAAAAAATAATTTGGGAGAGAGAAATCTACAGAGTGAATTAGGTACAGCTCCATAAAAATTCATGTGATGAATTCCTAATCCCCAGTGCAATGCTATTTGGAGACGAGGTTTTCAGAAAATAATTGAAAATTGGGTGTATTTTTTGAGGATGGAATCTCATGAATGGATTAGTTGGTTTTTTGAGTAGACTGACAACTTTCTCAACAGAGAGAGAGAAAGATTACTCATGTTCCACCATATGAGGGCACAGATACTGTACTCATCTGTAAATCTTAAGAGTGTATTCACTAACAACCTAGTCAACAAGAACCTTGACATTGAATTTCTAGCCTCTAGCATTAGAAAAAGATATAGCTCCCTGCTGTTTAAGCCATTCTGACTATGGCATTTTGTTATAATTTCCCAAACAAGGAGTTGTTTTGGCAAGTGTTTTAATTTTTCACTTTGAATTGTTTTAAGTCTACAGAAGCTTTAAATGAGTGTTCTTATATGCCCTTTATCCTAATGTGGTCCCCTAATATTAACATGTTATATTATCATGTCCTGTATGTCAAAACTAGGAAAAGGGGCCTGGTGGTGGCACACCTGGCTAAGAGCACAAATTGCAGTGAACAAGGACCCAGAACCCAGAACCCAGGTTCAAGCCCCCAGTCCCATCTTCAGGTGGAAAGCTCTGCAAGTGGTAAAATAGTGTTGCAGGTGTCTCTCTGTCTCTCTCTCGCTCTGTCTCTCTCTCTTCCCCCTCCTTTCAACTTCTGGTTGTCTGTATCCAATAAATAAATACAAATGATTAAAAAAACTAGTAAACAGACATTGTTGCACTACTATTAACGACTAACTTTGTTCCAAATTTCTCAATTTTTTTCACAAAAATAATACTATTTTCTCACACAAAGCCAGTCTACAATCGTACATTATATGTAGTTGTTATAGCTTCTAAGTCTTTCTAGCACCTAACAGTTTTATTTTATATTATTATCTTTTATAACCTCAACAATTTGTGGAAAACTGGTTGTGTGCTTTCTCTTTTAGATTTTTATCAGGATAGTGTGAGAGCAAGAAGAAGAGAGAGCTTGAAAAAACAGCGCCGCCCTAGCAAATTCAGTGTTGGAAACTGAACTGGGCACCTCACACTCAGTCAAGTTTGTATCACCTTCCTGCGTGCTGCTTGTCTGTTACTCTTTTTCATTAACTGAGTTGTTGATTGATTGATTTTTATCAGAACACCAGGCTATTTTATTGCTGAGGATCCAACCTGGGATCTCTCACATATAAATCCACAGCACTATCTCCCTGGCTCTTGTTTGTAGAGTTTTTGTTTGCTTGTTTGTTTGTTCTTTGTTTTATGTTTACTTGGATGTTTTGTTTTGGTTTTGATTTGGCTTTTTTTGCTCTGCCTTATATTGGTCTAGGGAATTGATCCCAGGGCTGTGGAGACTCGGGCATGAGAGTTTCTTTGCCATTATGCTATTTCCCCTGCCCAGTTGTATCTTCGTTTCAAAATGTATTTTTAGAGCTGGGGAGACAGCATGATGGGTACACAAAAGACTTTCAGGCCTGAGGTTCCAATGTCTCAGGTAAAATCCACAGCAGCACCATAAGACAGAGCTAAGTTGTGTTCTTGTATTTCTCTGTATCTCACTCTCTCTCTCATAAATGAAATATTAAAGAAGAAAACTAAGAGAAAATAAAAAACAAAATTTATTTCTATGTTTATTTCAATAATGCATCATGCATAATTATAGGTGGATAGATGTGAGCACTGGGAAAATTAGCAAGAACTCTGGCTTGAGATTTGTAATTTTTATGATTATATTGATCTAATCCATCACATAATTTCATTGATTTTTGTAGAAACATATCACATACTCTTTCACATGTAGAGTTTGCCAGAAGTTTTATAGTTTCAAAGGCTGTCAAAGTATTTAAATGACTTCTGAAATATGCCTCTAAAATTCACTCTCTTGAACAATATTTTGTTATTTGTAAAATAAATATACCGACAAGATCATACTCGAACACCTGCTTTATTACAAATGATCTCTATACCATTCTCTAAATCATTTCATTAAACAATTTATACTACTGTTGAAAAATAAAATGCTTTTTTCAGTGCTCATACTCACCCTAGACTTGCAGATGAACTTTGCATAAAGTTATTTCAAGTTCAGTATCCTATATGTTCCCAAATGCCCTTTGGAATTTAAATATTTTGAGACAGAATGAAATTTTTGCATGCATATATTTATTTATTTAAAGAGAATTTACAGAGCATACACCAATCTACAGGTATTATGCAGAGAATTTTTCAATTATAAGCACATGGAATTTTGTGGTTTCTGTTTTAATTTACTTGTTGATGCTTGATATGTATCATTTATTAATATCAACTTTACCAAATGTGTAGAGTTTTCAGCTTTTTAAAGTTGCACATTTTATCTTTTTTTTTTAACAATTCTAAAAAAAAAAAAAAAAGACTTCCAGAAGGCATGAGCATAGAATAACTGGGACCAAATTGTCTCTCTTCCTAAAACAACAAATAAATACAACAAGAGACCCAAATGAAGCCATAATCTACAGCTGCAAGTTCTGCAGCCTCAGGTGGGTGCTCGTGGGCAGTTGGGAGTGAAAAGGGGCAAGGGCATGAGTTGAAGTACAGCAAAGTCAAATCAGAGCTCTGGGTGCTTTCATTTTAAGCACAGCAAGCAAGTAACATGTTCCTAGTACTGGAAGAAAAGAGACAGGGGCTTAAAACCTCTCAATATTTGACCGAGGGGGGTGGTGTTAGCCTTCTGAATTTAAGGCAAGGACACAACATAAAACAGAGCATTTGTGACCACAAGACAGTCCAAAGCAACTACCCCCCACCCCATCCTACCTGAAGCAAATCATACAAACCTACAGCTTACAATAGCACCACCTTCTGGCCATCAATAACCAGCACAGAAAATGTGCAAGCAGAGAAACAGAACTCAACAGCCAACCATGCTTCTTCTTCTAGCGTTTGCCCTTCTTCCGTAGCCAGTCAACAGGTCAGGTTGAAAGCTGTCAGCAGCTGCTTGTTGCTGGCTTTGAAAGTGACTGGGATCCATGTGGATTCAGTCGGCTAGGAAGGATCAGATCGTCAGTTTCCCCAATGAATGGGTACTCATGGGATGCACCACAAGAAGGTCGATCCAATGCATCCCAACCATGCTATATCAGCCAGACAGAAATGAAACACAGGAAATCCAAGGAATTACAGATTTAGAGAGACTCTCTGAGACAGACTACAGAAAGCTCATTATGAGGACTCTCCAAAAATTTAAGCAAGAATTAAAAGAGCATGCTACTATGGAATTAAAACACACTAGAGAGGAACTTCTAACAGAGTTCACTAAGAATCTTCTAATCTTGAAAGAAGACCTTCAGTCAGAAGGAGTAAAAGGGAGTAAAAGACAGTCTAACTGCAATCCATGCCCAGGAAGAAGGTTTAGGAAGTAGATCCACACATTCAGAAGAAATAATCTCCAATCCAGAAGATACGGCCATCCCACTCTTTCAATTCAAAGATAAAGGAGAGGAGTGGTTCAGAAAGACTGAAGCAACTCTCTGTGAAACTGCAGAGTCCATCAAAAGATTGAATATAAGAGTGATAGGTATATCTGAAGAGGAGGACAAGGCTAAAGGCCCAGAGTCCATTTTCAGAGCAATTTTGGCTGAGAACTTCCCTCATTTAGGAAACCATCAGAACACTCTCATTCAAGAGGCATAACGATCACCCAGATTTATAAATACAGAAAGACCAATGCTAAGGCACATTACTGTAAAACCATCAAAAGTCAACGACAAGGAAAAAAATTTGCTAGGTACTAGGAAAAAAAAGAAGTTACATACAAAGGCAGAGCTATAGAACTTTCATCAGATTACTCTTCACAAACTCTAGAGGCAAGGAGAGAATGGTGACATATTCAATGTTCTAAAGGAAAGGGAAGTCCAGTCATGAATCTTGTATTCTGTAAAATTATCCTTCATATATGAGGGAGAAATAAAGGTTTCTCAAATATTCAAGGACTAAAGGAATTTGCCACAATCAACCCCACCTTATAAGAATTATAGAACTGGGTCCCACAAGAAAGGAGGAAGCAAAGGAATACATGTTCCAAACACCACACTGCAGATGCTACCATGATAGCAACCTGACTCGCCTGGACAGATGACCTCACCAACGTACCCTGGAACCCTACCCCACTAGGGAAAGATAGGGACAGGCTGAGAGTATGGATCAACCTGTCATTGCCCATGTCCACTGGAGAAGCAACTGCAGAAATCACACCTACCACCTTCTGCACCCCATAATGGCCCTGGGTCCATGCTCCCAGAGAGATAAAGAATAGGAAAGCTTCCAATGGAGGGGATGGGATATGGAGCTCTGGTGGTGAGAAATGTGTGGAATTTCACCCCTCTTAGTCTATGCTTTTGTCAATATTTTCTATTTTTTATTTTATAAATAAATTTTTAAAGTAAAGAAAAGAAAGGAAGAGAGGCAGAACCATAGAAAAAATTGCCAAAGTTATATAACTAGAAATAGATAGCTATAGAAATAATAGTCAACCTATATCTGTAACCTTGGGAACTCCTGCAGCTTCTAATGGAGGGAATGGTGACACAAAATTTTGGTGGTGGGAATGGTGTGGAATTATACCCATGTTATCTCATAATTGTGTAAATCACTAATAAATCATAAATAAAATTTTTAAAAATTCAGGGGCCTATAAGTGTCTCACCTAGTTGAGTGAATATGTTAACATGTTCAAGGCCTTAGGTTCAAGCTCCTGGTCAGAATATGGGAAAACTTGCCTAGAATTGTTTCACAAGCAGTCAAGTGTTTCAGCAATGTCTCTCCTTTCCTCTTTGTCTCTCTTCCTCTCTTTGTCTCTTGCCTTCTATCAAAAAGAAAATGATAATAATAATAACAACCAGGTATGGTGAATTTGTGTAGGCACTGATCCCCACTGATAACCTGGTAGAAAATAATGTATTGTGATATTGAATATTGTAATATTCTATTAAAGAGAGAACAATCAAGACAACATCCCATTCTGGTATACTGAGGGACCAGAAGCAACTAATACATCCAAGAACAATATAAATAGGCTAATTCCCCTTTTTTTAACTACTATTAAGACTGCAAGTGGACTGGTAAGATAGCTCACTTGGATAATGTGTGGCTTTCCCAATGTGCACAACATAAGTGACAACCTGACGACATTGAAGGAAATGTCAGTGCACCTATTATCCATCAATCCATCTATCTATCTATCTATGTATCTAGCTATCTATCTATCTATTTTTGCAAAACAAAAAAGAGGTTCCAGGAGGTGGCACACCTGATCAAGCACACCTACTACCATGCACAGGACCCAGGTTAGAGCCCCTGCTCCCTCCCCACCGAAGAGGGGGTATTTCAGGTATTTCACAGTAGGTCTACAGGTGTCTATCTTTCTCTCTCCCTCTCTCCCTTCCACCCTCAACTTATCTTTGTTCTATCAGGTATTGTAGGAGAAAAGAAAATTTGCTGCCAAAAGCAATGTATTCATAGTGCCAGCACAGAGCCCAAGCATAACTCTGGTGGCAATGAAACAAAAAAAAAGAAAAGAAAAGAAAAAGAAAAAGAAAGAAAAATCACACTGTTATAACTCTAAATTAATTCAGCTCACCAACAATCCTTTCATCTAGATTCTTTTCTTCTTTATACAGTGATGTAAAGATTAAATTTCAGGTGCTTATTTTTTTCTGTATAAATTAACATTTTTCCAAGAACTATGTGAAAATACCCCATCCCTCCTCACAATATTTCTTTGGCACTGCATCCTTCTGGAAATATGCTTTATAATTTGTTTTAAAAATCTGAGCTATGGGAGTCGGGTGGTAGCGCAGCAAGTTAAGCGCACGTGGCGAAAAGCAGAAGGACCAGCGTAAGGATCCTGGTTCGAGTCCCCGGCTACTCACCTTCAAGGAAATCACTTCACAAGCAGTGAGGCAGGTCTACAGGTGTCTATCTTTCTCCCCTCCCCCCGTCTTCCCTCCTCTCTCTATTTCTCTGTCTTATCCAACAACAACATCAATAACAAAAACAAAAATAATAACTACAGCAATAATGAAAAAAATCTGAGCACTACAGCTCTCTGAAGTTGCAGATAAAACATGCAGAGATCCATGACAAAAACTTCGACTTGTCTGTGCTTCATGTTTCTTTATACTTAGGAAGAGACTCCTCTATGTGAAAATATATTTAGAATATATGACTTAGGAAAATTATGCTTTTGCACTAAAATTCTACAGCATGGTTTTCTTTTTTCTTTTCCCTTCTTTTACATTATCTTCATTAATGGGAGAAAGTCAGCCATAAATCAAGAGGGTAGGAAGAGAGAGAGAGGGACAGAGAAAGAGAGACACCTGCTGATCTGTTTCACCACTCACAAAGATTTCCCCTTGTAGGTGAAGACCAGGGGCTTAAACCTGGGACTTTGTTTATTGTAACTTTTGCTCAACCAGGTGCACCACCATTGGACCCTTTTTGTTTGTTTGTTTGTTTTTTAAATGAAAAGTCTTATTTAACACTCGCTTCACATAAGAAAAAGTGGGTAATCAAATTGTATCTTAAATATATTCATACCTAAGGAAAACCTATAATACAATTCAAAATACATTAATGAGTGGATACATTATTATTATTTTATGATTAGTTTTATCAATGATAATAAGAAATGTAATAATGGTGATTGTATGACTAGATGGAAAAGTTGAGCTTTACATCTAAGGAAAAGAAAATAGTAAACTCAGGAATAGGAACTGTATTTTACCTGATTTATTTTTTCAATCCTGTTGCTTTCCTGTACTGCCTGAAGAAAAACTCAATGCTTCCCACCAGAGTAGACTAGCTTTTCTGTAGGGTACAGTCTCCCAAATTCTATCACAAACATGAAACCTATGGTTTCCTCATCTCCTAAAAGGACTCATTTAAAACTGGTTAATCGTTACTTTTCGATGCTCCTAAGAATGCCATTATGTGCTGTGCTGTATCTTTTCTTTCAACTCAATTTATTTTGTACACAGTGATATTGTCTTCTCTCATCCCCAAGACTGAAATACTTCTTAACCCCAGAGCTATTGTACCAAGCCAAAGAAAATTAGAATTTTACTTTGAAGAATAGTTAACTTTTTCTTTAATTTTATCAGTGGTACTTGAAAACAGACATTATTTTTTTTAAGTTGCTATTAAAGCAAATACTGATTACTCAAGAAAAATAGCTCTATTTTATTTTTGGAAGTTTTGTGTTTCAATGCTCCATATTCCACATAGGAATGAAATCATCTAGTAGCTATCTTTCACCTTCTTACTTACTTCTCTAAGTACAATAACCTTGTTTTGTCCATTTTGTCCCAAAGGACAAAATATTAACTTTTTAATTGCATAGTATACTTCATTGAGTATATTATCCGCTTTAAAAAAAAAATAAGGCAGTAGGCAGCCAAACTCTAAGACTTGGTGAGAACTACAGTAGTTATCATTAGCTGGGGGCAGAGGTGCAGTGCAGAAACATTTATCTGTAATTTAAGAATCTTGTAAACCATTATTAAATTACTAATGTTAAAAATCTGAAATGGTTCTCAATATTAAAAAAAAAAGAGTCTGAAAGTTATAAAAGAGCAAAAAAGAATCATTAAAGATAACACACACTTAATTATTCAACAGTTAATACTCTCTACATTATTACATTATAATTATTACTCTCTAGATTATTCTTTCGTTTCTTTCCAGCTGGTATTTGAATGATCATTCTTTTTTTTGTTTGTTTGTTTTTTTTTGTTTTTTTTTTTTTGTTTGTTTTTCTTATTTTCAACTTCTTTTTTATTCTTAATGATTAACAAGATTGTGAGATAAGAGGGGTACAATTCATATAATTCCCACCACTACTGTGCCATATCCCGTCCCCTCCACTGGAAGGTTCCCTATTCTTTTTTTTTTTTTTTTTTTTTTTTTTTTTTTTTAAATTTTTAATTTAAGAAAGGATTAGTGAACAAAAGCATAAGGTAGGAGGGGTACAACTCCACACAATTCCCACCACCCAATCCCCATAACCCACCCTCTCCCATGATAGCCTTCCCATTCTCTAGCCCTCTGGGAGCATGGACCCAGGGTCGTTGAGGGTTGCAGAAGGTAGAGGGTCTGGCTTCTGTAATTGCTTCCCCGCTGAACATGGGCGTTGACTGGTCGGTCCATACTCCCAGTCTGCCTCTCTCTTTCCCTAGTAAGGTGTGTCTCTGGGGAAGCTGAGCTCCAGGACACATTGGTGGGGTCTTCAATCCAGGGAAGCCTAGCCAGCATCCTGGTGGCATCTGGAACCTGGTGATTGAAAAGAGAGTTAACATACAAAGCCAAACAATTTGTTGAGCAAACATGGATCCCAAGATTGGAATAGTGGAGAGGAAGTGTTGGGGAGGTACTCACTGCAAACTCTAGTGTAATCCTGCTTTCAGGTATATATTTTGCAGTAGTTTATGGATACGTGTGCACATAAGCTCTCTCTCACAGAAACTGGTGTATGTCTAGGTTATGGGACTTTGTTAGAAAGTGAACTACGTGAGATGAAATTAGAGTGTACTATAAAAGGAAAGGTCTCACCCGAGTAATGAAGCTGAAGGGTTGTCATTCCACACGTGAAGTCTCTGGATACACTCTGAGGTGAAGCATGTTGAGATGGCAATCGTTGCTTTGGTTAGGTTGTGATCGACGGATGCAATATTATTTGGTATGGATTGGGAGAAGCATACGGGAAAGTGAGCCCTATCCATGGGTGCCAGGACTGGGGGAAGTAGGGGCTCTATAGTGAAGATGTGAGGTTCCTGCTGTCTTAGGCTTCAAAAAGACAATCAATAGTTAATATTATCATCACATTATTTGTTAATTGGGTTAACTTTGAAAAGTCCCTTTGTTATGGTTTGCTGTACAGTACCCAGTATCTTGTATATAGCTGTGCTATTGGAAGCTTCTAATCTACTTGGTCTAGGCTTTTGAGAGAGTCCGCATATCAAATACGTTGCCTATCTATTAAAAAGATTCAGTTTGTCTTTTGAGAACCTTTGAGACATACAATTGATTTCCCCCTCTCATATTAATTAACTACTGATTTATATGTCTACATTTTGCTAGGAGTGTACATAAACACCATTCCCATCACCAAAGGACCGTGACCCATCCCTCCCGCCCATTCCCACCCCCCACTGGCCCAGGAAGCTACATGTCTACCCCTCACCACTGGGTTTTTACTTTGGTGCCCTACTTACAATTTGATCAGGTCCTGCTTTTAGTTTCCCTTTCAGATCTTCTAAGTCAGCTTCTGTTGATGAGTGGGATCATCCCATACTCATCTTTAACTTTCTGACTTAGTCCACTTAACATAATTCCTTCTAGCTCTGTCCAAGATGGGTCAGAGAAGGTGAGTTCATTGTTCTTGATAGCTGCATAGTATTCCATTGTGTATATATACCACAGCTTTCTCAGCCATTCATCTGTTGTTGGGCACCTGGGTTGCTTCCAGGTTTTAGCTATTATGAATTGTGCTGCTATGAACATAGGAGTACACACCTCTTTTTGGTTGGGTGTTATGGAGTCCTTGGAGTATAACCCCAGGAGAGGAATTATTGGGTCATATGGAAGGTCCATGTCTAGCCTTCTGAGAGTTTTCCAGACTGCTCTCCACAGAGGCTGTACCAATTTACATTCCCACCAGCAATGTAAAAGGGTTCCTCTGTCCCCACATCCTCTCCAGCATTTGTTGCTGCTGTCCTTTTTGATGTATGCCATTCTTACAGGAGTGAGGTGGTATCTTAGTGTTGTCTTAATTTGCATTTCTCTGACAATCAGTGACCTAGAGCAGTTTTTCATATGTTTGTTAGCCTTTTGGATCTCCTCTGTGGTGAATGTTTTGTTCATTTCCTCTGCCCATTTTTGGATGGGGTCATTTGCTTTTTTGCGGCTAAGTTTGCTGAGCTCTTTATATATTTTGGTGATTAGTTTCTTGTCTGATGTCTGGCATGTGAAGATCTTCTCCCATTCTGTGAGGGGTCTCTCTGTTTGTTTAATAGTTTCTTTGGATGTGCAGAAGCTTTTCAATTTGATGTAGTCCCATTGGTTTGTTTCTGCTTTGGTCTTCCTTGCAATTGGGTTTGATTCATCAAAGATATCCTTGAGGTGTAGATGGGAAAGTGTTTTACCAATGTTTTCCTCTAAGTATTTGATTGTTTCTGGTCTGACATCTAGGTCTTTGATCCATTTGGAATTGATTTTTGTTTCTGGTGAGATAAAGTGGTTCAATTTCATTCTTCTGCATGTTTCAACCCAGTTTTCCCAGCACCATTTATTGAAGAGAGCCTCCTTCTTCCATTTAATCCTTTGGGCCCCCTTATCAAAGATTAGATGCCCATAGGTGTTGGGATTTACTTCTGGGCTTTCAATTCTGTTCCACTGGTCTGTGTGCCTATTTTTGTTCCAGTACCATGCTGTTTTGATGATGATGGCTTTATAATATAGTTTAAGGTCTGGGAGTGTGATGCCTCCATTTCTGTTTCTTTTCCTTAGGATGGTTTTGGCAATTCTAGGTGTTTTCAGGTTCCAGATAAATGATTGTAGTGTTTGTTCTATTCTCTTAAAGAAGCTTGGTGGAACTTTGATGGGTATTGCATTGAATTTGTATATGGCTCTGGGGAGAATGTTCATTTTGATGATATTTATTCTTCCAATCCATGAGCATGGGATATCTTTCCATTTCTTGGTATCAGTTTCTATCTCCTTGAGTAGCGACTCATAGTTTTCAGCATACAAGTCTTTCACTTCTTTGGTCAACTTTATTCCTAGGTATTTGATTGATTTTGCTGAAACAGTAAATGGGAGTGATTTCTGGATGTCTTCTTCTTCAGATTTAGTGTTTGCATAAAGAAATGCCACTGATTTTTGTACATTGATTTTGTAGCCTGATACCTTGCTATATTGCCTAACAACTTCCAGTAATTTTCTACTGGATTCTTTAGGTCTTTCTATGTATACTATCATATCATCTGCAAATAGTGAGAGCTTGACTTCTTCCCTTCCAATCTGTATCCCTTTGATTTCTTTCTCTTGCCTGATTGCTATGGCAAGAACTTCCAATACTATGTTGAAGAGTAACGGTGACAGTGGGCAGCCCTGCCTAGTCCCTGATCTGAGGGGGAATGCTTTCAGCTTCTCTCCATTGAGTATGATGTTGGCTGTAGGTTTGCTATATATAGACTCCACTATCTTGAGGAATTTCCCATCTATTCCCATTTTTTGTAGAGTTTTGAGCATGAATGGGTGTTGGATTTTATCAAAGGCTTTCTCTGCATCTATTGAGATAATCATGTGGTTTTTGGCTTTGCTTTTATTGATGTGATGAATGACATTGATTGATTTACGGATGTTGAACCAGCCTTGCATTCCTGGGATGAATCCCACTTGGTCATGATGAACAATCTTTTTGATGTGTTGCTGTATCCGGTTGGCCAAGATCTTGTTTAATATTTTGGCATCTATGTTCATCAGAGATATTGGTCTGTAGTTTTCCTTTTTTGTTCTGTCCCTATCAGCTTTTGGTATCAGGGTGATGTTGGCTTCATAGAAGGTGGAAGGGAGTATTCCTGTTTCTTCAATCTTATGGAATAGCTTAAGAAGTATGGGTATTAACTGTTTCCTGAAAGTTTTGTAGAATTCGTTTGTGAAGCCATCTGGTCCAGGACTTTTGTTGTTGGGGAGATTCTTAATAACGGTTTCAATTTCTTTGTCTGTGATTGGTGCATTCAGATTTTGTAGTTCTTCTTGGTTCAGTTTTGGAAGTGCATAGGTTTCTAGGAATTGTTCCATTTCTTCCAGATTCTCTAGCTTGGTGGCATATAGTTCTTTATAGAAGTTTCGCAGAATTCTCTGGATTTCTGTGGTGTCAGTTGTGATATCTCCTGTATCGTTTACAATTCTATTAATTTGAGTCTTCTCTCTTTTTTGTTTGGTGAGTCTGGCTAGGGGTTTGTCAATTTTGTTTAATCTTTCAAAGAACCAACATTTGGCTTCATTGATCTTTTGTATGGTTCTTTTATTTTCGATGTTGTTTATTTCTGCTCTAACTTTAGTGATTTCTGTCCTTCTGGTTGCTTTAGGGTTCCTTTGTTCCTCTTCCTCTAAGTCCTTGAGATGTGTAGTAAGTTCGTTCATTTGGGCTTCTTCTTGGTGTTTAATATGTGATTGTATAGCTATAAGTTTCCCTCTCAGTAATGCTTTAGCTGTGTCCCAAATATTTTGATAGGTTGTGTCTTCATTTTCATTAGTTTCCAGGAACATTTGAATTTCCTGTTTGAGTGAGTGTCTGACCCAGTGGTTCTTAAGGAGCATGTTGTTTAGTTTCCAAATTCTATGTCTTTTAATAATTTTCCGTTTGTTGTTAAAAGTTAGTTTTACTCCACTGTGGTCTGAGAAGATACTTGGGATGATTTCAATGCTCTTGAATTTATTGATGCTGTCTTTGTGGCCTAACATGTGGTCTATCCTTGAGTATGTGTTGTGTGGATTTGAAAAGAAGGTGTATTCCAGTTTTTTGGGGTGGAGGAGTCTGAAAATGTCCAAGAGGTCTAGTCTGTCAATCTCTTCATTCAATTCTCTTGTATCTTTATTGGTTCTCTGCTTTGTTGATCTGTCTAAGTGTGAGAGTGGGGTATTGAAGTCTCCCACTATTATTGTATTACTATTGATGTATTTTTGAAATTCTTTCAATAGGTGTTTAATGTATTTAGATGGTCCCTCGTTGGGTGCATAGATGTTAATAATTGTTAAGTCTTCTTGGCTGATTGATCCTCTAATCATTATGTAATGTCCTTGCCTATCTTTTATTACTTTATTTAATTTAAAATCTATCGTGTCTGAGATGAGAATGGCTGTTCCTGCCCTTTTTTGTGGACCGTTAGCCTGTATGATAGTTTTCCATCCTTTCACTTTAAGTCTGTGTTTGTCTTGTTGTGACAGATGGGATTCTTGCAAGCAGCATATGGTTGGGTTATGTTTTCTGATCCATCCCCCCACCCTGTGCCTTTTGATGGGTGAGTTTAAGCCATTGACATTTACTGATATTATGGATTTAATGTATTGTAGTGCCATTGTTCTAAAAAACAATTTGTTTACTCTGATATATTACAAGTATTATAGTGATGTTCTTGTTTATAAGAGGTCTTTTAGTACCTCTTTCAGGGCCGGCTTGGTGATAGTTGCCTCCTTTAACTGTTGTTTGTCTAAGAAGGTTTTGATCCCTCCATCTAGCTTGAATGAAAGTCTAGCAGGATATATAATCCTTGGTTGAAACCCTTTTTCATTCAGGGCTCGATAGATATCTTGCCACTCCCTTCTGGCTTTTAGAGTTTGAGTTGAAAAATCTGCAGAAAGTCTTATGGGTTTTCCCCTGTATGTGACTTTTTGTTTCTCTCTTGCAGCCTTTAGGATCCTTTCTTTATCCTTACTTCTTCTCATTGTGACTATGATGTGTCTTGGTGTTTTCAGGTCTGGGTTGATTCTGTTTGGTACTCTCTGGGCCTCTTGCACCTTGATATCCTTTCTGTTATTCAGGTCTGGGAAATTTTCTTGTATTATTTCCTCTAGGATGTTTGCTTCCCCTTCCTCTCTTTCTTCCTCTGGCAGGCCAATTATACGAATGTTACTTCTTTTGAGATCATCCCATATGTCTCTGTTGTTGTTTTCAGTGTCTCTCAATCTCTTTTTAAGCTCTTTCACCTCTTTCTTAGTTTTCTCTAACTCATCCTCTGTCTGACTAATTCTGTTTTCTGCTTCTGTTAGTCTGCTTTCCCTTGCCTCAGCTTCTTTCTTCATTACAGCTATTTCAGCTTTCAGTTCTCTAATTGTCTCAAGATAATCGGTATTTTCCTTGGGGGTCTCAACTGTTGTTTCCCTAATACTGCCATTTCTTTCCTCCAATGTTGTTTTCATTTCTGTGATTAATAAGTTTATTATTGCTTGCATACTTTTCTTATCTATGGTTACTTCTGACTGATTTGTGGTTTCTTCTGGGCTCTTGTCTTCATTCATTGGGGTAGCAGTTTTATTTGTTTTTAATCTACCCATTTTTTTTAATTTATGTGTTTCTCTCTTTTTTTTTTTTTTTAATGCTCTGTTGTTCCTCAGTTGTTGTGTTTTGAGCACAAGTAACACTGTACTAAATACCTTTATGACAATTGCACTCACCAACCTCCGGAATAACCGTAGCAATTGAAGTAAGTATTGAAGGAGTTTAATCGTTACCAGTTAGCCAAACATTTTCTCCAGTCCGTGAAAAAATAGTAACCAAATCCCAGTGAAGAAAGAGAAAAGGAAGAGAGGATAGCAAGAATAGACAGTTATGCAAATCTACTATCCAGTGTATATTCTAAGGGTAACAAGAGTGTAAAGGGAACTAGAGCAGAGATACACACATAGAGAGTCCACTCTGGGTCAGATTTCTTCCCCAAAGTAATTCACAAATTCAGAAAGGCAAAGAAGAAAGAAGTGTATGACAAGATTAAAAAAAAAAAAAAAAAAGAGAGATAGAGAGAGATAAGAGAGAGAAAAGGGAGAAGATAAGAAGTAGAGTTGTAATTAAAGAGCAGTGCGAGGAACTTCCCAAATGTGTATCAGTGAATTAAAAAAAAAAAAAAAAAAAGGAAAGAGGAAAAAAAAAACCCTGTTTGGTGGTATGGGGTATCCTGCTAGTAGCTGGTCCCAGGCACTGCTTATGGGGGGGGGGGGGGGGCGGCGTGAAGGATGTATGCTTGAAAATTAAAAGAAAAAAGAATTTTTTCCCCTACTCTAATTCTTAACCCAAATTAAGTTATAGAAACATCCTTGGTATGACCGTTATGGCCCCTTATTGGCTGGCTTGCTAAAGGCAGAAAATCCTATTGTTTACACGAGATGTGTCCGGAGCTCAAAGGCTAGCAGCTTCTGCTTCTCCGGGAGCCATCTTCCGGGAAACCCCGCCCTCCAGACTTTTTTAAAGGATTTCTCAAAAATGAAAACTAGCTCCAAGTCCTTTGATCCAATGAGAGCTATACTCAAGAAGTCTTTGGATCCACCCTCAGGGTCGCGGTGGACCCTAGCGACTCCCAAGAGGCAGCCCCCGAGCTAAAGTGCTCTCTCTGGGTCCTCTGCCCGCTGCGCTCTGCAACTGGCGGCGGAGGAGCCGCCTTCCCGGGCGGGCGGAGGACAATGCCCGGCACACTCGCCTTGCCTGGCGCCGCCTGGGAATTCTGGAGCCCCGCTAGTCCGTGTCCCCTTTGCTCTAATTGTTAACCCAAATTAAACTGTAATCACTTCTTTGGTGCTCCCCCCTTGTTGACTGGCCTGCTAAAGGCAGAAAATCCTACCTTTGCCGACGATGCTATCAGAGCACTCGCTGTTAGCGACTTCTCAGGCCGTCGCCATCTTACCTCCCCCCGAATGATCATTCTTTTAGTAAACTTTTCCCTGGTGACCTTGCCTAATGACTTAAGACCAAATCATCTTTTCTGATCCTCATTTATATGTCTTCTAGAAAGTTTTTTAATTAATTTTTGATTGAGTTATTATTGAATAGAGACAAATAGAGAAAGGAGGGAAAGATACCTGCACTACTCCTGAAGTTTTCCCCCTCCAGGTGGGGACCAGGGGCTTGAACTCTGATTCTTGTGCACTGTAATGTGTGGACTTAACCAGGTGTGCCACCACCTGGCCCCTATGTCTTCTTAACACTTATCTACTTCTAGAAAAATAAACAACAATGGGAGCAAAAGATAGTTGACCTGGTAGAGCCCACAATTTATCATTTGCGAGAATCCAGGCTTAAGCCTCCAGCTACTACATGAGAGCACAATGCAAAGGGGTTGCTTCACAGGTGGCAGACTAGTGCTGTGGTGTCTCACATACTCTGTGTTTCTCTTTCATTCTCTGTGTAGGGGTAGGAAGAATAGTTCACCATACATGATAGAATCACACAAGTGCTAAACTGTACTGAAACTCTGGTGATTGATTTTTATATCCCAAAATACTCTAATATTTGTTCAAACACTTTTAGAGATGTCTCTGTGTTGTTGTTTTTTTAATTTCTTTATTGGGGGATTAATGGTTTACTGTAGACAGTAAAATACAATAGTTTGTACATTTCCCAGTTTTCCCCATAACAATCTAATCCCCACTAGATCATCCTCTGCCTTCATGTTCCAGGACCTGAACTCTCCCTTCCACCCCCAGAGTCTTTTACTTTGGTGCAATACACCAATCTGTAATATTTTTTAAGATAAGTCGAATGTAACTAAAAAAAATCTTATTTTAAAAAAGAACTGCAAAGGAGGAAAAGTAAATTCTAGTATAGAATTGAGTCCAAGTGTGACTACAACCAGAACAAATGAAGATTTATAGATGAGGAACGAATTTGAGAGAAGAGATATTAATGAACTGAAAAATGACTGAGGAGATTTCATATCTGGAAATTCTTGCTGCAGGTAGGCCAAGTTGATCATGCATCTCTGCCACTTGTATTGGTATTATAATGATGCCAATGGAATTAAACATTTTGTCTGTTAACAGTGCAATAGCTTGAGCTGGTTAAAATGTAGAGGTCATTGAGATGGAGTAGAATTTTACTGATGCAAATGAGAGGGAATGGAATGACCCATGCTGTCAACATAAACAGACATGTGAAAGGTTGGAGATAAAGATATAGCTGTGTGAGAAGTACCACCCAAATAAAAATTATGAGGCTTTCCTGAACTTGTGAAATAGAACATAAATATGGACATCAGATTAAACCAAGTCTAGGGAAACTTCTGGACTTCACATATGTGGACCTGAGACCTCTTTAGGAGGATCAAGGAAGAAGCACACTCAGAAGATGAGGTGATTTCCTGGTTCCCTTCTTATATACAATTTTAAAGGAACTCTCTAGAACTGTCTGCTTGCTTGTCTTCTGAGCCTCCATCTTACATGGATAATACCCTTCTTCAGCTTCTACAGTCAAATGAGTTGCATGGTTGTATACTTTCATTTTTGTTGTTGTTTGTTTGCCTCTAGACTTATCCTGGCGCTAGGTGCCTGCACTACAAATTCTCTACTCCTGGAGGCCAGTTTTTTTCCATTTTTAGTGGATAGGACAGAGAGAAATTGAGAAGGGAGGGGAGATAGAAAAGGAGAAAGAAAAACACCTGCAGACCTGCTTTACTACTTATCATGCAACCGCCCTGTAGGTGGGGAACTGGGGACTCAAACCAGGATCCTTGCACTTCATACTATGTCCCCTTAAACTGGTGCACCACTGCCCCGGGGCCCCATGAGTTGTACGGTTATAATGAGAACTCCCTCCAACAAAATCATATTGTAATTTTATGGATTTCAGTTATAAACTGAAATTTTCTATAAAGGTGGCAGATAATATTCTTGTATTCCAAAACTTTTATTGTGGTCTTCCAAAGGAACAGTGAAGGTGAAGAGTGTCGTCAGATACTGAGGGTGAAGCATTCTCATTAAGGTGATATAATAGGATTTTTTTTCCATTAACTAAGTTCTATTGGAAGGTACAGAACTAGGCTTGTTGATGGGAAAATTCAGAATAGCTTAATTAAAGTTTGGCTAAGGAAGATCATTCCCAAAGGGAGAGAAACTCTCTCAGTACACTGAAGTTGGATCCCAACTACAAACATCTTCTCTAGATTTCAATCTAACAACGTATCTTGTGTAGTTGTCATCCTTCACAATCACATGAGTTAATTAAAATTTCTTTCTCTTCCTTTCTACAAAAGAGGCTGATAAAAATTTCACCCCTACTTCTCTAAGTTCCTCTTGGCATGGTAAAGCAATAAAAGTAACATCAGACCGATTAGTAAGAGAAAGCAATAAATATTCAGATGTTGAGATCTACAATGGATGTGGATTCTAAACCAAATAGGACAAAGTGATTCCCCAAGTTCTGAAATGGGAGAGGGACTTAGCACTTCATGGTGAGGAAGGCAGGGAACTCAAATCTTAAGAAGAGGGTGAGGCATAATGGAGAGCCAGATGCTTTGTAATTCTGTTTGTCTTGAAATTTTAACAAGCTTGTCTCAATGCTGATAATGCTTGTTTTGAGTCATTAGTCAAAGAAAAGAATCTTAATTAGGGAGATGTTTCATTAGTAGCACCCATTAGGTATACATTAGGTATAGATTCCATCCCCTGTATCACATATGCCAGAGCTGAGCAGGTCCCTAGGACACTCTCCTCTCTCTCAGGGGGTGTGGTGGGAGGTCATGGGGTCCTAGGTGGGGGAAAAGAGTGTTTTGTAGACACCCTCTCACTGTAAACAGTTAATTCCCAATAAAATGAGAAACAAATTAATAAAAAATATAAATAAATCCTTTTGTGTAAAAAAAAAAAAAAAAAACTTGGACAGAAGTTTTGGTCATTGGGATTGTCAATGTGATGATCATTCCTTTGTTCTCTAAAAAGGATAAGCATAGTTTTGAAATTAAGGAGTATGGATCATTCTTTTGAGGAGTTTTATTTATTTTTTTCTGAGAGGAACAGAGATTTCAAAATAACTTGAATTACTTTAATTTGGTAGCATAACAGCAGACTTCTCTTTGATATTCAGCTTTTTTCAGCTACAAAGTAAGGTCTCTTTTCTAGTGCATGTTTTTTTTGTCAGATTGCCTCAGTAATTCACCTAGCCTTGTGAATTTTAGTGTAAGTAATGTTAGCATCTGAAATAAACCAGCATCAAAATATGAGTGATGTAATGATAGTTACAGGATGAAGATTTGGGGAAGGAATGTAATTTGACTCAATGCAGTAATTCAGAGACACAAATGACAAGAATGTGGCTTTCTTTACTACATATATTCATCAAATCCTAAGGCTCTTGAATTTTCTTCTAGATACACTATAGTCTGAAATACACTCTGTTGATATGTGAGAAAGAAAAAAAAATCATTAGATAATTAACTTGTCTAAACCTGTCTCATTTTCATTTGAAAATATCTTATATATTTGCAGTGACCCCAACAAAACTGTGCAGTTGTTAGAAGTCTAATATGCTATTATGGTGAAAGAAAAAAAAAAGGAAGTAAGGTCACATTTGGTAGATCCATTAGGTTCACTTTAGCTTAGAGTCCAATAATAAGGAGACATTGAAAATCCTGGTTATTTTATGTCAGCCTGTCTCTTATGTACCATCAGGTCAAAACAATATCACAATATTCCAAAGTCTTAGGTTACTATGACCCAATAAAAACTCGATCTTCTTTCATTAGTTGTATTATTATTTTTTTTCTTACTGACTAAGCACCAGGATAAATAAAGTCATCTTGTTTCTCAAAGGGACTAACATTACAAGAAATGAAATATCAATTCTGTGTTCTGTTAACAATGAATGACTAAGTTTATTCAAAGTGTCTAGATCTTTCCAGAAATCCTAAAAACCAATTCTTGCAGTCTCAAAGAAAGCCTATGTCCAGTCCAGTTACAGCCACTAGAAGCAGATTAGCTTCTTCACAAACTGCTTATCACTATACACATACATTAGTCAGTTGAAAAAACTGCAACTTAAAAAAATGATTCATTTATACTTTTCTCAGCCAGAGATACTGATTGGCTCATCAAGATTATGACAAGTACAAATACACCATAAGCTATTCTGTCATCTGTATAAAAGTCAGTTGGGGGACTGGGTGGTGGTGCACCTGGTTGAGTGCACATGTCACAATGCACAAGGACCCAGGTTCGAGCCCCCAGTCCCCACCAGCAGGGGGAAAGCTTCACAAGTGGTGAAGCAGTGCTGCAGGTGTCTGTCTCTCACCCTCTCTACCCCTCCCTTCCCTCTCGATTTCTGACAGTCTCTATCCCACAAATAAATAAAGATAATAAAAAATTTTTTTTTGAAAAAGTCAGTTGGGCAGCAAAGTGTCAATGCGATTATGCAAATATCAGCCCTACTGGCTTCTCTGTTCAACTCCACCAAGATTTCAATAAATGGAGACAGAATGTTATCTCAGTCCCACGGATATTAATTATTTATGATTAATCAGTTTATGAAAATTTAACAAGTGGAAAAATAGTGAGGACAATGGATCTCTCTCTCTCTCTTTCTCTCTCTCTCTCTCTCTCTGATTTTTACCCTTCTTTTTATCCCAGGCTAGATCTAATCATTTCATTTCTAAATTCCAGATAATTGACTAACCATTTATTTAAACCTCCTTAAAGGGCATCAATAGTCTTCCCAGACATTTATCTTTCACTTGGCATGGTTAAGTTAAATTGACTTGTGATTATACAGTGTAGAGAACATCAACCAGGATGATGCTGCCACTCAGAAGGGAGCTGTTTTCACCCACCAAATAAAAGTTGCAGCAGCTTTGTGAAGGGATTTATAGGGAGATGACATAACTGCACTCATTTGTGTGACCATGAACTTGATAGAACAGAAAATGCAGTGGATAAATGAGTAGCAGTGATGTTACTGTAATTTACAAAAGTGATACTTGGCTGAGATCTTATTCTGAAAAACTTAACTTTTTCCCCAAAACTTTCATGATTTCTTAAAATACAAATTCTATTTTCATTTTTTAAATATGGGCAGACATGTGAAAAAGAATTTGCATAGCTGGAAACATGTTAATGTTTGCTATCCCTTTTATGACAATGATAAAATAAAAAGTAGAATGATTTTTTTGCAAAAGAAGGACTTAATTTCCAAGAGAGAGAGACCAAGCAATATAAAACAAGGATCAAAACCAGGGTCACATTCATATAAGAAATGTATTCTATTAGCTAAACTAATCTAAGCTATAGACATGTACATATGCATGTACATATGCATATACATATATATTTAAATATTTAAATTTTATGGTGTAACTTCATTGAAAGTATCTTTTTATTAAATATTTATTTTATTTATTCCCTTTTTGTTGCCCTTGTTGTTTTAGTTGTAGTTATTATTGTTGTTGTCGTTGTTGGATAGGACAGACAGAAATGGAGAGAGGGAGGGGAAGACAGAGAGGGGGAGAGAAAGATAAACACCTGCAGACCTGCTTCACCGCCTGTGAAGCGACTCCCCTGCAGGTGGGGAGCCGGGGTTTGAACCGGGATCCTTATGCCGGTCCTTGTGCTTTGCACCACCTGCGCTTAACCCGCTGCGCTACAGCCCGACTCCCCGAAAGTATTTTTGATATTTTCTTTTACCCACTGCAATGATCTCTTCATACAGTAATTAAATGCTATTCCAAACAGTTTTAAATTATTTTTATTGAAATCCAAGTATTTTAAATATTATAATATAGCTCTTACAGTCATAGATACTAATACTGCTTGACATTCAATCCAGTGACTTAATTAATCAGCATCTACTAAAGGATTTTATCAGTATTGAAACATGAGTTCATTTGGCTAAGGAAAGGGCAGAGCTTTCTAAATTGCCACTTTTAACAGAATTGTTCAAAACAAATTAGCTAAACATAAATTAGATTCAGTTCTAGTACAGTCTGGTAATTAAAATATTTAGGATAGTGAGATATATATGAGACATAGTTTGACTTGCAACCCTTTCAACTGCTTAATGTTTTTATTTAAAAAATGAAAATATAGTGGAAAAATAGAAAGCCTATCACTGGATAGAAGCACAGTGCAGTCATACTAGAATCCAAAATCTATAAATGGTTCAGGGCAAGTCTCTTCATCTTGCTCTCACTATGAGATACATGGATTCTCACTAGTTACTTCATTCTCCTACTTTAAAGAATAGCTTTGGAGTAGGGGAGATAGCATAATGGTTATGCGAAAAGACTCCTGTGTTGGAGACTCCAGCTTCCCAGGTGCCATCCCTCACACTACCATAAACCAGAGTAGGGCTCTGGAGAGAAGGGTGGGAGATGATAGATAGATAGATAGATAGATAGATAGATAGATAGATAGATAGATAGATAGATACATTATGTACATAAAAATCAAAATTAACGGGGGGGGCAGGTGGTGGCACATCTGGTTGAGTGCATGTATTACAATGCTCAAGGACCCAGGTTCAAGCCCCTGGTCCCCACCTGTGAGTGGTAAAGCATTGCTGCAGGTGTCTCTCTGCCTCTCTCCTTCTCTCACTCCCTTCCCTTTTGATTTCTGGCTATCTCTATCCAATAAATAAAGTTTTTTAAAAGAACTTAGGGTTAGGGTAAGGGTTCAGGATGAGAGATGCCCAGTTCCATTATCAGTATCCCTATATCAGGAATCAGAGGAGCAACCTTTCTGAAAACTATTCACGACTTGATATACAATAATATATCCAGTTTCCTTAAATTGTTTTCTTAAGAACTGACATTTAAAGTGACACATGAAAAAAATCTGAACTGATATCTACAGAGTGTTCTGACTCTATTTGGGGGTTATTGAAAATTTCCACGTAATGACTTAGTGTTTTATTTTATCTCTTTTAAAGAAACAAGTAGAGCCTTGATCATCAATTAGAGAGGGACTAAATATCAAGAAGAAAGAACTGCTTATGTTGAACTCTATTGGAATTCTAATATCAATGGCAGAAGAAGGTGGATTGATATACTAGTATCAGCTTTCTTAAAACACACAGAATACAATACTGGAAGAATCTTATGTGTTCTCATTAATGGTTTTGTGCATTGGGTAGAAGTTTCATCAATTTTTTCTGCATGAGTAAAAGTCCTCTGAAGCTGTCTCAAATATTGTTTTCGTACTTTAAGAAGAAAACAAATAATTTAAGTCAGACAAGCATAGAAGCATGAATTTGTAAACCCACTTTTGATGTCTTTCCCTTGTCAGCACAGTTTCAAACATCTCATCCCAATTAATTATCAAGATGAATTGGGATCTTTTTTTTTTACTGTGATAGAGGGAACTTATTAGAAATGTTTTAAAATTGTCATGTAGTTGGTTTTAAAGAAAACATATTGGATTCACTCTCCGTCCTTGCAGTGACAAATAGCTAGGCTTGATTCTCACATCAAAATATAAAGATCTACAGGAGACATGATGCCTGATCTCTCTTTGGAGGCTGAGGAAGAGGGGCAACAAAGTGGTGAGTTTAGTCAATTGCTTCTTCAAAACTCAAGTTAAATGCATATTAATTAATGTAGATTTACTTTCATATATCTAATCCAATTGCCCTTCACTTTACTGTCCTGTTCTTTGAGACTATTTGGATGTATTCTTTGATTCTCTGCTCTTTAAATTGATGGGTACTAAACCCTGGAATCATAATGAAATCTGACACCTGAGTTCAACCCCAGGACATTTGAAGTAATTGCTACAGAGTGAGCCTGGGCATCAACATGTTTAAAAACTCTAAAAGTGATTCCAATATGTAGAACAGTTTAAATAACACTAACGTTCCATCAGTGCTAAGTGGCCTGGATTCATCATTTTGAGTTTGATCCTAATAATTATTCTGGAAGGTTTTTTTGTTTGTTTGTCTAATCCCAGCACCAAGGTTTAATTGTGTTGGTCAATATGCCTACAAAGAAATAGATCAAGGCAGAGAGCAGAGAGAGTGGAAGACCCCATTGCACCAAAGTTTCCTCTAACTCAGTGGAGGCTGAATTCAGACCCAGGTCACATACACGCAAAGCAGGCATACTATCCAAGTGACTTATTTTATTAGCACGACTCTGGGACTTCTTGCTCACATTACAACTATCCTGTTAGCTGTAATATATTTATAAAAATTTTCATTAACTTCTCTGGTATCACATTGTCACACCATAATACTTCATGATTTATATTAAAACCTGAATAGGAAAGCTATCAGGGGAGGAGATGGGATATGAAGTTCCGGTGGTGGGAATTGTGTGGAGTTGTACCCCTCTTATCCTATGGTTTTGTCAATGTTTCCTTTTTATAAATAAAATAATAATAATAAAATAAAATAATTTAAAAACCTGAATGCTATTATAATTTACAGTAAGGAAAAGATGTATCTATAGCAGTTGATGAATAATTATTGAAATTCAATATGCTCTGTGGGCAGAATGAATATTTTATATTGCCTCTTTTCAAAGCAATGAAGGTGGGAAGGCATGGATTATGTACATTAGATCATATGATACATTACAAAATAAGTATATTTATAATTGTCATGCATCTGAAGCACCTCAAGATGCCATAACAAATCCCACAGATGGAATGGTTTAAATAATATATACTTAATTCTCACAGCTCTGTAAGCTAGTAAAATCATGGGCCCCTTGCAAATTACCTAAAAGAGACCTACTAGCTTTTTCCAAAATGGAGACCCCAAACCTTCATCAGCAATATTCTTGCCTCAGGTGCACGATTAGTCAACAATTTGTTTGGCTTTATATATTAACTCTTTTTCAGCCACCAGGTTCCAGATGCTAATATGATGCCAACTGGACTTCCCTGGGCAGATGATCCCACCAATGTGTCCTGGAGCCTCACCTTCCCAGAGCCCTGCCCCACTAGGGAAAGAGAGAGACAAGCTGGGAGTATTGATCAACCTGCCAATGCCCATGTTCAGTAGGGAAGCAATTACAGAAGCCAGACCTTCTACCTTCTGCACCCCATAATGACCCTGAATCCATACTCCTAGAGGGATAAAGAATAAGGAAACTATCAAGGGAGGAGATGGGATACGGAGTTCTGGTGGTAGGGACTGTGTGGAAATGTACCCCTCTTATCCTATGGTCTTGCCAATATTTCCATTTTATAAATAAAAATAGAAAAGCAAAATGTAGAGTATTCCAATGTGAAAATGCATTCCTATCTCACATCATTTACAGAAAGAGATATAGGCCACCCGTTTAACTGAATACATATTTAATTTTCCAAGAAGATTTTTTTTCTCAAGGTTAAGTTTTTTTCCCAAAAAACTTACGTATTTGAACTTACGTATTAATATAATAAAAAAAATCTAGAAACTTTTCATGGAGAGAATGTGCTTTTGTTCCAAACTTCATGTTTTTATCATCAGAAGTTACCTACCATGTCACAGAAATTTGAGGAAAAAAGTGACTGCAAAAGACTTGGGAAACTATTTGCATCAAATGAATCATTCATCCTAAATATAAATAATTATGCTGCTTAAACACTGTGGGAAAATGTGCAAAAGAGTTGAAAATACTTACATTCTCAGGTATCTTATCATTGTTTAATTAGCTTTCTACTATCTGTTTACTAGATAAATGGACAGTAGACCTAGGTTGATGATACAACAGTAAAGTTAATATAAGTAAAATAGAAAAAAGATTTGTACTTCTTTTGAAAGTTTAATTTTAATTTTAAGAAATGGTGTGGTACTTAGATGACACATAGTAATGAGACCATTTGATCTCGCTGTTCTAAATTCTTAAATATAGGGCTTTCAAAAGGCATCCAAGAAAGATATTTCATCACCCTGCAACATATCCCTACTGAATCTAGTGATAAGACAGAAAATAGAAGATGAAAGGAAGTATCTTTTATTTTGAAATCATGGTGAGGAGATAAAGCACCATGCTTTTATTAGTGCCATTTTCTCCAGTACTCAATTACATAACAAAATTAGACCCATGAGAATTGGGAAATGTAGTTTTACTGATGCTTATGTCAACTCCTAAGTGTTCTATTACTCTCAGTGAAACAAGAAAGGGAGCCAGCAAAATAACTAACTTGAAGTATGTGTGTGGCTTTGCTATGTGCATGACTCATGTTCTAGTCTAGCCCCTACCACACTGCCACACTGGAAGGAGTTTCAGTGCTATAATCTCTTACACTCTCTGCTTTTATCTATCTATCTATCTATCTATCTATCTATCTATCTATCCATCCATCCATCCATCTATACCTATAATCTCTCTCTCTCTCCATATATATACACACACACTCTGTTTCTGTACTAATATATATGAAAATGTCATCTAGAAGCAGAGAAGCCTTGGTGATTACAAAAAATGGTAGGCAAGAAAGAAATGAACTAACCTTTCTCTATCAAATTACCTTTGCTCCTCCAAGAAATATTAGGTCTGCTTTTGATTTCTATTATGTTCCAGGGGGTCTTGGGTAAATTTATTCACCAAAACCACCCTGTTTTGACAGCTAAAGTTTTGTAGTTGATCTTGAAGTATGGCAGTGTCAATCCTGCATTTTGTTATTTAGTATTTTTTTGTATATATAGGGTACTTTGTGGTTCCATATAGACTTATAAAGCTGGTGTGTTAATATTCATAAGATAGTTACTGGAACACTGAGTTGCAATGCATTTGAATTGCATACTGTTTTTAATCTCTTAATTGCTAATCAGATTTCTCCCAGTATCTACTGTTGCTGTTGCTACGACTGCTACTATTATTGTAACAACCATTACTCCCACTGTTACTGCTGCCATAGCTGTTGTCTTAGTTCAAGGTTTTATACTATGTTAGCCTTATAGTTAAAAAGTTTCCTGTTTCATATTAAATTATCTCAATTCTATACTCTAAAAAAAAGTCGCCCAACAAATGTCCTATTTCCTATACTCTCCAAGTACATTCTTTATAATTAAAATAAATCTTGGGGGACCAGGTGGTGGAGCACCTGGTTTGGTGCCTGCATTAATTACCCACCTGCAGGGGGAAAGCTTCATGAGTGGTGAAGCAGGGTTGCAGTTGTCTATCTGTCTATTGCTCTCTATTTCTCCTGACCTCTCAATTTTTTTCTGTTCTATCAGGCAAAATAAAGTTTTATTAAAAAAAGGTTAAACAATAGATAAGAAATAAATCTTAGTTCACCTAAACTTCTGTAAGGATTCCATACATTTAGAATAAACATATATCCCATAAATTGTTCTACAATGTACCTTATGGATTAGCTTCATTTTGTAGATTAATAGTTTACCCTGTGCTTTAAAAACTATTAACCTTTTGAATCTGTCCATAAGCCATACAACTACCCATATGTGTTTTATCATTGTTTTCCATGTGTGAAATGTCCTTTCTTTCTTAGCTGAAGGCAATTCAGTGCTCACTCTTTCTGGGAATTTTTTTAACATATAAATATATACACACTCACCTCTAACATTCACTATTTTCTCAATTCTAGGCACATAAAAAAAAATTCCAGTACCGGGAGTCGGGCAGTAGAGCAGCGGGTTAAGTGCATGTGGTGCAAAGCGCAAGGACAGGTGTAAGGTTCGTGCCCCGGCTCCACACCTGCAGGGGAGGTGAAGCAGGTCTGCAGGTGTCTATCTTTCTCTCCCCCTCTCTGTCTTCCCCTCCACTCTCCATTTCTCTCTGTCCTATCCAACAGTGACAAAATCAATAACTACAACAATAATACAAGGGCAACAAAAGGGAATAAATAAATATTTTAAAATTCCAGTACCTAAGACAGTAAAAACATAAGTTTTTATTCATGTATCTTTCAAAATATGGACAATTTTGTAGCCAGGAAAGTGAAGTGACTCAGGGCTCTAAATTTCATGTTATCTATCTCTTTCTCTCTCAGTAAATAAACAACTCTTTAAAAAAGATTAAGGACAATTCTTTTTTTTTTCCTTCCTTTTCTTATTGGGTGGACTAGGGGCTTATTGTCTGTAAAATACACTAGCTTGTACATGTATAACATTTCCCAGTTTTCCACATAACAATTCAACCCCCTCTAGGTCCTCCTCTGCCATCACATTCCAGGACCTGCACCCTCCCCACCACCCCAGTGTTTTTACTTTGGTGCAATACACCAATATAAGGACTTTTTTTAGAACTTTCCAGTGTACACAGCATAGTGACTGGTATACTTTAAATACTCAGTGAATGATTATTGAGTGAACAATGAAAAAATGAGTACATTACAATCTCCATTCATGAACCAATAGAACTTCTTCACATTACTTTTCTCCATTAACACAATTCTCTTTCAAAGAGATCAATTAAGATGATAAAAGGCCTTGTCTGTATAAACAGCTTGTTTGTTGCCAATCATCTTAATCAATATTAATCAATATTAATCATCTTAATCAATATTAATCATCTTAATCAATATTAATCACAAAAGTTAATTTTTCTCCTTATGCCATTTGTTTCTGTTACATATCTACATTGTATTTCTATTCAAAATTCTTTTCATCTCTGTAAGTACATTGCCAAGCTAGACATAGACATTTTATCTAATACATTATATATTTATTTTTAAATTTGCTTTGACACATCCATACCTTCCTATCATTTCCCACTCTTATTTTGCATTAGTGATTGGGAGTATTAAAAGGTAACATTTGTTTCAGAGCAGTATGTACAATAACTTAGCAAAAATTACATGTCTCATCATTTCACAGAAAATGGATCAAATTGTTCTCATCTTCATTTTTTTTTTATCGCTTCATTAGGGAATTGAGTTGAAAGTGGTTGTCTATATGAAACTATCAAAGAAACTGAAGTTAACTGTTGAAAACAGCTTATTATGGTACCTCTAAAACTTTCCAACTTAAACTATTCCTGTGAGATACCTATTTCTATTGTATGCCAACCATGTGGAGCAGAATGCAAAGATTAAGCGTATTTTTCCTTGTTCCTATTTTCAAAGCAAATATTTAATTCCTGGGAGTCGGGCAGTAGTACATGTGCTTAATGGGTTAGCACATGTGGTGCAAGCACAAGGACCAATGTAAGGATCCTGGTTCGAGCCCCCTGCCCCACCTGCAGGAGAGTCCCTTCACAGGCAGTGAAGCAGGTCTGCAGGTTTCTATCTTTCTCACCCCCTCTCTGTCTTCCCTTCCTCTCTCATTTCTCTCTGTCCTATCCAACAACGACAACATCAATAACAACAACAATAAAAAAACAAGGGCAACAAAAAGAGAATAAATAAATAAATAAATAATAATAATTTTAAAATGTTTAATTCCTATAAAAATTAAAAAAAAAATTTAAAAAACAATTTTAATGAAATAGTTGCATTACTTGAATGGAAGGGAAATGTCATAACTTTGTACCTTAAAATAATAACAAATATTTAGTACAGGAGCCTTCATAACCTCTGAGTCCCTGTACATTCTGAGTTCAGAACCTTGGTCACAGCTTGGAAAATTCTAGGTAACACAGATTTCTCCAGTGGTAAAGTAGAATGACCCACCCTTCGTTCAAAGAGTGGGCCAGCCCCTACCATTGTTACTTTATAGTGAGGAAAATCTCCTGGAGAGGCCCACAAAAGGGCTTATGATAACATTCTTGATGGAAGTGACCAGTGATAGTCAATAGAGGGATCTATTAGAGGTCTAGGCCCTTGTTGTCTATGGGAGAATTCAAGGTTTCCTTGACTAAGGCCCAAATAATGAGGCAGGGGGAGTGAGGTATTGACCAAAAATGGTCAGTTATTTGACATACTCTCCAATGAAGTTACAGATCCTACATGTAGGCTATGGCCTAGGGAACTGGTACATCTATGCAGGTATACATAAATCAGGGTCATTATGTAACTCAAAGTAAAAGTCTATGATTAGATTTTGACAGCTAACTTCAGAAATCTAGTAAATGGACTAAAGAAGACAATATAAATTTTCTAATCAAATAATTAGTACATAGCCTAGTCATTCTCCTCTTCTACCCGCTATCTCATAACTCAATCCCTCTATCTATTCAACTAACTACACAAAAGAAAGTAATATATATCTCCTAATCTCTTCTGACATCAGCATTACTGTCACCCCTTGATTATCTTTAGAAGAAAAAAAGTATACAATATTAAATAAAACACTGCTAAGCATTATTTAATTTGAAATAACTAAAAGTGGCTAAATCATCTGTTATTACCAGTACAAATTTCTGGTTTATAGACTTGAAGACCGTAATTCATGTCTTGAGAAACAGAAGCCTGAGCTACAGATCTGACTCACTCATAAAACTCCTACAAACAGTGAACTAAAAAGAAAACCTCAAGATAATTTTCTAGATTCAGGAACACTATTGCAGATATATAAGTATAATAATAGATGGACAGGTGGTTTGGTGGTGGTGGTGTATTTGTGTGTGTGTATACAGTTAGATAATATTGATATAAAAGCTGTACATATATTTTACATCTATATTATAATACAATAAAATTAAGGTAGTAATAACATGCAAAGAAACATGTAGACCATTTTAGTAAATATATTAGTGTATATTTGTACATTATGAATATTACATTATGTATATTTATAAATTTATCATCAAATTGCTCTAGTATTTATGTTGTCTCTGTATTTTACATAAAGGATCACTTCAACACCATCATTCACTGATATAGATATGTTTTTAGTGATATTTAACACAATTTAAATGTAATAAAATGCTTTTCCACATAGTGCATTTCAAAGGAACCATACTTTCAAGAATGTTGAAAAATATTACATCAAAAGTAAGATTTATGTCACACTATAAAAATTTTTTTGAAATGTCTTCCTATACCTTTATTAAGTTTTATTTTTGAAAATGAATTATTTGGTATCGCTTTTGGGAGAACTAGAAGCCTTTCAGGTGTGACAGGAGGCATTTGGAATAATTTATGATTTTATATCCCAAAAGAACTGAACCATTTGCTTTGTATCAGACTTATACAACATATTCAAATTAATTTAACTTGTTTATCACATCCAAAGAAATAGTTGAGTGATTTCTCTCATCCTAATACTTGGCCACTGAATCAGTTTGTCACTGGGTATAACCAGTATAATTTATTGCATGTCAGGTTATTTTATGTCTTATATTTATTTCAAAAGTAAGCCACTGTGTTGCTAAAACACATTTTCCATTGGTTTGAAAGCTAGAAATACTCACTTCACCTAGACAATAACTGCACTGAAGCAAAACGTCTGAATACGACTATTTTGCAGCTTGGAGAGAAGTGAAAAGTAACTTAACAGCTCTTATCAGCTACCTCCCTTACTCCCAAGGTACGCAGTTGTGTATATGTCTCATAAATTGTGTTGAAAGTTGGGCTGTATAAAGAGGACTCTCCCCGTCAAATACCAAGGTTACTTAATTTCATATATGATTGCTCTTTCTTTTCCTTTTTTTTAAATATTTATTTATTTATTCCCTTTTGTTACCCTTGTTGTTTTACTGTTGTAGTTATTATTGCTGTCATCGTTGTTGGACAGGACAGAGAGAAATGGAGAGAGGAGGGGAAGACAGAGAGAGGGAGATCTCCGAAAGATAGACTGCTTTACTGCTTGTGAAGTGACACCCTGCAGGTGGGGAGCCAGGGCTCCTTTGAGCCGCTGTGCATTTAACTGGCTGTGCTACCACCCCACTTTCAGGATTGCTCTTTCTAACCACAGGTATGCAGCTTTTCAAAATTATATTACATACATGATTCAACTATTCCACTTTGGAGAATATAACTAAATAAACTGAAAGCAAAGTTTCAAAGAGATAGTTGTACACCTATGTTCATTACAACATTACTGGCAATAGTTGCTTTTTCAAATAATTATCTAAATATTTTATTATTAGCTTCATTTATTATTTCGATAGAGACAGCCAGAAATCAAGAGGGAACAGGGAGATAGAGAAGGAGAGAGAATAGAGACACCTGGAGAACTGCTTTGACATTTTCAAAGCTTCCCCCATGCTTGTGGCGACTGGAGATTGAACTCAGATCCTTAAGCTTTCTAAATATGGTGCTGTGGTATCTTAAGAGCTCCCTCCCCCACCCCTCTCTTGCGGGAAAATAAGTGGGGAAGCCTTAATGATGAAAATATAATACAAAGGAAGTTCTTTCTGAGATCAAATGACTTTCTGTATAACCACTAATTTGTTCAGAAACATATTTGTACATATTTTTTTACGGCACTAATGGCTCTGGATCAACAAGGTTGCCAAGACAGACAGCACTAATGTTTATGAGGCAGCACTAATTAAATATGCACACAGCTGAGAAGGATGTAAAACATTACTTGATGATTTTTTTAAAAAATTTACATTAAGGGAGTCGGGTGGTGGCGCAGCAGGTTAAGCGCACGTGGCGCAAAGCACAAGGACTGGCGGAAGGATCCCGGTTCAAGCGCTGGGCTCCCCACCTGCAGGGGGTCGCTTCACAGGCGGTGAAGCAGGTCTGCAGGTGTCTATCTTTCTCTCCCCACTCTGTCTTCCCCTCCTCTCTCCATTTCTCTCTGTCCTATCCAACAACAATGGCATCAATAACAACAATAACTACAGCAATAAAACAAGGGCAACAAAAGGGAATAAATAAATATATTTTTTTTAAAAAACCCTTACTTTAAAAACCTTTTTTGGGAGTCCAACAGTAGCACAGCGGGTTAAGTGCACGTGTACAAGGACCCCCTGAAGCATCCTGGTTCTAGCCCCTGGCTCTCTACCTGCAGGGGTGTCGCTTCACAGGTGTTGAAGCAGGTCTGCAGGTGTCTATCTTTCTCTCCCCCTCTCTGTCTTCCCCTCTTCATTCCATTTCTCTCTGTCCTCTCAAACAACAACAATAATAATTACAACAATAAAACAACAAGGGCAACAAAAGGGAATAAATAAAATAAATTTAAAAAACACCTGGCTTAAGGGTTGGGGAGGTGGCTTCACAGTTGCTTATGTTACATGCATTTGTGAGGTCTTGGGTTTCATTGCTAGCATCTCAGAATACCAAGAAGGCATAAACAGAACATTACAAATTTTGGAGTGGCACTCTGTCTCTTCTCATTTTCTCTCTTATGATAAAAAAAAAAAGTATTTGAAAATGATACGACTGTAATGTAGGCACACAACTATATATGAGTTAGTAATTGCTTAACAAATGAAAATTTTTCAGCATGCAAATTCAGAATTTCAGAAAATGCACAATTTTATGGGTCACAAAGATAGACGATTACATGAATTTAATTTTTGTCTAGAGGAATGACCATTCTTTGGTAGCAGTCGACTTGTAAGATTATTCATTTAGGATGACAGTGTTACATATAATAATAGTGAGTTTCCTTAGAATGAACAGTGGAGACAAAGTGCTTACCTAACATGTCCCTCATAATTCTCAACACAAGGAATGCCTATTAGAAACATTAGAAAGATGACTATTATCTCATATACATTTTTAGTTTGCTTTAAAGCAAGATAAATATCTGATCTTTGATAAAGTGGTTCCTAAAATAGCTGTATAGACCATCATATTGATACTCTACCATGCTACCAAACAGCTAGAGATTAACTACTACTGGACTTCAGATACAGCGTCAAAACTGCATTCTCTCAGCATGACTTTCCAATCTTGACACTTTCTCTGTTAATATTGTTAATATAAAAGCAGTAGGGGGTATATTGCACAAAGTTCAAAACAAATTATACTTTTATCTGGATGTTCACATACATGGCAAACAGCTTAGTGTTATCAAATTTTACTGTCAAGTAAAATATCTTATATGGTTATCTTGAAGTTAATTCAGAAAGTATTGACATCATCATTCTCGAATGACAAGTTGCCCCATCTGTAAAAAGAACTGTAGGGATCCCTATGGTGGTGGAAGCCAGAATGCAAAAGATACTAAAAAAAAAAAAAAAAAAAAAAAAAACTGTATAACCTTTCTTATTTATCTTTTCAATTTTCTTCAGGAGAGATAGAGATAGATTGAGAGAGGGACAGAAAGACAGATAAATAGAGACAGAGAGGAAAGAGCACTGCTCAGCTTCAGCTGTTGGTGATATACAGGAGGAAACACCTATCAAAAGAGTTCTGCGTAGGCCAGGGTAGACAGCATAATGGTTATGTAAAAGACTTTCATGCCTGAGGCTCCACTGTCCTGTGTTCAATTCCCCTGCACCACCATAAGCCAGAGCTGAGCGGTGCTCTGTTAAGGGAGGGGTGGTGGGGGTAGATCTGTGTATACTTATGTTCATAGCAGCACAGTTTATAATTGCCAGAACCTGAAAGCAACACAGGTGTCCAACATCAGATGAGTGGTTAAAAAATGTGATATATATATTCATATATATTCAATAATATATGCATATATAGATGTAGATGTATATATATGATGTAATACTCCTTAGCTGTTATAAACAATGAAGTTGTCTCTTTTGCATGCTCTTGGATAAAACTCAAGAACATCATGTTGAGTGAGATAAGCCAAAAAGAGGGAAGGAGACCAAAAGATCCAACTTATTAGTGGGACTTAATAAAGTAGGGACTGGGAGGGAGTGCACAAAGTGAAACATGACTTATTGTACCAATGCAAAGGATTCTAGGGAGGGAGGGAGAAGGGAGGAGAGGAATGAAATTTTGGAGGCCTATTACATAATTAAATTGTATATATATACAATTTAGAAGATATGGGGAAAATCTGTTCTCCACTTAGTTAAGACTTGCTAAAGATTTAGAATGCCTTCTACATATCATTCTAGAACCTTATATCCAGTTTACTTCAGCTGTAATAACTTGAAGTGGTTTGTTGATGCTGAGTCTATTTTTAATCGTTTAGAA
Organism: Erinaceus europaeus; assembly: GCF_950295315.1. NCBI lineage: Eukaryota > Metazoa > Chordata > Mammalia > Eulipotyphla > Erinaceidae > Erinaceus > Erinaceus europaeus. Next base: position 23,687,537 of record NC_080178.1, read on the forward strand.
AGAAAAAAAACATATATTTCTACATAAGACGGATTTCAATTTTAGTCTAAATATAAATTCATCCTAAACATGCAAAAAAGGAGTTAATTTGTGTTGTTAAAATTCGGAGGTTCTAGCCGGCTGGGCTAGCTTCACGGGCGGGTAACAGAGACGACCAGAGACATACGGCTGGGTAGGGAAGCTGTATTTCTTTATTCAGGAACAACGATTCATAAACTAAACCAAACTAATCACCAAACAGAACTCTGCTGTCTCTTTGCGGCGGCGCAAGCACACTCTCTCTTACTCCAGAACTCCGGAACCCTCTCTCGGGGTTCCTTGGGGTGGGGCCAAGCGGGCCGCGAAATTAGCAGGACTGATCTAATTCTCTTGGCGGGGGAGAACTAGAACCCAATGTAAAGCATACAACAATTCCCCCTTTTCTTTTTAACTAAATGACTATAGTATCAAGGGTGTGGGGTGAACAGAAACATATATCATACAGGCATTTTTAAAAAAGAAACTGGCACAAACATGGAGAAACATGTAAGCAAGTAACAAGAACCAGCGTGTTGCCAAGGGAAGGCCTGAGGGGGCCATATCTGCCTCTGTGGGCTAAACTTTATCAGCTTAAAAAAAAAACATTTTTTGCCTCTGGGGGGCTACTTGCCTCGACCAGCATTTGCATGGGGGCGGGGAACGGCCTAGAGTCCCAAAGGCAGCTGGCAGCAATTTACTTACTATGAAACAAAACTTGTTATTGGCATATTTCTAATAGAGAAGGAATTTGAGACTTTTACATAGCAACAAAGTCTTTTTAACCTTTTGTTACACCCATTCAAGATGGAGTCAGGAAAGGAAACCTCAGGCATGAGAATAATTAGCATAGCCATTGTGCGATCTACCATTTCTAATAGAGAAGGTAATGGAGAGTTTTACATATCAACAAGTCTATTTAACCTTTTGTTTAGACCAACTTAGTTAAAATATATTGCTTGTTAACTAATTTTTACCTCAGACTTTAAATGTAAGTTAATTTTATCTTTATGAGAATTACGTTGAAAACCTTTTTCATTTAACTTTGACTAGTAAGAATTTAGCCTTAAAGTTACTGTTTACCAAACTTTAAACATACACATAAACATGGTCATTAATACACAAGGAGAGAAACCTTTGTTACGAAGACATGTCATTTTAAACACGAATTTAAATCTGTACTGTCTTAGTTGTTGGGGGAGGTTCACCATCTGGAGGTGGCTTCCCACGCAGCTTCACTTCTAGGAATTGCAGGTTGCGATCTCTGCACAAATCTCTGTGTACTCTAGCTTGTCTGCCTTCAGACCTGACCGGCGGCTGGAGATCTCGTGTGCCCAGTTTCGGCAGGGAGCCCAGGGGTCCGGGAGGTCCGGGATCATTCCAGAATTCATAGCAAGAGGGCAGGCGGGCCAGTTTTGTAGAAGGCATGGGCCTAGGTGCCCAGGGGTGGTGACCATGATAGGCCGCCGTGGCTCTGCCCCATGGCCCTGCCATGTCTGCTGCCCTGCTCGCAGTGGCCTAGCAGCGTGGAGGGATCACGCATCCAGTGCCCTGCGCCACGCGGTGGAGAGCCGGCTCTTGTGGGCTGGCCTGAGTGCTGGCATCGGGCTCTTGCGTGGTGGAATCGGGCTCCAGCGTGTTGGCATCAGGCTCCAGTGTGTTGGCATCGGGCTCCAGTGTGCTGGCATCATGCTCCAGCGTGCTGGCGTCGCGCTCTTGGGGCTCTTGTGTGCTGGCTTCGGCCTCCTGCGGGCTGCGGGGCTGCGGGGATGTGGGCGCGGTGCGCGGGGTTGTCTGGGCGCAGCCGGCTGGCTGGCTGTTTAACCAGGTGGAAACAGCAGCTCCGCGCCTCGCCTCCCTCCCGGTGGCTCTTCCCACTGGCTGTTCTGAGTTCGCCCGAGCGAGTGGAAACCACAGAGTGGTCCAGAGATAAATGTTCCAGAAACAGCAAAACAGTCTCATGAAGAAAGAGCAGAGGCCTTTGGAGAGCTCTTCACAAGCAGATGAGAAGGCCGTAGTACATAGGTAGCCAAATTGTCTTTACTTATCTGAGAGATGCGTAGGTCAGGTCCACGTGGGCGCCATTTGTTGTTAAAATTCAGAGGTTCTAGCCGGCCGGGCTAGCTTCACGGGCGGGTAACAGAGACGACCAGAGACATACGGCTGGGCAGGGAAGCTGTATTTCTTTATTCAGGAACGATTCATAAACTAAACCAAACTAATCACCAAACAGAACTCTGCTGTCTCTTTGCGGCAGCGCAAGCACACTCTCTCTTACTCCGGAACTCCGGAACCCTCTCTCGGGGTTCCTTGGGGCGGGGCCAAGCGGGTCCACGAATTTAGCAGGACTGATCTAATTCTCTTGGCGGGGGAGAACTAGAACCCAATGCAAAGCATACAACAAATTTGAAAGAAAATTATTTCTATTAAACTAATGCCATCTATAAGTCTACTTGACCAAGTCAAATTTTGTGTCATTTCAGAAATCATGAATTTTCCCCATGATCAAAGTTGCAATCCTCTAAAACTTGTTTGTAGCTATTTCTCCCCATTTGGTTATCAAATATTAATGATTATTTTGTAACATTTGGCCTAATTTCTGAATTTGCATCATTGCCCCATTTATTTCAACTAATATCCCATTAGCAATGAGACAGAAGCCCCACATTTAATATATTTTATTAAATTACTACAATATGGCAAATATTTTAAAAGTTTCAACACAGGCTAGACATACATTGTGATCCCTCACCTTATTTTCTCTTCTAGAAAATTCTATAATCACTGAATTCTGCCAAGTTCTTATCACATGACTGCCTTCCTAAAATCATTTTACACATCAGAAATTAAACACAGACTCTTAGTTGGGATTTTAACAATATCTCTATAATACTGTACAACCTTATATTAACTTTAGCTTCTCCATTTCAAATTCATGTGCTTTGGTTAAACTAAACTGCTTGCTATTTCTAGAAAATATTTCTTCTCTCTCTCTCTTTCTTCTCCAATTCTCTCTCTCTCTTCTCTCATAGATAGGCAGATAGATGGATGGAAAGATAGAGAGAGGCAGACAGAGATAACGAAAGAGAACACAACACTAGAAATTTCTTCAGTGTAGTAGTGGTTGGGTTTGAACCTCTTTTGTGCACATGTTAAAGCAGCACACTTTGCAAATATGCTATCTTACTGACCCAGTGTCTTCTTTCCCACTCTCCATTAGTCAAAATGGGCTTTGAACATCCATCCTATAATCAGCCTTTCCTAGGAACACTCTACTGATAATTCTTTTATGTTATCAAAAGCCCCTTAACTATGTATAACCTTGAAATTTCTGGCACCCCATTTTTGATATATGGCAAAAGCCTAACTCTAAATCAACTAGGTAAGAGATAATATGTGTTGACATTAAGTAATAAAATATAATATGTACTGATATTAAGCAATAAAATATACAAAGGAAAGTAGATGTAAGAATTCTAAGATGGACATGAGAATTCAGTTTTTCCCTGTTCACATTTCTCATTTTATTCTCAGATATGTACCATCTATTTAAAATTTCCAGTAAGTACAGAAACACAGTACATACATAATTACTACAGCCTCAAAACCTAATGGATGCATCTGGGTGAGTGCACATGTTACAATGTGCAATGAGCCAGGCTCCGGCCCCTGGTATGCAGCTACAGATTGAAAGCTTCATGAGTGGTGAAGCAGTGCTGCAGGTGTCTCTCTGTCTCTATCCCTCTCTATCATACCCTTTCTCTCAATTTCTGGCTGTCTCTATCCAATAAATAAATAAATATAATAAAATTATTAAAAATAAACCTAATGGAAAGAGAAATTATACTTCCTAACAATTATAAAACGTTACTGACTTGATTTAAAAGGTCTAAGTATGGATGAGATCATTTGTGAATTAATAACTAAATTGAAGGGAACCAAACAAGCCAAATAAATAAATACAGACAAGTCAACCAGTTCTCAAATTTAATATTATTGTTCTACACAAATGATGTGGTCAGTGAGTGGTTAAATACATAAGTCAGTTCTTGGTACAGTCTAAACTCCATAACTCAATGATGACATGACCATAATCATTAATTCCTCATAAGATACAGGGGTAAAATGATCCCAGTAAGTTTCGCTATAGATCTATAGGTTGGCCCAGATACACATATTTCTTAGTACCACATATCTCTTGGTACCAGTAAACTAGTCAGCAATGTTGAAGATATAAGAAACCAAGGATCCCTATGTCAGACCATCTCAAGTTGTCATTTTTTTATTCTCCTCACATCTACTTATATCAGTCAAAGTAATTCAGATATCAGAAGCCAGAATCAAGGAGAAAAAAGATTATGCTACTAGCAGCACTAAGTATTTCAAGAGTACAGCTACAGGGAAGAATGAAGACTGGCAGTCAGAAATTCAGTCTACATCATGAGAGTGGTTCTCAGAGATGTGATGGCTGTTAAATGGTTTCCACAGCTACAAGCATCACGTAAGATGTGATGAAATGTGTGAGAATCAAACTAGATAACCATAGGAGAAAATAATGTTCTTTCCAAATTGTCCCAGCAAGTCCATATCTATACTTTACAGGCTGTAACTATACCATTTGCTCAACGTTTCTTGCAGGAGTCAGTGGGGAAGTATGTCTTCTATATGTTCTGTAGTGGAATAGTACTAGGGTTCCAGGAGACTGGGGATGTTTAATGGGCTAGCCAAATAACAACTAGCCACCCCACTTCAACTACACCTAACTTTTAAAAAAATCATTGTGAGCATTTGACAAGATAAAAATGAAGTGGGGCCAGGCGGTAGTGCACCTGGTTAAGTGCACACATTACAGTGCACAGGACACAGGTTCAAACCCCTGGTCCCCATCTGCAGGGAAAAAGCTTCACAAGTGGTGAAGAAAGGCTGCAGATGTCTCTCCATCTCTCTCCCTCTCCCTTCTCAATTTGTCTCTATCCAATAATAAATAAAAATATTTTAAAAATATTTTTTAAAAAAGGAAGTGTATCATCACACATTATCCAGCACTTCAAATATAAATTATCAGTAGTATAATTTCAAAAACATTAACAAATGCAAAATACACACACACACACACACACACACACACACACACACACACACACATATATATAGGATAGCATAATGGCTAATATAGTAGATAGCATAATGCAAAGAGACTCTCATGCCTGAGGCTCCAAAGCCCCAAATTCAATCTCCAGCACTACCTTAAACCAGAGTTCTGGCAAAAAAAAAAAAAAAAATAGAGAAATATGGTTTCAATCATCAGTATTATGCTTCTTGTTTCACAGAAACTTTGTGCTTAAACTTTTTCTGGATGAGAAAAGGCAGAGAGGTGACTCAGCATTCTTTTTTAATCTCACAATAAAGTTTAAATAGTGTTTAGTGTTGTTTGTTCTCAATTTTTTAAATTCTGTTAATAATGATGGAATCTGGAGAGTTTAAAAGAAACCTAAAAAAATAATCAAATATAATCAAAGGAGAAACACTTCCATATTAAAAAATAGGAGATTATATATTTATTCTGTGAAATTACTTAGACATTTCCAACATATAAAAGTATAATATTTTTCTTATGAAAATTACTGAGAGTATGAATGTGATAGTTCTGACACTCTAGAAAACTGTGTTGATGAGGCATTAGCAATAACACTTGGAGTCTCCATGATTCTTTAAATTTTATGTTAACACTTTCATATCAGGTCTCAGTTGATTATTTTTCCCCTTTCTTTTATACTCTTTCAGTTTATCTCATTTTATTTTTATCATCTCTATTTATTAGAGACAGCCAGAAATTGAGAGGGAAGGGGGTGATAGAGAGGGAGAGAGGCAAAGATACACCTGCAATACTGCTTCACTACTCACAAAGCATTCCCCTGCAGCTGGGCCTAGGGGCTAAAACCCAGATCCTTGCACACTGTAACATGTGCACTCAACCAGGTGTGCCACCACTCAGTCCCACAAGATTTATTTTGTTTATTACATATGAGAGAATTTCACAAGGCATTTTCAGTGCCAGGAATTGAACTGGGAACTCAGGGCACGCCAGTGGGTGCTCTACCAGTTGAACTATCTCCTTTTTCTCCCTTATCATTAGGAAAATAATGGTTTACAAGACAGCTGTTAACACATAGGTACAGCCTCTCATCTCCCCATGACATATGTCTGCTAGACACTCTCTCTCCCAGCTTAGGCCCTTTTACACAACCATAACTAGTTCCCCAATGCCCCTCCATCCTACCCTTCCCCTCTTTCACTGGAGTCCTTTGCTTTATATCTACACCCAGTTCAAGTTTCATGTTTTCCATTACCTAAGAAGCAAGGATAATAAAGGAAAGCATAATCTTATTTGGTTCTTATGGATTATAAGATCATATAACATTCTATCAATTTTGTCAGTGGGAAATCTTAGGCTTAGAAAATTTAAATAACATTAAAAATTACAGAACCATTCAGAATAGAACAGAGACTAAAATTCAGGGACGACTTCAGATCCAAAGTTTAGGGCCTGAGTTAGGTCCTCTACTGTCTAAGTGTAGATAGCACATGGATTCTTTCCTAGAATATTTCCTCCTAATTTTTCTTAGAGTATCTTAGAAATCAATAGGATATATCAGAAATTTAAGACTATCTTAGAAGTCTCACTGTTATTCCTCTGTTCCAGCAGGTCTGTATCTTCTTTTTTTCTTCTCTTTTTTTTTTAAATTTTTTATTTAAGAAAGGATTAGTGAACAAAAGCATAAGGTAGGAGGGGTACAACTCCACACAATTCCCACCGCCCAATCCCCATAACCCACCCCCTCCCATGGTAGCTTTCCCATTCTCTATCCCTCTGGGAGCATGGACCCAGGGTTGTTGAAGGTTGCAGAAGGTAGAAGGTCTGGCTTCTGTAATTGCTTCCCCGCTGAACATGGGCGTTGACTGGTCGGTCCATACTCCCAATCTGCCTCTCTCTTTCCCTAGTAAGGTGTGTCTCTGGGGAAGCTGAGCTCGAGGACACATTGGTGGGGTCTTCAATCCAGGGAAGCCTAGCCAGCATCCTGGTGGCATCTGGAACCTGGTGATTGAAAAGAGAGTTAACATAGGAAGCCAAACAATTTGTTGAGCAATCATGATCCCAAGCTTGGAATAGTGGAGAGGAAGTGTTAGGGAGGTACTCACTGCAAACTCTAGTGTACTTCTGCTTTCAGGTATATATTTTGCAGTAGTTTATGGATACGTGTGCACATAAGCTCTCTCTCACAGAAACTGGTGTATATCTAGATTATGGGACTTTGTTAGAAAGTGAACTACCTGAGGTGAAATTAGAGTGTACTATAAAAGGAAAGGTCTCACCCGAGTAATGAAGTTGAAGGGTTGTCATTCCACACGTGAAGTCTCTGGATACAGTCTGAGGTGAAGCATGTTGAGGTAGCAATCGTTGCTTTGGTTAGGTTGTGATCGGCGGATGCAATATTATTTGGTTTGGATTGGGAGATGCATACAGGAAAGTGGGCCCTATCCAAGGGTTCCAGGACTGGGGGAAGTAGGGGCTCTATAGTGGAGATGTGAGGTTCCTGCTGTCTTAGGGTTCAAAAAGACTATCGATAGTTAATATTATCATCACATTATTTGTTAATTGGGTTAACTTTGAAAAGTCCCTTTGTTATGGTTTGCTGTACAGTACCCAGTATCTTGTATATAGCTGTGCTATTGGATGCTTCTAATCTACTTGGTCTAGGCTTTTGAGAGAGTCCGCATATCAAATACATAGCCTATATATTAAAAAGATTCAGTTTGTCTTTTGGGAAACTTTGAGACATACAATTGATTTCCCCCTCTCATATTAATTAACTACTGATTTGTATGTCTACATTTTGCTAGGAATGTACATAAACACCATTCCCACCACCAAAGGACTGTGACCCATCCCTCCCGCCCACTCCCACCCCCCACTGGCCCAGGAAGCTACATGTCTACCCCTCACCACTGGGTTTTTACTTTGGTGCCCTACTTACAATTTGATCAGGTCCTGCTTTTAGTTTCCCTTTCAGATCTTCTTAGTCAGCTTCTGTTGATGAGTGGGGTCATCCCATACTCATCTTTATCTTTCTGACTTAGCTCACTTAACATAATTCCTTCTATCTCTGTCCAAGATGGGTCAGAGAAGGTGGGTTCATTGTTCTTGATAGCTGCATAGTATTCCATTGTGTATATATACCACAGCTTTCTCAACCACTCATCTGTTGTTGGGCACCTGGGTTGCTTCCAGGTTTTAGCTATTATGAATTGTGCTGCTATGAACATAGGAGTACACACCTCTGTATCTTCTTAAAGCTCCTACTTCCTTGGTTAGCTCAAGTAAACAGTTCAGTGCAACACAGTCTCAAAAACTATAACCTTATAGCTTTTTCTCCCCAGAAACCATCTCTCTTTTTCTCCCTCCCTTCCTTCCTCCCTTGCTTCCTTCCTTCTTTCCTAGTCCCCTCTTTCTCTCTCTCTCCCCTGCCTTCTCTTTCTTCATTTTTTTTTAACTTTAAATATCACTTCTTATTGTAACAAAATGAATTCCAAATGATTGGACATTAAAAAAAAATTCTTGTTCAGGGAGTCAGGCCATAGCACAGCGGGTTAAAGGCACATGGCACAAAGCACAAGGTCCTGCGTAAGGTTCCTGGTTTGAGTCGCTGGCTCCCTACCTACAGGGGAGTCCCTTCACAGGTGGTGAAGGAGGTCTGCAGGTGTCTAGCTTTCCACACCCATCTCTGTCTTCCCCTCCTCCTCTCTCCATTTCTCTCTGTCCTATCTAACAACAATAACATCACTAACAACAATAACTACAACAACAGTGAAAAACAACAAGGGCAACAAAAGGGAAAAAATATATAAAAAAAATTCTTGTTCAAACATGAGTACTTAGATTTAGTCATATCATCTTTATTCATTTTTTATCATTTTATTGAAAAATAATGATTTGCCATTAAACAAAGAGAACATATTTGAAAATATTTTATAAGACAAAGAATGTATGAAAATTCAACCAGTAATATCAACTTAGAGAATTATAGTTCTTAAGGAACTATAGATTAAATGGAGTCAACTATGAGAAAGAGGCAAGCTAGAGAATGGGATAAGTGTTCATATTATGAGAGTCACAAACTGTTAGTTCTCGTGGCTGAATCTGACTGAAGACATATGAAATATGAATAACTTAAATATGTTATTTAATACATTCCCTTGTCAGGTCTCTGTTTAGCCTAAGCTTCCCATGTAAGTTTCTGCAAATTTGATTTCTGACTTTAGGTAAAATATGAAGACAAATGTGCTTAGATTTAGCATAGTCCTTATCTTGGAAGACAATTGCAGTAAATACTGCCTAAATACAAGATATACAGTTGCCAAGAACCAGTGAAATACATAGATAATTGTTCAGTGAGAGATACAAGTGAAGATTAAATGAAATCTGACATTTAAAGTTATAAATAGCACCTAAATGAACAAAAGATGACTAGTCGATGTCTCAATCTGTTTTTTGATGACAAGACATATAAAGATAACTATTCCATATTTCCATAAAGAATTTGAAGGGTTCTTAACAACAACAACAAAAAAATTAGTGCTTTTTTTTTTTTTAGTGTTCTCTTGCTTTATAGGATATTTGATTTAGCCAGTTAGTTAAAAATCATGTGAATTTTAGTATCAAACCAATAAATCGGTTGGAAAAAAATGAGGAGAGAAGTGGTTCATCTATATCTGTGTATTTGTTACCTTAGTAAATTGGGAAAGATTCTTCAGAGATTCTAAACATCATCATCTCTCTCTCTCTGTGTTAATATCTGGTAACTCTACTTCTGGGGCTTGGTGCCTGCAATATAAATCCACTGCTCCTGGACACCATTTTTTTTTATTGGATAGGACAGAGAGAAATTGAAGGAAGAGGAGTATATAAAAAGGGAGAGAGAAAAACACCTGGAAATTGCTTCCCAGTTTGTGAAACAATCCCCCCTGCAAGTAAGGAACCCAGAGCTTGAACCAGAATCCTTGCATGGGTCCTTGCACTTCATACTATGTGTGCTTACCCTGGTGTACCACCACCTGGCCCCAGTCTGCCTGTCTTTTCAGTTGCCTAATGTATCATTTTTTAATCCTTAGTAAATCCTCATTCCTGATCTGACATCACTTGCATGTGGATTCTCTCAATCTGTTCCTCTGTGTCATTGATGCTGGACACAAATTCATGTCTTACCCAGAATATGCAAGAGAATGTAAATGATTGCTTATTTTCAAGTAATGTCAAATGTTGTTGGTATTTTTCTAATAGCAATCTAGAAAAGTACATCCTCCAATAGTGTTTTCTGAATGATTTGGGCTATTGTCACTGCATTTCTACAGCTATGAGCCCTTGTGATGTTAATGGTGAAACTTCTTCCATTGCATGGACATGAGTAGAAATCATGGAAGAGATTCCTGGAGTCCAAAATAAGACAGCCTGTTTGTACAAAATTTGTCTCTATTTTTTTCCAACAGAACTTAAAACTTAAAGATGATATTATTATAACATTGATCAGATATAAAATAATACATTGTTCTAGAAAGATCCTTAAAGGGAGCAATAGTGATTACAGTCCAAAATAATGCATTATTCTAAAAAGATCCCTGAAGGGAGAAATAGAGATTATAGTCCATGGGAGACTCGTCCCTGCCTACCAAGACTGCTCTGTCAGCTCTAGTTAATCACTGTCACCACCTGGTGGTGCTGCATCTAGTTGAGCACACACCAATGCACAAGGACCTGGTTCAAGCCCCCCAGTCCCCACTTCCAAGGGGATAGCTTTGCAAGTGGTGAAGCAGGGCTTCAGATGTCTGTCTCTCTCCCTCTCTACATCCTCTCCCCGCCCTCAGTTTCTGCCTATCTCTATCCAATAAATAAATATAATTTAAAAACTAAAATATTTAGGGGAGAGGACTAGGAAAATAGCTCACTTGGATAGTGTGCTGCTTTGCCATGATGAAGACCCAGGATTGAGCCTGACCCTCACAACACTGAAGGGGCTTTGATGCTCTGGTTTCTTTTTTCCTGTTTGCCTGCCTGCCTATCTGTCTATCTATCTATCATCTATGTCTCTCTATCTATCTATCTGTCTTCTTTCTCTCTACTTCTCTACTTTTCTCTGAAAAAAATCAACCTAAAGCAGTGAATCCCTGGCGATGAACAAGCAAAACAAAACAAAACAAAACATTGGAATCCAGGAGAGCACTCTACAAAAGAAGAGAGAATGCTCCAAGCAGAAGTACTTCTGACCATGGTCTTAACTTTGCCAATCAAGTATACCCAATTTTTATATCCAACTAATAAGTATTGTAAATATGGACACCAAAGACAGACCACCACAGGAAGTACCTAAATGGTATACTTGTTATTTCAAATTGAAAGAGATTAAAGACAGCCCATTAATAATACTTTGCCATCTCATTAGCTATTTTCCTAAAAATAAGAAATAAATTCCTGAATAATTTTTCATTTCTTTTATGTGGTAATTTCTCATTCATTCAGGTTCATACATGAAAAGTTCTTATGCATATGATCTAATGGAAGGCTAGGGAAATAGACTTGTTCATTCAAAATTCAAAGCTAAGGAATTGTTTTATGGATTAATCACTTGCTTTAAATAAAGCCTCACATTAAATACAAATCATGATTCTCACAGACAAACACTCAGTATTATCACTTCTTTCAATAGCTTTCAAACCATTATGATTATTTCTTAATTTTTTTTCAAATAACTGAAAGTTGAATCACCTTGGTGAAATTATTGTAGTTAACATTTATTTATGCTTATATATAGAAATATAAACGTTATTTACATGCATATTAGAAATCACCTTGGTGAAATTATTGTAGTTACATTCATTTATGTTTATATTAGAAATATAAAGATTATTTATGCATATTAGAAATCATATGAAGGCAGAAAAAAGAAAATCACTTTTAATATTCTGAGATTAAATGTTGCATGCAGTTTTAAAGAGTAATTTTCATCATTCAGAGATAATATATCCAAAGAGATACAGGTATGTATCAAACAAGATTGGGCATGTTCAGGCTGGTATGGCTATAGATAACAGGGCTGGAACAGGATGGCAGAGGACTAGTGGGGGTCGTATTGTTATGTGGAAAACTGGGAAAGGTTATGCATGTGCAAACTATTGTATTTACTGTGGACTATAAAACATTAATTCCCCGATAAATAAATTTTAAAAAATGAAAAGAGTGTTAATAAAATGTCTGGCACGTAACATACTTTCTGTATTCTGCATATTGTGGTATGCAGTGAGATTCAGTCTTCATGCCCAGCTAACTTTTCTTAGTGTAAACAGAAAATGACCATTAGCTCTCTGGTAAAAAATAAATAAAGCCAAATTTTAAAAAAAGAAGAAAAAAATTACCACAATGCTCCCATCATCATGACTAAACTTTAGGCACAGAGTTTAATTACAGAAACCTGGCTTTCCATAGAACATTTAAATCATTATAGAAAACTTGCCACTGTATTTTTTTTATTGAGGGGGGTAATATTTCATAATGCAATCATAGACATAAACATACAATTATGTAATAGGCCCACAAAGTTTTCTTTCCGCCCCTCCTCAAAGTCCTTTGCTTTGGTGCAATACATCATGCCCAGTCCGTGTCTCACTCTTTGTTCTCCACCACCACCCCTACTTTATTAAGTCCCACTAATCAGTGAGACTATAGGGCCCAGCAATTCCTCTCCTAGGGTATTTTTTCCCTCTGTCTCAAGTTGTAAATCTTCTCCAAGTCTCCACCGAGTTTCATAATTGAGAAAACTCTAAAGGACCTGAGAGTCAGCCCCCTTAAATGTAATTGCGAGGAAAAATAATGCCTGTTTCCATAAAAATCCATAAATAATAAAATCCATAAAAAATAAAATCTATACACAATAAAATCCATTAAAAAATTAAATAAATAAATAAATCGGGAGTCAGGCAGGAGCGCTTCGTGTTAAGCTCATGTGGCCCAAAGCGCAATGACCATTGTAAGGATCCCAGTTCGAGCCACCAGCTCCCCACTTGCAGGGGAGTCACTTCACAAGCAGTAAAGCAGGTCTTTCTCTCCCCCCTGTCTGTCTTCCCCTCCTCTCTCGATTTCTCTCTGTCCTATCCAACAACGACATCAATAACAGTAATAACTACAATAAGAAAACAACAAGGGCAACAAAAGAGAATAAATAAATATATAAAAAAATTAATCAATTAGGTTGAGTGGTGGCATACCCAGTTGCATGCACTTACTTCCATTCAGAAGACTTAGACTCAAGCCTCTCCCTGGTCTCACCTGCAGAAAGGGAAGCTTTAAGACTAGTGAAGCAGTGTTGCAAAATCTCTTTTTCTCTCTCCCTCCTTCCACATTTCTTTGTCTCTATCAGAGAAAGAAAAAAGAAAGAAAGAAAGAAAGGAAGGAAGAAAGAAAGAAAGAAAGAAAGAAAGAAAGAAAGAAAGAAAGAAAGAAAGAAAGAAAAAGAAAGGCTGACTAGAGCAGGCAACATGCCCTAGTGATAACCCTGGTAGCAAAGAAAAAGGAAAAAAAACAAAAAACAATTACCGGGAGTCAGGCAGTAGTGCAGCTGGTAAAGCACACGTGCCACGAAATGCAAGGACAGGACTAAGGATCCCGGTTCGAGCCCCTGGCTCCCCACCTGCAGGGCAGTCATTTCACAGGTGGTGAAGCAGGTCTGCAGGTGTCTATCCTTCTCTCCCCTTCTCTGTCTCCCCCACCTCTTTCCATTTCTCTCTGTCCTATCCAACAACGATGACATCAATAACAACAATAAAAACAGAAAACAGCAAGGGCAACAAAAGGGAATAAATAAATAAATAAAAATAAATAAATTTTTTAAAAGTTAAAAAAAATCAACTACCAAAGTCAGTTGACCTAATCATTGTCACCCACCAACCTATACCTAAAGTCCTTTATTAGTTTTTTACTACCTCATTACAGTACTTACAAACTCTTGCTTTATGTGTCATTGAAGTTTAATTATCTCTACCTTTTTGTGTGACAGTCTTTTCTTGCCTATTTAACTCTATCAGGTGCATTTTTGCTTTGACAAAACCAGTTACCAGCATATGTCACTGACTAATTTTAGAAAATCAGGTCCCAAATTCTTTATATTCCCAGTTTATAAAACCCCTTTTATTAAAAAAAAAAAAAGGGAATGAGAGTTGTGTGCTATTTTTAAAAAACAATATTCAACCTATTTGCAGTACATACACAAGTCAAAATTCTTATACTTTAAGGAAAACAGTTGCATAAGTGCCCTGAGTGCTTAATTTTATCCTTTCATGAATCTGATCTCTTTGGATGACATTATTTATAATTTAGACCACTGGTCAAAGTCAAACATTCTCTATGATCAATAATTGCAAATAAGTAGATAAATATAGTTGAATGGATTTTATTATTAAAGAAACCTAAATATCCTACAAAAGTTATAGATGTCTGAGATAGGATACATTTATCACATTAAAAATATAGTGTCAGAGAACCATTTTATAAAGGAATATCTCTGAGGTCTAAGTATCCTGAAATAAATATTGGGACATATTGACCAGTGACATATTGAACATTCTTTCTCAAGTGTAAATTTTTATCAGGATCTTCTGTAACATCTTAAAAACAGATTTTCTCTATAACACAATCATAAGAGGCAGGGCTTAAAACTATTTCTCATTTATTATTTTTTCATATGGATATATGCATTCATATACTCACTCATATCTATATATACTTACATATAAATTTGTACATATATATTTAATTTTCCAAATGCCTTCATTGAGGTCAGTGTATGCATTTCAGCATTTGAGTTCAAGTAGACAATTACAATTCAAATTTTCACTGGAACATTTTACTAATTATTTTGAAATTTTAATTTGTGATTGGAACATTCTAATGCTTCACACATTTTTCAAATAATTAAATTACTACTACAACATTCACGTTATACAAGCTGAGCACTTAATTTGTGGGTACCTTTCTAAAGTAGCAGTTTGCAAGGCTTACACAGAACAGACCTCTTATATGATTTCTTCATTTCTCTTATTATTATGTATATAGAATATTGCCAGTAAGGAAAAAAAGGAACTATAGTTTCAGTGGGAGACACTACAGCCAAAGGTAGGGGCTGTTGCTCACGAATGCAGAAAGGATCCTGCAACAGTACAACAGAGCTGTGGCACAGGAAAACAGATTCATTTCTTCAAATTGAGAGAAAAGACTCTTCAAGTTGGAGAGCTGGGAGAAGGGGAGTCCAGGGCACTAGAATGCTGGGTGCAAATACCCATACTGGCAGCCCCACAGTGGTACTTTATAGTCATTTAAGCCAAATTGACTCCATTTCTGGGTCCAGGATATGATATGGGTCTTGGCTGGGCCAGTAAGATTAGGTTTATAAGAACTTACATGGGAATTACAAAGCTGAAGGGACTACTAATTTTGAAATTTCATAAATTCCTGTCACGGTGTCTAGCTAATACAAGCTATGCCCTAAAAAAAAAAAAAAAAAAAAAAAAACCTTAAAGTTAAGGCCTAAAAGGTGGCATCGTGGCTAGTGCATTGAATTTTCAGCCCTGTGTTTCTGAGTTAGTTCAGTCCCTAGTAATGCATATGCCAGGGTAATTTTCTGACATTCCCTTGACCCAACTTACAATATAAATCTCTCTTTCAAAAATGGTCTTGGTCTGGGAAAATAGCTAACTTAAAATATATATATATATATATATATATATATATATATATATATTTTTTTTTTTTTTTTTTCATATTTGACATAATTTTATTTTAAAGATAGGGCCAACCAAAGAGATCCCTTAGGCTGTGCTGCTTTGTCAAGTGTATGGCCCAAGATTCAGTGCTGTGGCCTCCTTGACTTTTTCTCTTCCTCTCTACCTTTCTGTAAATAAATAAATAAATAAATAAATAAATAAATTTAAATGGCCCTGTAGTTAAATTATTCCCTATAGATAATAAGAAGCCAGTGATACTGTAACCATTTTAAGTACTCTCAGAGCCTATCTTCAATAGAGGACTGCTTGACTTATTCCTCAGAGGTCACCATCTAAAGTATTTTCCAAGTAATCCCTGACCACTGACAAATGACTTAAGGTGCACCTTGGGTGGGATTTTCCTTAAAATAGTAAAAGGAAACATCTATTTTAAAGCTTGTCACTCAAGCAGGGATAGAAAGCATAATGGTTATGCATAAAGACTCTTCAAGCCTGAGGCTCCAAAATCCCAGGATTGACTACCACCATAAACCAGCCTTTAGCAGTGCTTTCAAACAAAACAAACAAATCCTTAAACCTTCAAATTTACCTTCTTGCTAGAACTCCAGCCCTCAAGGTAAGCTTGCTGAGAAGTCATTATCAATTACTTTTTGCTTTGGGTCAGGTCATTTAAAAAACTGTTTTTTTTTTTTTTTTCAAGAAGCTAGACTGTAGCAAAAATTTAAAAAATTACCTGAAATACCTTGCTTTCGGGCATGCAGAAGCAATTTATTTGCTTCCCACCCATCTACAACCCCAGTCTCATTCTTAAGAACTTTAAAAAGTAAATTGCCTAGCTGACTCTACTTCACCAATCCACAGATAACCACAGGCACCAACCAATTGTCTGTTTATCTCAATTAAAAGTGTCTTAGAGAGAGATTTTTTTCCTTTGTTCCATTGTTTCTCCTAAATGTGACTCAAAAGAAACTCTTCAAGATGTGAATACAGTTCTTAGATGGACTTTTTCTCATTTCTGATGATCTAATTCATACTCCATTGTTTTGTGTCTGGCTTCTTCTAAATTTGTACCCTTTGCTCAATACATTTACACTCTGCTAAAATTGCCTGATTTTAAAGTTGCACTGTTAAAACAATTTTTTTGTCACAGAGTAGCCCATAACTCAAGTTCTCTTATTATATTCATCCCTACATCCATAATTTTTTATCTTCATTTATTTATTGGATAGAGGCAGTCATAAATTGAGAGGGAAGGGGTTGATAGAGAGGAGGAGAGACAGAGAGCCACCACCTGGCCCCTACATGTCTTTAATAAAAGATTTATAGTGAGGAATTTATCTTGCTGTGCTTCTTCTTCTGTTAAAATCTCTGCAAACACACATTATCAATAGTAATGTATTTGTTAGTGAGATTGAAGCAGTCAGAACCAGAGCATCACTCACACTTGAATCCCAGACTTCATCCAGTGTACCACCTCCCAGTTCCCTGAAAACAATTTCAATTTCTTTGTAAGTTACAATAAGAAATATGTTGGAACCAGTTGGTGGCGCACCTGGTTGAGCGCACATGTTACAGTGAGCAAGGTCCCAGCTTCGAGCCCTCAGTCCCTACCTGCAGGGAGAAAGTTTCACTTGTGGTGAAGCAATGCTGCAGGTGTGTCTCTCTGTCTCTCACTCTCTCTATCCCTCCCTTCCCTTCGATTTCTGACTGTCTCTATTCAATTAATAAATAAAAAATTGAAAGAAAAAAAGAAATATGTGTTTTGGTCATCTTTCATATGTACATACTATTTAAAAATCTACTCTCTCTCTCTCTCTCTCTCTCTCTCTCTCTATATATATATATATATATATATATATTATTTTCACCTATAGTTTCTGTGTCATGGCTTTCAAAAGTCTTGGTATTTCCACAATGATGAGTGTTCAAAAGTACAAAAATGAGCTGGGGAGACAGCATAATGGTTATGCAAAAGAGTTTCATGATTGAAACTCTAAGATCTGAGGTTCAATTCCTGCATCATGACCTAAACTTTAGCAGTGCTCTGGTCTCTTGTCTTCTCTCTCTCTTTCTGCCCTTCTCTTTCTCTTTTGATAGAAACAGAGAGGGGGGGTGAGGGAGAGAGAGAGAGAGAGTGAGAAAGATTGAGAGAGAGAAATTTTAATATTAGGTAATGAATTATAGCAAATTTGTGTATAATACACATTCACAGGCCATTTTCTATCAGCCCTCAGAAGAATTTTTCCTTGAGCTGTCTCTACAATTACTATCATTTCTGCACAATTCCTACCTTACAATTTTATAATCAAGTAGTTAGAAATGTGTATACATGCTCACAAACTCTTGTTATTCTTTCAAGATGCCTCATGATGAACTCTCTTGGCAATCCTTCCAACATCTCCACAACTTAGAAGTGGGCAGAAAACTAAAACAGAATCCAAGAAAAAACTTAGAGAAAAATTTTCTCCGTTGACTTCCAAAAACTGAGTTGCAGTAAAGACAGTGTCTCCCTGTGAATATTGTTCTTTTCTTGATGTTTTTTTTTCAGAAAAAAATAAGAAAAGAAAAAAGTAGACAATACAAATTAAATTGAAGCATGGTCCGGGAGGTGGCACACAGGATAATGCATTGTATTCTCAACTATCAGGTCTCAAGTTCAATCCCTAACAGCACAGTTAGCAGATTGGTGTCTGGTTCTTTCTCTCTCTCCTCCTATCTTTCTCATGAATAGATAAATTCTTTTAAAAAAAAATTAAAATGAAGCTGACTTATCTATTGCCAAAAGCTAGTCTGTGGCAGAATTAAATACACACACAAATCCACTTTTTATTTTTATTATTTTTATTGTTACTCATATAAGACAGAAACAGCAAGAAATCTAGGGAGAATTGGGGGGGAGGGAACCAACCTGTAGCCATGCTTCACCACTTGCAAAGCTTTTACCATGCATGTGGGATCTGGGGCTTGAATCTCTGTCCTTGCACATTGTAACATGTGTGCTCAACCAGGTGTGCCACACACAGACAAATCTATTTCCAAATTATTTATACTACAGTACTGCTATTATTAATGATTTCAAATAGTATTAAAACACAGAGTGATATGAGGTTGAAAATTTCCAATTTTTTTACAATCAATAAACTTCTTACTACAAAACAATGAGGTGGGCAAGTGGCAAATTTTGTCAGTAATTTCAGAGGTTGGTAATTTGAAACAATGAAACTAATTTTCCTTTTATCTTGATATCTTTAAAATAGTGAAAATGCCTTGAGATTTAAAAGTAAATTTCACATCAAGTACATCTTGGGTTCACAGGAAGGTGGTGAGAACACAAAGCATCTGAGGCTTTCCTTGTTCCTTGTTAAATTAGACAGCACTGTCTTTTAGAGCTAGTAAACACAATAGAAGACTAGTTTACAAAAGAATTCTAAGCTCAAACTATCTTTCTGCCCATTGTCCTGTTTAAAAAATGTCTTCAATCACTCGTATTTTTAGCATTATAAACCCTTTGTAGCATTAAAGATTTCTATTTTGTAGAAAGAAGAGTTTCATGAGAACTAATGAAAAGCTCAATGTGAGTATAGGCTTTGTAGCATACCTAGTAATGGTATTCATTCTTGTCCTAGAAGTAGAACATTTATCTGAATACTTGTCCTTCATAAAACAGGACTCCAACTGAGCCTCTGGAAAATAATATGCTTCAAATTAAACTTAACTTTAGAATGTGTTCTATTAGTTAAAAGGTATAAGTTGATAGACTTGTACGATAAAACCACTAGGTATAACAGAAGTCATTGCTGTTAGCGAGCATAAGTCAAACCACCATCCACTGTAAGGAAGCAAAGATGTTTATTGACGAATTGCAATCCGGGCCGAGATGGTGACTGGTGTTAGTCTACCAAGCTCGACCCCGAACAGGGCTCAAACCATACAATTTATAGGAATTCAGACTACACTCAGGGAGGGGGAGCACATCACCTTATCAACCTACATCCAATAACAGGCTATAGCAAACACAAGATCCAATCATTTCAAACTTAGCAAAAGCATGATCCATTCAAAGCAAAGCACAGGCTAGTTTCAAATATAGTAAGATCACACAACCAATAGAATTCAACCAGGCACATCCTCCTGCCATCGGCTGTGACCACCCATCCGGTAGACAGCACACCACAAAGTCTGTGCAAAGGTCCTGATAAGGCTTGTCCCCATGCAGGGTCCTTAAAACAATGGGTGGCCTTCACTGATTAGGTCCTGATAAGGCTTGTCCCATGCAGGGTGCTTCGAACAACTTACAAAACAATGGGTGGCCTTAACTGATTAGGTCCTGTTTATTCAAGGGGGAAGGGGCAAGGAATTTTTCTACTTCACTCAGCAAGACATACTAAAAGCACTTAACAAACAACTGCATAAAAAGGGAATTTCAAGGCTACTGCCTTTTACAATTGCAAGAGATTAGGAAGTAGCAAAAGCATAAATTGCTTATTGTTTATCAGATTAGTTAGAGGTTAATGTCACTACATGTCAAGTATAATTAAATCAGAAAGAAAAAAAAAGAATGAAGAAAAAATTAATAGAATACGATGAAAGGAAGAGAACATTCTCCATCAGTATTAGAAACTGAAGAAAACAAACTTGTTTTCTTGATGAAAATAAAAGGGATGGAATCAACTCAAACTTTTTCTAAATTTTTGTTTGTCCCACCTACTCATATTTCAAGCTTCTAAACATACACAACCCTGGAAAAAATGAGATTCAAAATTATGTGTAAAGAAGAGAATATGACTAAAGTGTCAGAGGGAATAGTAGACACAAGCTGTTTTGATTTTTAAAGACATCTGGAAGAAGAAGAAGGAAGAGCAGAAGAAGAAGAATAGGGAGAAGTAGAAGAAGGAGGAGAAGGAAAAGGGGGAAGGGGAGGAGGAGGAGGAGGAGGAGGAGGAGGAGGAGGAGGAAGTCAATCAGTCTCTAAGACTTAGAACTATGGTGGTTATCATTGGGGCTCACTGGAGGGCTGAGGGCACAGAACTTTGGTGCTGGGAATGGTGTGGTACTATACCCTTGCAATTTTGTGATCTTATTAACTATTAATAAATCATTCTTTAAAAAAAAGAAGAGAAATAAGAGGAAGAGGAGGAACAATGAGAAGAAGAAGAAGGAGAAGACGGAAGAGGAGGAAGAAGAAAGAGAAGAAACTGTGATTATAATTAGGATCTACCAAGGGTTACCATGCTCAAGGACTTTGGTTCAAGGTCCAGTTTCCCACTTGCAGAGGTAAGGGGAAGCCTCACTAGCTATGAAGCAGTGCTGTAGGTATCTCTATTTCACTCTTCATATCTCTATCTCCCCTCTTGATTTCTCTCTTCCCTATAAAATAATAGGGGGCAAAAAAGGGGGGGCACAAAGAGTGCTGGATTTAGAATGCTGCCACTGAGCTCTATTTATAAGTCTAGTGGTAATAAAAGAAATCAAGATCTACAGGGAAGCAGAGGTCACATAGGCTCCTAAGCTCAATATGGGCCCCAGATCACATCAAATTAGTGGGGTTTACAGTCAACAATATTTATATCCCTTTTCCATATTAGGGAGCTTCTCTTCTCTGATCCAGCTTTCTGGTCCTTTTTCCAGCCATGACATCATCTCTCCAGACAATAACTAGGATCCACCTGCATATCAGATTTCAGGTTCAGGGAAAAAAAAAAAAAAACTAGTATAGCCACAGGCCCTTTGGAATATAACCAAAATACGACTACTAGCTATCTATAAAACGAAGACCCCCCCCCCTCAACTCTTCTTCTGAACTTCTTCAGCTTTTAGGTTCATGATTAGTCAACAACTTGTTTGGCTTTATAGGTTAACTCTCTTTTCAGCCACCAGGTTTCAGATACCAACTAGATTTCCCCGGGCAGACAACCCCACCAATATGTCCTGGAGGTCTGATACCCCAGAACTCCGCAGCACTAGGGAAAGAGAGAGAAAGGCTGGGAGTATGGATCAACCTGTCAACACCCATGTTCAGCGGGGAAGCAATTACAGAAGCCATGCCTCCCACCTTCTGCATCCCATAAGGACCTTCCTTGGTCCATACTCCCAGAGGGATAAAGAATAGGAAAGCTATCAAGGGAGGGGATGGGATACTGAGTTCTGGTGGTGGGAATTGTGAGGAATTGTACCACTCTTATCCTATGGTTTTTTCAGTGTTTCCTTTTTATAAATAAATAAATAAATAATAAAAAAAAGAAAGCAAAGAAAAAAGAGGGAGTCTGGCAGCAGTGCAGTGGGCTAAGCACATGTAGCGCCAAGCACAAGGATGAGCATAAGGATCCTGGCTCCCCCCTCGAGCTCCCCACTTGCAGGGGAGTCACTTCACAAGTGGTAAAGCAGGTCTTCAGGTGTCTATGTTTCTCTTCCCCTCCTCTCTCCATTTCTCTCTGTCCTATCCAACAACGACGGCATCAATAACAACAATAATAATAACTACAACAATAAAACAACAAGGGCAACTAAAGGGGAATAAATAGTTATTAAAAAATCTTTAAAAAAAGAAAGAAAAGAGAAAAGATAGAGAAAAAGAAAGAAAGTTATTGGCACATGCAAAAACATGAGTGAGATTCTAGTCATAATTATAAGTACAAAAAGCCAAAGAATATGATACACAATTCTTGATTCTATATAATTTTTTCCCTACTGGGGTTATCACTGGTGATTGATGCCAGCACTATGAATCCACTGCTCCTGGTGGCTATTTTTAATTAGGACAGATGGACACTGAGAGGAGAGGGGAAACTAGAGAGGGAGAAAAAAAGACACTTGCAGAAACTTATTAAAATCAATTTAATTTGTATTTAATTAAATGCAATTTAAAAGTAATTTAAATTAAAATTAAATACAATTGCATTTAAAGTTTAATTTAATTTTTAATTTAATTTAATTTTGATTTTAATTTAATTTAATTTGTATTGTCCACTCAGGAAGCATCCTGCTGCAGCTGGGAGTAAGGGCAAGTACCTCTGTGTAATTTTTTTAATTTAATTATGATCAACAAGTCCATCGAATATGAGGGGTAAACACTTCTTAGAAGTGTTCCTAGTAAAGATGGTGGAAGGGATGGATTATAAAAGGCAAGAGGAATGCTTTTTGCAGATGATGGACATGCTCATATTGATTTTTAAAAGCATTCAATTATGCAATTGTACATATAAAGCATGTACACACATTTCTCTTATTTTATATTTATGTAATTGGTAAGTTATATACTATACAATCTCTGTTATATATGATTTTATTTCATAATCTTATGTTTTGCTATGATGATGAGAGTGAGCAGTACGTTCCTGGATAAATCAAGTATTATATAATATTTAAAAATATAGTAATTTCCCCACCTGCAGGGGTATGCTTCATGAGCCGGGAAGCAACTCTGAAGGTGTCTACCTTTCTCTCACCCTCTCTATCCCTCCATCCTCTCTCAATTTCTCTCATCCTGTCTAATAAAATAGAAAGAAAATAAAAGAAAAATGGCTGGTAGGAATAGTGGATTTGTAGTAGTGCTGGAACTGAGCCCTTGCAATAACTCTGAGGGCCAAAAAAAGGGGGTGGGGGGACTTGCAGGCAGAGAAAGATTTATTTTTATCTCGTTTTTAACCAAAGAATTTGAGGTTAGGCTTATCCAATTTTAATAATTTTCACAATGTACCAAATTTAATTGATTTTTGAATGCTACTTATTTTAGACATAACCGTCTTGAGGATCATTTGTGCATGAAATGTATAGATGTTTTGAATTTCATCAGCCACCAGCCATGCAAAGATTTAATTAGCATTTTAGAAGAGTGTTAAATAGGATCCAAGGAGCATTTCAAGTGTAATTTTGTTCCAATAAAGTATTATTTGCATGTTCTTTAATCTTTAAAGAAAATGAAGATCTACTATAACCTACACTTTCTAAGTCTTCACAAAACCAGCTGTTATCCAAATCAAAGCATTAGGTAAAGTAATTTAGCAAAGGTATTTATGCAAAATGCTAATAGTGACATTAGCAGGGTAAAATTGTCTGTGTCTCTCTGTGTGCTTAATGCAATCTTTTATTCTAATTTCCACTACGTTTGAAATTAGAAAAGAACCCAGAAAAATACCCATCCATGTAAAGACATATCATTAAGTAAGATAATATTGATAAAGTACCTAGTAAGTCATCTAACATAGAGAGTATTTTACCTAAGTGTTTCTTAAATAATTTTAAAACCATAATTGATTAATCATGTTTCCCAGGTTTCATACAATCATATAATTTGAGTCCTCCAAATTACATACTTTTTTGGTTCAATTTTTATGTGTATAATGGGAATACTGAATTTTAAGACCTGAAGAAAAATGGTATATGCACTGCTAATCTCCCTGCCATTGTCTTCCTTACCTCACGTCTGCCTTCAATTCCTTTCCTGGGCTATCCTTGGCCCTGCCTCCTCAGAAAAGAAGAGTGCTATAGATAGACGGTACATAACAGATTGATTTGGTAGACAGCGTTAATCTAGTGTTCAAATGCATTGGTTTAAAAGATGCCTGAGTGTTGGTCTGTTCACTTGGCATTTTTTAATTTAAATTCCTCTTTTTCATTTCCTTCAACTACCATCATACTCAGACATCTGTGTAAAATACACCCTCGTACCCGATGCGGTTTCTAACATGGTACTCTTTGCTAGTGTGGAAAATACAATATCCAGACGGAATTAAAAAATTCTATAAACTTGAGTCTTTAATAAATTACGACTTTATGAGAGACTAGAGTGCCACTCAGTGATATGTAGTCCCAGAGTTGAAAACCAGGGTCTGACACCTGCCCAATATGCATCCTACCCATTTAGTCACATGCTCAATATTTACACATCATAAAATGCTTAAATGGTTTTCTGATGGACTTAAATTAGTATTTATTCTAGAAAAAAATTATTTCTACCTATTTCTATGAATGTTTATTTGCTGGGGAGATAGAATAATGGTTATGCAAAAGACTCTAATGTCTGAGGCCCAGGTACAGTTCCCAGCACCATTCTAAGCCAGAGCTTTCATCTCTCTTTCTTTCTCTCTCTCCCCATCTCTCTCTCTCTCTCTCTCCCTCTCTCTCTCTCTCCACCTCTCTCTCTCTCTCCCTCTCTCTTTCTGTGTCTGTCTCAGAAAATAAAAAACAAAATAAATTTTGAATGTTCATTCAACTCTAGTGACCTTATCAGATATCAGATATACTTTTCTTTTTCTTTTAAACAATTATTATGGAGCAATTTTCTTTTTCTCATTAAATTATGGCACATTTTCAAACTAGCTAACTAGCAGTATTTCCAGTGATTTAATATTTTAATACCACTTTGAAATGGGATTACAACTAAATTTTCTGACATTTTTTTTTTGGCATAACACAGAATTATCCTATGCCATATTTGTTCTTGGTTCTACACCCCTGTCCATAGGGATTCTCCTGCAAAGTTCTTGAGAAAGTTCCTTCATGAGGCTGCATCTCTATAGAATCCACTCTTAACAAGGAAATATTTACTATCTCTCAGTGAACACGTACTTCAATTTCAACCAACTCTCTCCTCTCAGAATTTTTCTAGGCAAAATGTCTCTATATGTTTATCTCACTTTCATATATCAGGTAACACAAGAAAAGTTCTTTAAATGAGACTTAAGTTGAATGTCCATTCCTTGGCTTAAGAGGAAGAAGGAAAATTTGGTAGTCATTCCTAACTCTCACAAGAACACTACACGAGATTCTATCACAGTTAGCCTTGCCTCTAACCCTACTACCATCATCCTTAGCTTAATCACAAAGTATCAGACACTCAGAAAATCAAGAGTCAACACAATGAGTAAATTCCACGTAGCTAGTCAAATCTATATACTTTAAAATACAGTGTGCTGATGTTTTGCCATATTCAATTTGAGGACTTCAGTTCAAAACAAGATAAGAAGATCTGTTCAGTTAACAGAGCTAACAGTACAGTGTCATCAATATTACACTAGGGTGTGTATTTGATTTATTTTATTAAATATTTTATTATTTATTGAATAGAGACAAAGAAATCAAGAGGGGAAGGAGAGGTAGAGAAAGATACCTGAAGCACTGCTTCATCATTCATTGAAGCTTTCTTCCTGTAGATAGAGACCAGAGGTTTGAACCCAGCTCCCCATGCATTGTAACAAGGGCACTCAACCAGGTGTGCCACCATCCAGCCCCTACACTAGGGTGTTTCTTGTAAACATCTCAGGAAGTAAGTTCTCTGGAATTTTTGATAATCAGTGTAAATAGATTCTTATAGATGACTGATTGTTCATCAAAGAACAAAACACTGAGGTGGGTGGTGGCACACTCTGTAGAGCACATACATTATAATGCACAAGGGCCCAGGTTCAATCCCTATGGTCCCCATGTGGAGGTAGGAGGCTTCACAAATGGCGGAGCAGTGTTGCAGGTGTTTCCTTTTCTCTATCCCTTTGTGTTTCTCCTTCTCTCTCAATTTATCTATCTCAGCCCCAAAATAAATAGATAAATAAATAAATAACAAAGAATAAAACACCAAATGTTATCATTCAGGAAGAAAAAGAATGAAATCATATTATTTACATATGATATACTAAAATGAAGCTGTGCTTTATTGTGGAAAGATGGAAGCTTTTGGCAAGATTTTTTAAAATAAAGTAAGACAAATGCTAATTATTGACGATTTTGGTCACAGAGTTTGGAAATGATTGATTCTACTCAGTTCACATTAGTTCATTATTTCTGAGCTTTAAAAAAACCTGACTAGCCCCGGGGATTTTTATGAGGAATAACCTAGAATTAAGGGAAAAATATATACATCTTTTAATTTTGAGAGTTCCTTTGTTGTCGTACATGGTTTCTAAGTATATTAGAATTAAAACATTTCATTTTGAAAGTATGGTCATTACCATAATCACTCATTATATTCCTGTGTCAGGTCACTTTTGATCATTCATTGGTAACATACAGTCCCTGCATTAATAATTTACTTAAATTGAGTTCCCGTTGAATATTCTTTTATTTACCTGCACTGTCTTAACAATTATCATAAGTAATATATTGAAATTTTATTTTCCTGCTTATTTTCTGAAAGACTGTATGTTATTTTATTTATTTAAAAATAATTCACTCTATAGTGGAAATGTGAGGTTCCTTCTGTCTTAGGGTTCAAGAAGACAATGGATACTTATTGTTATCATCACATTATTTGGTAATTGGGCTAACTTTGAAAAGTCCCTTTGTTAAGGTTTGCTGTATAATACCCAGCATCTTGTATATAGCTGTGCCACCGGTTGCTTCTGTTCTATCTGGTCTAGACTTTTGAGAGAGTCAACATATCAGAGACTCAGCCTATGTATTAAAAAGACTCAGTCTGTGTTTTAAAAGGTTCTAGACATATGATCAATTTTTCCCATCTCATATTAATTAAATAGTGGTTTATATGACTACACTTTAATAGGAGTGTACATAAACACCATTCCCACCACCAAAAAACTGTGTCCCATCCCACCCCACCCCCCCACCACCCTGGGAAGCCGAATGTCCACCCTCACCCTCACCACAGGGTTTTTACTTTGGTGCCCTACTCTAGATTTACAGCAGGAACCTCACATTTCCACTATAGAGCCTAGTCCTGGAACCTTAGAGTGGGGCCCACTTTCCTGCATGCTTCTCTCAATTCAAATCAAATAATATTGCATCTGCCTATCGCAACCTAATCAACGCAAGGAGTACTACCCCAGCATGCTTCATTTCAGACTGTCCAGAGACTTCAGGTATGGAATGACAACCCTTCAGCTTCATCACTCGGGTGAGACCTTTCCTTTCATCGTATTCTCTAATTCCATTCCAGGTGGTCCACTCCCCAATAAAGTCCCCAAACCTAGATATAGACCAAGTCCCCTGAGATAGAGCATATGTTCACATGTGTCCATAAACCAGGGAAAAATATATACCTGAAAGCAGAAGTACACAAGAGTCTGCAGAGAGTACCCTCCCAACACTTCATCTGCACTATTCCATCCTTTAGGTCCATGATTGTTCAACAATTTGTTTGGCTTTGTATGTTAACTCTCTTTTCAGCCACCAGGTTCTTCTTCTTCTAGCGTTTGCCCTTCTTCCGTAGCCAGTCAACAGCGTCAGGTTGAGCCTGATGTCTGCTTGTTGCTGGCTTTGAAAGTGACTGGGACCCATGTGGATTCAGTCGGCTAGGAAGGATCCGTCAGTTTCCCCAATAAATGGGTACTCACGGGATGCACCACGAGAAGGTCGATCCAATGCATCCCAAGGTTCTGGATACCAGCATTATGCTGACCAGACTTCCCTGGACTGATGACCCCACCAATATGCCCTGGAACTCCACTTCCCCAGAGACCCACCCTACTAGGGAAAGAGAGAGGCAGACTGGGAGTATGGATCGACCAGTCAAGGCCCATGTTCAGCGGGGAAGCAATTACAGACGCCAGACCTCCCACCTTCTGCAACCCACAATGACCCTGGGTCCATACTCCCAGAGAGATAGAGAATGGGAAAGCTCTCAGGGGAGGGGATGGGATATGGAGATCGGGTGGTGGGAATTGTGTGGAGTTGTACCCCTCCTATCCTATGGTTTTGTTAATGTCTCCTTTCTTCAATAAATAAATAAATAAAATAATTATCAGGATTTCATAAACCCAGTATCTAATAACAGTGTGTAGATTTTAAAGCATTTTTAAAATAATATGTACAGAGACATTAGGAGTTGCTTTAGCTCAAGCTTACCTTTTTCATGCTTTTCCCACTATACCTTCTTAATTTGATTACTGCAAATCATTTATTTTAACCTAGCCCTTACCAAAGTACTTTAAGAAAGAAGAAATATATATATATATATATATATATATATATATATATATATATATATACCATCACTAGTTTTACCTTGAGTAGAAAATAACTGAAAAATGGGCGGAGTAAATAGCATAATGTTTATGCACAGAGACCCATGCCTGAGGCTTCAAAGTTTCAGGTCCAATCCTCTGCTCCACCATTAATTAGAAGTGAGCAGTGCTCTGGTAAAAAAAGAACTGAAAATGAGAGCTGAGTAGTGCTCTGATGTATCTCTCTCATATTAAGGTAAAATAAAAATAACTGAAAGCATACAATCTTATTTATACACACACTGAAGGTAAAATGTGTAAGAAATGCATTTATGATTTAGAGCCAGTGGCATTTGTTCTATATAATCCATTTTAACTAATTTGAAAAATCTCTGGTTTCTAGTTTCCTTACATACCAACCCTAGATTAATCTCTTAAAGACACCCTCAGAACAATGACAGGATTTATATCAGACATAATAATGGCTATTATGATTAAAACACAAAATGAAGGCCAACAAGACAGCCATCACCTGCATAGTGTACCTGCTTCGTCATGTACATGAAGTACTTAGAGCTTGGTCTTCACTGCACTGAAGGAAGCTTCTCTGCTTTACCTCCCTTTCTTTCTGTACTTTATTACCCTTGTCTCACTGCTTCTTTCTAACAATGTTGAACTGAAGCAGTGAAGCCTCAACAATGACAAAACACATATATACACATGCGCACACTCTTATTTCCCTCCCCCACACACACACACTAAAGAGCCATCTCTTTGCATGGACATTGTCAGGAATATATGGATTCACTCTTGATCAATTCTTTCCACATTCCATCCTAGTTTACTTGCTTTTTGACCTTGAGACATTTTCAATTACTTAAATAATGTGAGCCAGATGACTGATCCTTAGAATGATATGGATAGCACTTATTTATATTGAAACATGAAATAGAGATTATTTAAAACCAAGTAGCTAATCATTTTAATGTAAAATAAAGTAGTAACCATTTTAATTTTTAGAACAGTATTTTCCAAATTTTGATATTCATTCAAATCACCTCTGGGATTTTGGCAAAGTGTAGAATCTGATCCTGTGGATTTAAGATGGGACAGAGAAATAGAGAATTTGCATTTCTAAGAATTTCCCTACCAGTCCTCAGATGGCTCTTTGAGTAGCATACCCTAGCAATAATGTTCACTCTAATTTTATAAGTGCATTCTAGGCAGAAAATGTTCTCATTACACAGAGAAAATAAACCTATTTTATATTATTAATCAATTGTTTTCAGTAGTGTACTTCAAATCTCACAAATACACTGGCATGTTTGAAAAATGGAGCATGTCAGGAAGATTTTTCGGTATCTGTAACTCAAGTTCTAAACAAAAGAGAATCTTTTTTTTTTTCTTGAAAAAGTTTACCTAAGGTTTACAAAAGCATAGATCTGAATAGCTTCTCTATGTTATCAATCGCTAGAAGGCTTCACAGACCTTAAGAAATTCTCTAAACAGTCAAAGGTAGATTGAAACCATTTCGTTGCTTTTAGATTTCCTGTTTATTTTAAAATGTTACCTGCTCAATAGCATCATAGACAATGGAGAAATTGACAGAACA
Organism: Erinaceus europaeus; assembly: GCF_950295315.1. Classification (NCBI taxonomy): domain Eukaryota; kingdom Metazoa; phylum Chordata; class Mammalia; order Eulipotyphla; family Erinaceidae; genus Erinaceus; species Erinaceus europaeus. Next base: position 23,717,882 of record NC_080178.1, read on the forward strand.
TCAAATCCCCCTTAGAAGAAAAGTGGTAAGCTATAGGCAAGAGAATGCTGAGAGACAAAGTGACATTCGGTAATCAGAGTAAAAATTGCTGCCTGATGGAATCCAAGCAGCAAGAACCTCATTTGTAAAATACTTGATGACTTTATATTGTGTTATAGCAGTTGGGTTTTATGTTGTATGATATTCACCCAGTGACAGGCTGACCCTCTTCTCCCACAAAGAAGTTATAAGTTTTCTGTAGAAAAGTAATTCTGTGGCTGTCTTGCCAAAGATGAACTCATGAATCAGTGATGTGGGCAGAGGTGGTATCCCAGATAGCACTCTGAAAAATCCATAAATTCTTTAAGAAGGACTGTTTCGCTACTGCTGTCAGGTGCTATTATGCCTAAATCATACAATTTTATTTGGAAACTGAAGGTGGGCTGGGAAAATGCCCTAAGGAGCTAAAAGAAGAGAAAACTATGAAAGTAAAAATGCCAGGGAGACAGGATGTTTTATTATTGCAGAAAGGTCAAGAAGAAAGATGTAGGGCATGCCTCTGTTCAGTAACAGTTTAAAAACACAGCAATTTAGTTTAGACTTGTGCTGCATTACACTGCCAATGAGAGATGAAGCTTTTGGATCGATGGGCAGGCAATAAGTTCTCTGTAAAATTTCAAGAATCACTAAGCAAAGGTCTTTGATCTAGGGCAAAAAAAGCTTTTATTTATTTTATTTTTAAAATTATTGTCGTTACTTATTTGTTGGATAGAGACAGCCAGAAATTGAGACAAAGGGGGGAGATACAGAGGGAGAGAGACAGAGAGACACCTGCAACCTGCTTCACCATTTGCAAAGCTTTTCCCCTGCAGGTGTAGACCAGGGGCTTGAACCTGGGTCCTTGTGCATTGTAACATGTATGTTTAACCAGGTGTGCCACCACCCAGCCCCTACTTTATTTTTTTTAAATACAGTTATTGAGGGGGAATTAATGGTTTACAGTAAATATATGGCTGCCAGTTCTTAGCAACAACGCCCCGCCATATATTCGTCGGGATGAGGCATCATCTAAGTTCATTTCCCACGTCTACGCTGGACCGGACCTGACAATATACACGGATATCTTCGCCCACCCTGTCCAATGCTTGACATCTAGTCACCCAATCTGGTCCCCTACGCCTACACTGAACTTTTCTGTTCCAGTCTCTTGGAAACAGAGTTGGCAGTCAGCTGAGGTAAAGAACAAACACCTCATCACAGACCCCTGCAAGCGTCAACCCGGCTTTGACCTAGCACGTTATGATTGGGCCCTCCTCAATGGCTATCGAACAGGCCATGGCCGGTGCGCCGCTATATTCCATCGCTGGGGAGCCAGAGACGACCCGAACTACCCCTGCGGCTACAGACAGACTATGACCCACATAGTCAACGACTGCCACCTCTCCAGATTCAAAGGAGGTCTCAAAACTTTACATCAGGCTCAACCTGACGCTGTTGACTGGCTACGGAAGAAGGGCAAACGCTAGAAGAAGAAGTAAATACAGTTGTTGGTACATGTGAAAAATTTCTCAGTTTTCTGCAAAACACTCTCACCCCAGCCTAGGTCCTCCTTCACTATCATGTACCAGGACCGAAAGCCCCCAGAATTTTTTATTCTCATGCAATACAACAAACCCAGTCCAATTGCAACTTTGTGTTTTCCCTTTCTGTTCGTATTTCTCAACTTTTGCCCATGAGTGAAATAATCCCATATTCATCCTTCTCAAGAAAAAAAAAATTGAAAAAGAAAAAAATAAAAGGGAAGTGTCAAGGCTACACAGTAGGAAAACATGTGAAATTCAGAATATGAATATTTGTAGTTAGAACACACAATTTGCTACCAGTACATAATACTACTTAAAAAAAAACATTTATATTAGTGAGAGAAAGAAACAGAGAGGAAGAAAGAGAGAAAGAAAGACAGAGAGAAAGAAAGAAAGAAAGAAAGAAAGAAAGAAAGAAAGAAAGAAAGAAAGACCAGAGCACAGCTCAGTAGCTCAGTCAGGTTTATGGTTGTGCTAGGGGCTGAACCTGTGACCTCAGGAGTCTCAGGTATCCAGTTTGTAAAAGGCAGTAGCCTTGAAATTCCCTTTTTATGCAGTTGTTTGTTAAGTGCTTTTAGTATGAGTTGCTTGTAGTATGAGGTGGAAAATTCCTTGCCCCTTCCCCCTTGAATAAGCAGGACCTAATCAGTTAAGGCCACCCATTGTTCGAAGGACCCTGCCTGGGGACAAGCCTTATCAGGACCTCATCAGTGAAGGCCACCCATTGTTCGAAGGACCCTACATGGGGACAAGCCTTATCAGGACCTTTGAACAGACTTTGTGGTGTGCTGTCTACCGGATGGGTGGTCATAGCCGATGGCAGGAGGATGTGCCTGGTTGAATTCTATTGGTTGTGTGATCTTACTATATTTGAAACTAGCCCGCGCTTTGCTTTGAATGGATAATACTTTTGCTAAGTTTGAAATGATTGGATCTTGTGTTTGCTATAGCCTGTTATTGGATGTAGGTTGATAAGGTGATGTGCTCCCCCTCCCTGAGTGTAGTCTGAATTCCTATAAATTGTATGGTTTGAGCCCTGTTCGGGGTCGAGCTTGGTAGACTAACACCAGTCACCATCTCGGCCCGGATTGCAATTCGTCAATAAACATCTTTGCTTCCTTACAGTGGATGGTGGTTTGATTTATGCTCGCTAACATTTGGAGGCCCCAGCGAGATCCCTCAGACGGGTATTCCTGAGGACACCCCATCCTGGGTCCGGACCCTCGGAGGCCTTGGAAGTCCTGCCCGGCGCCGGTAAGTCAGGCCTGAATTTTGCATGGTACCATTTCTTTTCCAGCTCTGCACCTCCGGAGGATCAGTGAGTCAAGCTTGATTTTTGTGTAAGTCCCCGCGGGGCCTGGGGGTCTGTGGATTGCGGGACGCCGCGTTAAAAATCCCAGACCGCAGCGCTGGGAAGTGACGACTCCCAGGCTGCTGGGGTAAGGATCTGGAACAGGGTCCGCCCCGGGACCTGAGACAGGGTCCACCCGGGACCTGAAACAGGGTCCCCTAAGGATCTGGAACAGGGTCCCTTCCGAACTGTCTCTCGTGGCCACTCTGTGTTTGTCTCCTTTACTCTCCTCACTTTGGCAATTCGCGAAAAGGCTGAGCCTATTAGTGCAATTGAGGGGGTCTGGCCGGAGCTACTCTCCGGTGACTCCTGAAGGCCTAACTGGCAACATTCCTTAGTAGCAGCGGCCGGAATGGTAATTGCCCAATCTTGACTGAATGAGTGAGTGATCTGCTGCATGCATTGTGTGTGTGTGTGTGAATGCCGCATGCCTCACGGCCTTAGGGCTACGGGGCCTGAGTGGGCCCTAACCCTCGTGTCCGTGGAGTCGTTTCAGCTAAACGGGGATTCTCAACTTAGTTGAGACCAGGGCCGGGAATTATACAGCTACCCTTAAGCTAAGATTCCTTAAGGTCCCACGAGGGGCCCGGCCAGGCGGGCACAGTTGAGTGCCTGGCGTCCTTCGGATGCCAGTTCCATTTCCCCACTAACTATCCGTCTTGTTGGTTGTCTATTTGTTTGTATTTTGTGTTACGGTACCACAGGAGGTTAAAGGTTAAAAAATTTTAGAAAAACTGGAGTCTCCATTAATAAAAACTTCTTGCAACCTTAAAAGGGAAGAAGGTTCCAAGTGGACACCCTTTGGGTTGATAGGGAAAAAGTGTGTGAAAATGAGAGAACGGTGTGCCAGCTGGCTGTAAAAAAGTATAAAAAGAACCCGTGAAATCTGGGGTGTTAGGTATTGTCTGGACATTTGTTAAGCACGCTTGTCTGTCTGTGTGTGTCTTGTCTGTTTGTCAGTCTGTGTTTCGTGTTCACTTACTTCCACTTTGCAGGAATGGGCCAGGCGGCATCTACCCCACTGGACCTGGTTACTCATAGTTTGGGGGTAGGAGTGCATAAATATAAACTCATGACTTTTTGTTCCTCAGAGAGGCTCACCTTCGATGTAAGATGTGTTTCTGTGCTTTTTTGTGTCCCTGTGTCTTTTTGGTCAACATTAAGAAATCATCTCAGAGCAACGGGACCAGATTTGGTTCCGGCCTGAAGTTGCCAGCTGAATTTTGCCTTGTCTTTGTCTCTCTTTTAAGCCTGAGTAGCAGAATCATGTCCTCAGGCTAGTCCAGGCAGGACCCTGAGGGTGCCACCCCGCCCTCACAGGAGTCAGGCTGGCTGGTCACAGCAGGGGCCTGGAGCCAGGGCCAGGCAGCAGCTCTAGTGCAGGGGCGACACCCCGCCCTGCCTCGGTGTGGCTGTGACCTGGGACGGGCCCATGGGTGCAGATGGGTGATAGTGCTAGCATGTGTGTGGCTTTACCCATGCCCCCGGAGCTGACTGGAGCTGTCTGAAAACTGTCCTTGGTCCTCTTGGGCTCCTCGTGGAGAGAAGCTGAAAGAATTTGTTTCTTCTTCCTTGTTTTTTTAGGGCTAGTTAAGGTTGTCCTAGGAGCTATTGGATAAAAAGAAAAATCTTAGTATATAAATGTGAGATGTTTCATCTTGAAAAATTGTGTGAGTGCAGATCTAAATTTGTGTTTGACCAGGTATGTTGCTAAGATGTGTCTGTACTGGTTAAAAGCTGCTCTTTTCCCTTAAGCAAATCAGCCCAGATATATAAATGATTAAAAGGCGGCTATGAGATGTCTTACATGTTTATATGTGTGTTTTAGGTTTGTTTTTGTGGCCTAAAAATGTTAATCTTAAGGTTAAAAGTGTAAGTAACTTTAAAGCTGCATTCTTATCAAAGTTCTTTAAAAAAAGAGTTTTCAATTGATTTTCCCCTCTCATATTAATTAGCTACTGATTTATATGTCTACATTTTGCTAGGAGTGTACATAAACACCATTCCCACCACCAAAGGACTGTGACCCATCCCTCCCGCCCACTCCCACCCCCCACTGGCCCAGGAAGCTACATGTCTACCCCTCACCACTGGGTTTTTACTTTGGTGCCCTACTTACAATTTGATCAGGTCCTGCTTTTAGTTTCCCTTTCAGATCTTCTTAGTCAGCTTCTATTGATGAGTGGGATCATCCCATACTCATCTTTATCTTTCTGACTTAGTTCACTTAACATAATTCCTTCTAGCTCTGTCCAAGATGGGTCAGAGAAGGTGGGTTCATTGTTCTTGATAGCTGCATAGTATTCCATTGTGTATATATACCACAGCTTTCTCAACCACTCATCTGTTGTTGGGCACCTGGGTTGCTTCCAGGTTTTAGCTATTATGAATTGTGCTGCTATGAACATAGGAGTACACACCTCTTTTTGGTTGGGTGTTATGGAGTCCTTGGGGTATAACCCCAGGAGAGGAATTACTGGGTCATATGGAAGGTCCATGTCTAGCCTTCTGAGAGTTTTCCAGACTGCTCTCCACAGAGGCTGTACCAATTTACATTCCCACCAGCAATGTAAAAGGGTTCCTCTGTCCCCACATCCTCTCCAGCATTTGTTGCTGCTGTCCTTTTTGATGTATGCCATTCTTACAGGAGTGAGGTGGTATCTTAGTGTTGTCTTGATTTGCATTTCTCTGATAATCAGTGACCTAGAGCAGGGGAAATCAATTGTATGTCTCAAAGTTTCTCAAAAGACAAACTGAATCTTTTTAATATATAGGCTATGTATTTGATATGCGGACTCTCTCAAAAGCCTAGACCAAGTAGATTAGAAGCTTCTAATAGCACAGCTATATACAAGATACTGGGTACTGTCCAGCAAACCATAACAAAGGGACTTTTCAAAGTTAACCCAATTAACAAATAATGTGATGATAATATTAACTATTGATTGTCTTTTTGAACCCTAAGACAGCAGGAACCTCACATCTTCACTATAGAGCCCCTACTTCCCCCAGTCCTGGAACCCTTGGATAGGGCCCACTTTCCCGTATGCATCTCCCAATCCAAACCAAATAACATTGCATCTGCCGATCACAACCTAACCAAAGCAACGATTGCTACCTCAACATGCTTCACCTCAGAATGTATCCAGAGACTTCACGTGTGGAATGACAACCCTTCAGCTTCATTACTCGGGTGAGACCTTTCCTTTAATAGTACACTCTAATTTCATCTCAGGTAGTTCACTTTCTAACAAAGTCCCATAACCTAGATATACACCAGTTTCTGTGAGAGAGAGCTTATGTGTACACGTATCCATAAACTACTGCAAAATATATACCTGAAAGCAGGACTACACTAGAGTTTGCAGTGAGTACCTCCCTAACACTTCCTCTCCACTATTCCAAGCTTGGGATCCATGATTGCTCAACAAATTGTTTGGCTTCATATGTTAACTCTGTTTTCAATCACCAGGTTCCAGATGCCACCAGGATGCTGGCTAGGCTTCCCTGGATTGAAGACCCCACCAATGTGTCCTGGAGCTCAGCTTCCCCAGAGTCACACCCTACTAGGGAAAGAGAGAGGCAGACTGGGGGTATGGACCGACCAGTCAACGCCCATGTTCAGCGGGGAAGCAATTACAGAAGCCAGACCTTCTACCTTCTGCATCCCTCAACGACCCTGGGTCCATGCTCCCAGAGGGATAGAGAATGGGAAAGCTATCAGGGGAGGGGGTGGGTTATGGGGATTGGGTGTTGGGAATTGTGTGGAGTTGTACCCCTCCTACCTTATGCTTTTGTTCACTAATCCTTTCTTAAATAAAAAATTTAAAAAAATAAAAAAAAAAAGAGTTTTCAATACAGTTCTTATGTGGTAATATAAGGGTAAAAATTCATTTGCTAAGACAGCTAAAGATTTAAAGTCTTAAGTATTTAATGTGACAATTCATCTTCTCCAAATTGATATGCAAATTATCTATTTTATAGATATTGGTCCACAGCAAATTTGGCATTTGTCTGACATTGAAAATGCTTTGAGAAGTCACTAGTATGTGTTAACTCTCTAAGTAATTAGAGTTTGTTTAAAGTTTAAGGAAAAATTTAGTTAAACTGAATTTGGTTTAGAGATCTTGGTTATGGAAATTGCTACAGGAGGTTAAAAAAAAACTTTTAAATGTATGCTCTTTAAAATTCAAACAAGAGTCTCTCAAGTTAGGTATCACACGCTGAAGATGTGTCTCTATCTCTTGTGTGAAAAATTGCAGGAAGGTTATTGACATGTAAACGTTTTAAAATACCTTCTCAACTAGAGAAGTAGAACTGGCTTAGGTGAGTGAAAAATAACACAGTGGTTATATTAATGATTTTCTAGCCTGAGGCTTTTGCTCTGGTTTTCCTCTTTATATCTTTCTGCTTTTAAAAATTATCTGGTTTGTTTTAAGACACTGTCAGAGATTTATTCTTGACAAATGGTATTTTTGGTCTGATAGAAGATTTGTTTTGGCAAATCCTGATTTAACAAAATTATTATTTTGAATATTTAAGTTATGAGGTTTATTTTAGCCTTTTAAGTTGCCATATTAGAGTTCTAAGGGGTAAAATCTATTAAGAGTTTTATATCTACACTTATTCATGATAGCTTTGTGATGAGTAAAGATCTTAACAAAAACTGTTTTGATATTGTGCTTAAATTGTCCAAGCAGTTTAAAATAATGCTAAAAAATGGTGATCATTTTATTATGTCAACACATTAGATATTGACTTTTTATACTATACTGGTATATCTGTTTGTTAAAAAGACCTTCTAAAATTACATAGAGATGTATAGGCAAATTCTGGTCATTAGATTGTCAGTTTTGGTAAGCTCTTAATCTGGTTTTGTGTATGTCTTACTGGTTACAAATGTACAAGTACAGCAGTGATACCCCTTCAATCATACTGCCAGGTTCTCTTAGGGGGTCTCCAAGAGGCAGTAAAATGGCCCACAAATTTCTCTAAGGTAAATAGAATGACACTAAATTTGGCGTTTTGTTGCTCAAATCTGCCCCAGGTGTTAGAAAAAAGTTACAGAAGACTGAAAGATTTTAAAGAAAAGCTGAGAGATTGCTCAGAGGGTTTTTAAGAAGTTGGTAAATGTTTTGACATTAGACTTTGGAAAGAAAGGAAGGAAGGAAGGAAGAAAGAAAGAAAGAAAGAAAGAAAGAAAGAAAGAAAGAAAGAAAGAAAGAGAAAGTTGGGGCCGTGCCCAGAGGGAAAAGGAAAGTCAGAAAATTGGGGCTAAGGGTAGAGAAAGATCAGTGATGTTACTGCAAAGAAAAAGGACACTGGAAGAAAGGCTGTTTTATCAACAAGCCATTTAGACTGTTGGTGGATGAACTTAAAGGCATAAGCCGGGGAGTGCTGACCCAAAAACTTGGGCCATGGCACAGACCCGTTGCCTATTTGTCAAATATTGGACCCTGTAGCTGCAGGATGGACAAAATGCCTGAAGACAGTAGCACCTGTGGCACAGCTGGTAAGGAAAGCAGACAAGCCATCACTGGGGCAAGTCCAATGCCCACCTAACCTGCTACCAAGTTCTGTTCCTAGACCAGCCATGAGTGAAATTCAGTGCTGCCACCGGCCTGAACCCTGCCACCCTGATGTTGGAGATGGATCCTGAGGCTCCCTACAAAAGCATGACTGCCAAGAGGTATGCCTTTGCTACATGGTGTGTGCACGGAGCATGTGGAGAGAGAAGATTCCTGACTCCCACCGGGAAGATGATCCAGCAAAAGAACCTACTGGAGGCTGCATGGACCCTGCAAGAAGCAGCCGTGACCCATTGTTCCGGACATCAGAAAAGAAACTAGAGGGCAGATGAAGCCACTTGTGCAGCTACACAACAAGCAGAGCCAGCCTTGACATTGATTCTACTAGGCTCCCTGCTTCCAAAGGACCCTGGATACAGTAAGGAGAAATAAGATGGGCAAGAGATTAGGACTAGAGACTAAATAGATTTTACAGAAGTAAAATCAGAGACTTTTGGGTATAAGTACTTGCTGATATTTATAGACACATTTTCAAGTTGGGTAGAGGTTTAACCAATAAAATATGAGGGGGCATAGATAGTGAGCAAGAAAATTTTAGATAAAACAGTGCCCAGGTGGAGAGTTCCCTCTCACCATTGGTTCTGGTAAACAGACATTCACTGTTTTTGTGTCTCGGTTAGTGGCCCGAGAAATGGGAACAAATTGGAAATTTCATTATGCTAATGAGCCCCATATCCCTGGGCAGGTAGAGAGATAAATTAGACCTTAAAGGAGACTTTAACTAAATTAACCCTTGAAACTGGCAGGGGATGGGTATCGCTCCTGGCTCAGGCCCTTCTGAGAGTACACTGTTTCCCACTGTAAACAAACTGTCTCCCTTTGAAATGGTTTTTGGCAGACTGCTGCTGTCATGATCTGTGATGCTCTTGTCTCTGATCTATCCCACAACTGTTACCAAGTTCTTACAGATCTCCAGCCTATATTGCAGGACAATTAGAATGCTGTGCTACAAGCCTTTGGGAAGGACCCTGTCACCTGCTGCCTGCTCCACAAGGCACACCCAGTGAGAAAGACCTTATATTGTGATCCTGAGTACACCAACTGCCACTAGATTCATCACACTCCTTTGAAGAGGACAGTTGCTGATCCCACTGACCCAAAAGAAAAAAAAGATGAATCAAAGATTTGATTCTCGGCTAAGACAAGTGGGGAATGTAAAAGGCAGTAGCCTTGAAATTCCCTTTTTATGCAGTTGTTTGTTAAGTGCTTTTAGTATGAGTTGCTTGTAGTATGAGGTGGAAAATTCCTTGCCCCTTCCCCCTTGAATAAGCAGGACCTAATCAGTTAAGGCCACCCATTGTTCGAAGGACCCTGCCTGGGGACAAGCCTTATCAGGACCTCATCAGTGAAGGCCACCCATTGTTCGAAGGACCCTGCCTGGGGACAAGCCTTATCAGGACCTCATCAGTGAAGGCCACCCATTGTTCGAAGGACCCTACATGGGGACAAGCCTTATCAGGACCTTTGAACAGACTTTGTGGTGTGCTGTCTACCGGATGGGTGGTCATAGCCGATGGCAGGAGGATGTGCCTGGTTGAATTCTATTGGTTGTGTGATCTTACTATATTTGAAACTAGCCTGTGCTTTGCTTTGAATGGATCATGCTTTTGCTAAGTTTGAAATGATTGGATCTTGTGTTTGCTATAGCCTGTTATTGGATGTAGGTTGATAAGGTGATGTGCTCCCCCTCCCTGAGTGTAGTCTGAATTCCTATAAATTGTATGGTTTGAGCCCTGTTCGGGGTCGAGCTTGGTAGACTAACACCAGTCACCATCTCGGCCCGGATTGCAATTCGTCAATAAACATCTTTGCTTCCTTACAGTGGATGGTGGTTTGATTTATGCTCACTAACACAGTTCTCTTGCATAACCATTATGCTATCTCCCAACCCTATATAATATTACTTTACTGAAGCAAATTAAAAATGATGCTAACAATCAATAGGAATTGAGAACCTTGATTCTGAGATTACAATTATTCAGTTTATAGATGCAGTATTGATTTAATACTATCTTTTATAAAAGCATGTATTATAATCATGATGTCAGCTACCTTCAGGAAAATTCAATTTAAATATCCATGTAAAGTTTATTATGTGGCCAGAAATGTCAATTTAGAGTCTTACAAATATAATTCAATTGCATTCTTACTACAGCAATCCACTATTAGATAGTAAAATTACAAAAACAAAAATGCTATACTGACATAAAGAAAACATAGCAAAATAATATTCACTTGCACCCAAGTAAATTTACAGAAAACATATGTGCATATATAAATGATCTGGAATATATATCTAAACAGAACTATAAAACTGACTTATTAGATAATATGGATGAAAATTATTGTCAATAGATACTTTGTGAATTTTAAATTTTAAAAGTTGGCAATTTACAAAAAAAAAAAAATCAGCAACACAATGACTTCCCATAGAGCCCACACCCAATTATCTTGAAAGTAGTCATATGGTACATTCTTTATCACCAATGAATCAATATAATTGCATGGTTTTTAAACTAAAGCATATATTTTATTCATATTTTTTAGTTATTATTTAATCCTCTTTTTAATTTTCCAAGGTCCCGTTTCTGGCTACACAATTATTCAGGATGGTGTGTGTGTGTGTGTGTGTGTGTGTGTGTGTGTGTGTGTGTGTGTGTGTAGAGGGGTAGGGGGCTTGAAATTGGGACTTGGGAGCCTCAGCCATTAGAGTTTTTTCCTTAACCATTATTCTATCTCCCCTGCCTAGTCTAGGTATGACAATTTCTTAGACTTTCCTTGTCTTCTGTTAACCTTGACAGTTTTGAAGATTACTGGTCAAAAATCTTATAGTATGCCTTCCAATTTTGATTCATCTGATATTGCTCTCGTGATTGAACTGGAGTTATGGGTTTTTGAGAGGAAGACCACAGCAGTGAAATGCCATTTTTATTGCATCATATCAAAGGTACATAGTATTAAACATGAGTTATAGCTCTTGATGTTTCATTGATTACCTGGCTAATACAGAGTTTGTCAGAATTCCTTATTGCAGAACCACTCTTTTTTCTCTATCTTCCCTTACTGAATTTTTTGAACAAAATCAACAGAAGTTCAGATTTGAGGAGCAGAAATTTGTGTACCCATTGAGGGTAAAGTGTCTACCTAGAGAACGTAGAATTCTTTAGCATAAGACATTTTTATGTTCTGCCTTGTTTATCTTTTTTCAAGTATTTATTTAAATTAGTACACACTCATGAATATTCACTTTACACTTTGTGTTATAATCTAATGCTATTTTCTTTATCTGATTACTCACTTTTTCCCTGATTTGAGTATTGAGAATTCTTGCAGTTGACTTCATAGTCCCTTTATTATATTCCTATAGGTAGAACCTTTTGAACACTATCTACATTCTAAAATGTTGCCAATTATCATCTATATTTCTTACCTCAGTCTAAAATACAGCTGTTGACTCAAGTAGTTTCAAACAGGTATTAGAGCACAGTATTAGAGATGAAAATCTAAACAGGCTAGCCTCTATAATTTGCATTACATACTCACAATTTAGTGTTCAGCCTACCTTTCACAAAGCTTCCCTGATAGTAGCATACTAGAAAGCTATCGATTATTATCATAAACAGAAAACTAAGCTGTCAGTACATCCAATCTAATTATGCAGAAAACAAATCATAGGGGCCAGGCACCTGGTTGAGTGCACACTTTACCATGTGCAATGACCTGGGCTCAAGATTCTGATCCCTAGCCGTAGCTGGGAAACTTCAGGAATCATGAAGCAGTGCTGCAGTTCTCTCTTTTTCTCTCTCCTCTATCTCTCTTTCTCAATGTATCTCTGTCCTATCAAGAAAAAAAGAAAGAAAGAAAAAATTGGTAGATTCTTAGTGCACACACTGGGCCCCAACAATTAACTCTGGTAGCAATATATCTATATCTATGTTATCTGCCTATCTATCTATCTATCTATCTCATGAAATATTATGTATTTGTGTACTTAGTCAAACTTTTTGCTTAAAACCTAGGCTGATGAATACTGGGAAACTTTAAAGTAGGTAAGTACCAATAACTGACAGAATGCTCTGAGTAACCAAGTGTGCTTGCTATGTACTATCCCATTCTCTGTGGAGATCTGCAGCAGTGTTTCACTGCTCTTTTCCTTTTTGCTTTATCTCTCTCTCTCATATGTATTACACACACACATATGTAGATATATAAAAATATCTGTTGAATTATTATATAATATTAAGCAGGGGGAAATAGTATAATGGTTATGTAAAGACTTCCATTCCTGAGGCTCTAAGGTCCTAGGTTCAATCCCCTGCAACACCATGAGCTACAGCTGTGCAGTGCTCTAATAATATATACCAGGGAAGCTTTGTGAAAGGTAGGCTGAACACTAAATTGTGAGTATGTAATGAAAATTATAGAGGCTAGCCTGTTTAGATTTTCATCTCTAATACTGTACTCTAATACCTGTTCGAAACTACTTGAATCAACAGCTGTATTTTAGACTGAGGTAAGAAATATAGATGATAATTGGCAACATTTTAGAATGTAGATAGTATTCAAAAGGTTATATATATATATATATATATATATACATATATATATATATATAACTAGATACACATTTATATGAAATATATAGTTTTCTCTTGACAACTGGTCAAATTAATCAGTCTCTTTATATTTCTTTGTTACTCACCTACAATTCTTGCTATAGGTGACATTGATTAACATTAAGATTTTTAGTATATGTTCTTGACTAGGAATATCAATACAGAGTTATAAATTGTAAGTACCCTCCTTTCCAGCTCTATGCTTATTTTATTTTTTTCCTGAAAACTTTAGTTTTTTTTTTTTTTTTACTTTTATCTAAAAAGGTTTCACACCTCTGTAGCAATTAGTTTCCCTAGAAAGAAAATAATCATCATAAAAAATTAAAAATTATAAATATTTGTTTTATTTATTTTATAAAATGGAAAAATTGACAAGATATTGGTATGCTTCTAATTCTGCTTTTAAAAACCCCTTCTGTTTCATTTGGTTTAATGCCCCTGCATTCTATTTACATAACACTGTATTCTATTTACATAACCTCTGTTAACAAGCAGCACCCTCCCTCCAGGGCATTGGTGGTTCAGTGGTAGAATTCTTGCCTGCTCAGCCCCCTCTCCTTGTCATACCCTGATTTTCACCAGTCACTTTTCTCTCCACCATCTGTATGTCACATCTTGTTTACACCCTACTTGGAAAGTATGTAAGGACAACATTGTTCGTTTTTAGTTAGTTGGCAGTTGTATTAGTTTAGCTTAGCTTGGTATAGATTGTGCTGCGACCTGCATGAATAAAGAGATACTGCGTACAACCCAGCCATGAGTCCCGGGTCGTCTGTTACCCGCCCGTGAAGCCAGCCCAGCGAAAACAACAAGACTACAGGGTAAGAGGGGTACATTTCCACACAGTGCCCACCCCCACAGCTCCATATCCAATACCATCCCTTGGGCTGACATTTCTGAAGAGGCAGAGAAAAAGGGAAATAAAATGGCAGGATATGGTGGAAGGATGAAGTGCCCCACAGTCTGTGTGCTTGAGAAAGCAGGTGGTATGTCCAGCTAAGCTATCTTGTTACACCACTTTATAAAATTTTCAAATAGGTTATATTACAAACAAATAAAATGCCTCACTCAAATTATTTAAAGGAGAAATACTGAACTGGGGCATACCCATTGGAACACAAACCTAACTATGCACAAGGATCAGGGTTCAAACCCCCAGCCCTCACCTCACGTCAGGAAGCTTCAGTGGCAGAGCATTGCTGCAGGTGTTTGTCTCGCTCTTTCTATTTCCCCCGTTAATTCTCAGTTTCTCTCTGTCTCTATCAAAAATAAAAAGAAAGAAAAAAAATAACTATGGGAGCCGTGGATTCATACTGCAAGCATAGAGTCCCAATAATAGCCTTGGTGGCAAATAATTAAGTAAATAAGTGATATAAAGGATGAATATTGAAATATTTATTATTAGAACAACACATTACTAAAATTTTTACGTTTCACTTCTATTGAAGACTATGAAAAATGATTCTTGTATAAATTTAGATGCAACTGTTCTCAAGATATCGTAGCATTTGATACACCTGAAATAATTCTCTGTCAGTACCTGGAGTGATTTAATTAAAAATAGCTAAGGAAGGAGTCAGAAAAGATAATGGAACTTCCATCTTTCCATTTTAATTATACTTTAGATTAGTCATTCCTTGGTTCCTTCCTCTAGAACTTGAAGATCAACTTCTGCTAAATAATCAAATGAGAAAATCAAAGTCTTATGCATCCATCTCTGGCTGTGAAGCATCATCATACATTCCAAACACAATTTGTGAGTAAACATTACATTAAATGCTAAAGAATGAAACCATAATGGCCCATCAATGTTTTATTATGTTTATCTGATAGACTCAATAGCTTTTAAAACAAGGCGTTTTATTTCGAAGTATCTTCCTGTGGCTGAGCTTTAGCTATGTGCCTTGCCATCTCTCCAGCCCAGGTTCAAGTCCTAGCACCACATGGGTTTACTAAAACACTTGGGAAAACTCCAATGTTATAGTCTCTCTCCCTTTTTCTGAATCTCTGGCTCTATCTCAATGAGAAGGATGACCTGGGAGTGGTATAATTATTCATCTGTGAGGCCCCAGCCTCAGAATTAAAGCATTTTAAATATGTCTCGGGTGGGGGCAGATAGCATAATGGTTATGCAAAGAGACTCTCATGCCTGAGGCTTCAAAGTCCCAGGTTGAATCCTCCTCATCACCACAAACCAGAGCTGAGCAGTGTTCTGGTAAAAAAAAAAAAAAAAAATATTTGTCTTTACAGACAATATAAACAAATTGGAATGTACTATTGAAGGCGACCACTAATAATTTCAAACCTCTTTTTTATATTTTTTTTCTCAGTGGTGATGTAATTATTTCTTTAGGCCTATTTAAATAGAGATGAGGGATGGCATATAAGGATCAAAAGAAACTTTCCCCTAATTAAGTTTAAGTGACCTGAAGCAAGCTGATTAGAGGCATTTGAGAGTCAATCTGTGACTGCAAATAAAAGTTTACTTGGGTTCATTTATGTCTTTAAAGCTTCATTTATTTGTTTTATGAATAATATAAACAGCATAACTCTATTCTAGTATATAACATACCAAGGATGAGGGCCTTGTATGTCTACTTTACCTCCAGAACTACTTCTCTATCCTGGTTTCTCTCTCACTCTCTTTCCCACCCCCATCATTGCTGAGTATTCACTGCTCTTGGAATTTTTTTAAGATAGAGAGACAGAGATAGAGAGAGAGTCCACAGAACCAAAGCTTCTCCCAGTGCTATGGATGAATTACAAGACAGATCACTCATACATTAATTACTTCTATCCCTGAAGATAGACAAAGAAAACAGTGCTAAATATCATTATTTGGTCACTTGGAATACACTTAATCAAATAGCTAAAAAGGATGGAGAAACTTTATAAATCAATTACAACATTACTAAACAAATCACAGTTTTCTATTTTTTTTTCTTTTGTTCCACCAGGGTCATCACAGAGAGACATCATAGCACCTCTCCACTACATGCAGGTGCTCCTATGTGGTAGCCTAGAGGTTTGAACCTGGGTCCTTTTGCATGGAAAAGTGTATGTCATACTGGATGAGTTACCTTCTGACCTCTCACCCTATCCCTGCTTTTCAGGTCACAACAGACTAAGTCTGGTTCTTTTCTGTTGTTGCTCTTATGTGAATCTTTATGTTCTTATTCTATGATGTTCTTAGTAGAATGAAAACCTGAGAAGTGTAGCCCAAGTAGTTTCTGATGTTATAAAATCAATCTTCTCTCCTTTAACTTAAAGATTTTTCCTTGTCATATTGCTTTGAGTCTTAAATTATATTTTTTTCAAATAATAGTTTTGCTTTAATGGCTATAGATAAAAAGAAGTTGAGAGGGAAGGGGGACAGAAAGGGAGACAAAAAGAGAGACACCTTCAGTAGTCAGCCTCACCACAAGGCCTGTGGGGCTGTGGGGCTTGAACAAAGGTTTTTGCACATTGTAATGTATACACACAATCAAGTGTACCCCTGTCCTGCCTCTGAGTCTTCAGTTTTCTAATTCTATTATCTAACCATTAATTATAAATTCTCTGGAAGAATACTTTTTAAAAAAATATGTACTAGTTTTGCATAAGTAAGATTATATGTAATATAATGGGTTAATTTTTTTTCCTTGACTGATAGAAAGTGCTTATTTCAAAATGCTGTGGAAGTATGCATGCCAATTTTGAATTTGTCATTTGAGTATAAACATTTGAGGGGGTCTTGATGATTTCTAACTGGAGGAATTAGAATAAGAAAGAAATTCTCGGGGGTCGGGCGGTGGCGCAGTGGGTTAAGCGCATGTGGCGCAAAGCGCAGGGACCGGCGTAAGAATCCCGGTTCGAGCCCCTGGCTCCCCACCTGCAGGGGAGTCGCTTCACAGGCGGTGAAGCAGGTCTGCAGGTGTCTATCTTTCTCTCCCCTTCTCTGTCTTCCCCTCCTCTCTCCATTTCTCTCTGTCCTATCCAACAACGAATTGTGTCAACAAGGGCAATAATAATAACCACAACGAAGCTACAACAAGGGCAACAAAAGGGGGGAAAAAAAAAAAGAAAGAAATTCTCTATCTGTCAAAGGAAGATGAGACTGCCAACAACTCTACTGTAAACCAACAATCTCACAATAAAGAAAAAAAAAGAGAGAGAGGGAGACACAAGAAAGTAAGAAGACACCCTTTGGGACAGAAAACTTCAAGTTTTCTTCCTAAGTACCACCTTCTATTTCTCTACTTCTACATTCTATCTCTTCCTGTAAAGCAAAAGTTGCTATTAAAACCATGTTTGTCAATATACATATCAAAGGCACTTAATTGAATCTTCAATACACTGAATCTGAAGTTTACATTGTTTGCCACCAAGTAACAGCAGGATCTAAACTTTCTAAAACTACTTTCATCAAATTAAAAAGCAGCAATTTGCTCAAACAGCTATAGGAAACTGTATACAAAACTTTAAATATTTATAACTATGTATAATCAATTAATAAAAACATAGAGACCATCACATGCTCATTCTTAGCAGCTCCATGGCTGGGAGAGGGATTTGGTTATTCCGTAATTTCTCAAGTAGCACATGGACTTATTATTATTATTTTTTAAATTAACAGAGGCATTTCTGTCTCTTGGGGTTAATATCGCAAGGGCATGATGCGCATATCCTGACTAGAGATGTTTGATAGACATAATTTCTCCATGTAAACAAAGCTACAAGCTGAGAAAACTATACAGAAACTATTTCTTT
Organism: Erinaceus europaeus; assembly: GCF_950295315.1. Classification (NCBI taxonomy): domain Eukaryota; kingdom Metazoa; phylum Chordata; class Mammalia; order Eulipotyphla; family Erinaceidae; genus Erinaceus; species Erinaceus europaeus. The sequence goes on from NC_080178.1 coordinate 23,735,748, forward strand.
GTTAGATTATAGATAGGTTAGTGACAATTGACTATCACAAATCACAGAAATTAAACTTGGGACTACTCAGAGATCATACAACCAAGCATAGCTAATGTAGAATTTTCTTTTCTTTCTTTCTTTCTTTTTAATTATCTTTATTTTTTGGATAGAAACAGCCAAAAATCGAGAAGGATGAATATGGGATGATCTCACTCTCAGGCAGAAGTTGAAAAACAAGATCAGAAGAGAAAACACAAGTAGAACCTGAAATGGAATTGGCATATTGCACCAAAGTAAAAGACTCTGGGGTGGGGGGGTGGGTGGGGAGAATACAGGTCCATGAAGGATGATAAATGACATAGTGGGGGTTGTATTGTTAAATGGGAATCTGGGGAATGTTATGCATATACAAACTATTGTATTTACTGTTGAATGTAAAACATTAATTCCCCAATAAAGAAATAAAAAAAAAAAATCGAGAAGGGGAGATAGAGAGGGAGAGAGATGGAGACACCTGCACCCCTGCTTCACCACTCGTGAAACTTTCCCCCTGTAATTGGGGACCGGGGGCTCGAACCTGGGTCCTTGCGCACTATAACGTGTGCTCAACCAGGTGTGCCACCACCCAGCCCCAAGAATTTTCAACATTATCTGAATTCAGTAGTTGTTTTTTTCTGTATAACTATTGACTTTTGAAAGATTCACTTGTATATTTTTATGAGAGAGAAAGAAAGAGAAAACAGTAAAAGCAATTCTCAGCTCTGGCAGATAGTGGTACCAGGGATTGAACCTCGTGCCTTAGGCATGTAAGGTCTGTACTTTAATGCACTTTTAGCTCATATGTCTCTGTCTCCCATTATATTCGATTTATGTAAAACCCTTAAAACAGTTCTGGAATATCTTAATAAGAATTTTTTTTTTTTTTTTTTTTTGGTTTATGGCAGTGTGGGGGGTTGAACCTGGGACTTGAGAGCCTCAGGCATGAAAGTCTCTTTGCATAATCATGATGCTATACCCCTATCCAAGAAAATTCTTAATAATTTATAAAAATTCTTAATAAGTGTTCTATATAATCACAAAATATTTCTACTGAGAGAACAGAACTTATGGACAATAAAGGCCAGTTTTTATCAGGCTTTAATTTAATGAAAAAAAGAAAAATGAGTTCTTTATAATTTGCATGCATGCAACATTCAATAGACCATGAAAAGTATTTACAGGTAAAACTCTTCAGAATGCCCACAATTACTTGGATATTACCAGTGAATTTGGAAGGAAACAGCGATTAGCATAACTCAGTCAAATAACATACAGTGAAACTGGCTGTTTTAAAATATTCATTTTGAGAGTGGGAGACAGACACTGATAGTTACAATATTCACTTTGGCAGTACATTGTGTTTGCTAAGGAGATGAACACATCATAAACCTATTTCCCTAATGTATATGAATTCCATCCTGAGCTAGATGTATCTTTATATATTCTGCTTTACTCACAAATATAAAGAGGACTGATTTTTTCAAACATTGCATATCTGTTCTGATTTTGCTTGTTTGCTTGCATTAAAAAATGAAAAAAAAAGTTTTTGTTCCATATTGCCAATTGAAAAGTTTAAGTACAAATGTCTTCAAAAAGACTGGAGTGACAAAGAAAACCAACCAAGCAAACAAACAAAAGAAGCCAAAAAAAAAAAAAAAAAAAAAAAACCCTTAGGAAGAAAAAAAGTCTTTTAAAATAAAATGAACTTGTATCGATATGTGGTATGCAGCTGATGTAAGACAGTGAAGAAAGATCCCTGTGATACTCAGGGAGAAAACAGAGACCCTCAAAGACAGTCTTAGAACCTACAGCAGATGGCTCTATGAAGCCAAAGTAGACCAATTAAGGTTGTGTTTGGAGCACTCTATTAACCTTGAAGGAAAAAGAGAAAAATGGAACTAGGAGGCTCTGTATTTAGTAACTGCTCAGATTGCAAAACCAGAGAACTATGTCCCAGGGAATAAGATGCTTTTAATTTGGACTGTGCCTTTTATTTTATGCACTGTGATCCTCAGTCAGGGATTCTTGACTATGCTGGGTGTTATTTTTACATTTCAAAGGAGCACAAATGAAGCCTGGTTCCCTGTTGCTCTGTTTTTTACTTAGTTCACATTTACTCCTTAAGAAACATGTCTTTTTAGTGTTACCGATACTGGGGCGCCTCTAGAACAACCCACAGGAAAGGGACAGAATGAGCTGTTGGAGCTTTATGCTTCTTAGAGTTAGATTTGGGTTGAATTCATCTTGGGAAATAAAAAAAAAAAAAAAACAGTTCTCAAATATCAGTAGCTTCTTTAGCTTCCTTAGGTGTTACCTAAACTAATTGCATATGAAGGAAAAAAGGGAAATATTTCAACACCATACCAAAACTCATTCAGATAGTCCCTATATAGGTGGTGGAGGGGGTAAGATACTATTTTGGCTCAAATTAAAGTCCCACTCAAATGTGGTTTCACGGATAATAAGATCCTTTTCTAGGTTCAAAATATTTCCTCTAATTCTGGCAATAAATAAAATATTCATATATGTAGTTCCAATACTTAAGCCATCAAAAGCCACTACTAAAATGTAAATGCCCCTTGGAAAGGGTATTTTAACTTGATAATGAGACAAAAAAGAGACAGAGCCAACAGGCAGGGAGAGGGGCCCCAGGCAGAAGACCAAAACCCCCTGGGTTTCTACTGAAAGGGAAAGTAGAAAGAATTCAGAAAATTTTAATTGGAGGGCAATTCCAGTAAGCCTACCTACTCCCTCATTCCCAGTCCTGAAAAACAAAATTCCCTGTACCCTAATCCAGACGAAAACCTAACTGCAATAACTGCTGTACTGCTTCTGTAACCTGAGGCTAACTTAGCTTGCTTCAGAGTGATGGTATAAAGGTAATGTTAACATGCCCATTCGGAGCTAGAGTTTTCAGAATGATCTCAACTCTCAGTCCACACAAATAACCTCCTTTCTTCTCCACCAACCTGGAATCCAGTCTCCTTAAATTCCAGTGTCTTTACCTGACACCATGTTATCAGATGGTACTATGAGATGTTCCAGTTCTTCTTCTAGCGTTTGCCCTTCTTCCGTAGCCAGTCAACAGCATCAGGTTGAACCTGATGTAAAGTTTCGAGACCTCCTTTTAATCTGGAGAGGTGGCAGTCGTTGACTACGTGGGTCATAGTCTGTAGCCACAGGGGCAGTTCGGGTCGTCTCTGACTCCCCAGCGATGGAACATAGCGGCGCACCGGCCATGGCCTGCTCGATAGCGATTGAGGAGGGCCCAATCATAATGTGCTAGGTCAAAGCCAGGTTGACGCTTGCAGGGGTCTGTGATGAGGTGTTTGTTCTTTACCTCAGCTGACTGCCAACTCTGTTTCCAGTAAATCAAGCAGACAGCACCCATGAAGCTATAGAAGTTGCCACACACCAAGTGTGCAGAGGGCAAGACTTTTCAAACAACCATTAGAGGGCCATAACGGCAGACTGAATTTTTTTTTCTTTGTTTATATGCAGTCTCCATACTTTTAAACAGCATTTGCTTCTGATGGAAGTATAAGAAAACATATTCTCTCTACTTCTTTGTTGCCTCATTGCTTTACTAGTTCTACAAATCTATTCTGCCACCCAATCTCCTCAAAAATGCCATCTGCCTCCTGCACAATAAGCAAGTTTCCAACATAAGTATCAGTTTTACAACTATGTGGTAGGAATTTGTGGAAGTAAAACTGCAATTAGAAGGAAAGAATCCCCAGCTTACAGCTTGACATACCTTTTTAACTGATGCTTTGGCATATCCTTGCTTTCTTAAACCATTTCCAACTGAGCAAACAGGAGAGTCATCATCTCTCCAAGAATGAGAAAATGGTATCTTAAAATTAAATTGGGCTCGAGTACTTATAACTCATTCTAAATAGCCATGTGTATAACTTGGATAAAACACCAAGGTTTATAAAACAATAAACTTATTCAAATTTCAGGTTTATAATTAACTTCTAACAGACACTTACAAAGGAAAATTTCAAGCTTTTATGAGAAATTCTTAAGTAGGCTAAAGTTTTCATGGAGTTTTGAAAAGCAGATGCTCCATCATTTAACAGTAGCATGAGCTTATATAAGAAATCGGGAGTCAAGCAGTAGTGCAGTGGGTTAAGTATGCATGGCGCAAAGTGCAAGGACCAGCATAAGGATCCTGGTTCAAAACCCCTGGCTCCCCACCTGCAGGGGAGGGTCACTTCACAAATGGTGAAGCAGGCCTGCAGGTGTCTATCTTTTTCTCCCCCTCTCTGTCTTCCCCTCCTCTCTCCAGTTCTCTCTATCCTATCCACCAATGACATCAGTAACAACAACAATAGCTGCAACAATAAAACAACTATGGCAACAAAAGGGAGTAAATAAAAAAATATTAGAAAATATAAGATAAGGAATCTAAACCGAAGGCCAGGGAGGCTGTGCTTGTTAATACACTAGCCGTTCCTGTGTAAGTCCCCAGAGACACCAGGAAATTGATTAATATAATTTTTCTACCTTATAATTATTTTCTCATGGACTATCAGGCTTTTTATGCCCTTATTGGCCATATATATAACTCCTCCAGTATTATGTTCCACTAGGCCAACTCTCAATTATTTATTTGATTATGAAAAATAATAGTTATGCCCTATGGTTATAGATTATAGATTATTTTGTAACTTTCCTACCTGTAAATTAACTAGAATTTTAAAGGGACTCCATTACATAGGAAAGCTATGTATCACCATTACTATCATTTTAGAAATGGGTAGAATATGCAGAAATATATTCTTAAATTTTGATTCACAAACCAAGACAATAGCACCTGGAAAAAATGTAGAACATTAAGTGTCTGTTTTGTACTTAGAATATAATCGCATTGCATCATCTAATCTACGAAACTACCCTATAAGGAAAACATCCTGCAACACAAATTATATTTTCTAAACTATAAAACTACTAATTTTATACATAAGTCTCAGATTCTAATTTTTCTTGGCTTTGTATGTTAACTCTCTTTTCAGGCACCAGGTTCCAGATACTAGCAGGATGCAACCAGACTTCCCTGGACAGACAACCCCACCAATGTACCTTGGAGCTCCACCTCCCCAGAGCCCTTCCCCACTGGGGAAAGAGAGAGACAGGCTGGGAGCATGGATTGACATGTCAACACCCATGTTCAGTGGAGAAGCAATTAAAGATGCCAGACCTTCCACCTTCTAAACTCCACAATGACCTTGGGTCCATACTCCCAGAGGGTTAAAGAATAGGAAAGCTATCAGTGGAGCGAGCGGATGGTATATGGAGTTCTGGTGGTGGGAATTGTGTGAAGCTGTACCTGCTCTTATCCTATGGTTTTGTCAATGTTTCCTTCTTATAAATAAAAAAAAAATAATTAAGAGGTAGAAATAGATATTTGCATATTGTTCAGTTATGTCAAACATGTTGGATAAGAAATAGATGGGGATTTTTACCATATTAGAAAGCTGCTCACATTTATAGCTAAATGAGGACAGTTCCCTTTATTGAAATAGCTAACAGTGAAGGAAAAAAAATACTGAGAGGGGGTAAAGTATATGGAAAATACTGAGATTGAATATTGGGATACAAAACAGTGATGTCCAACAGCAGCTGGATATATATTTCTGGGTTTCAAGATAGAGTTTTAGTTTTGTTTCATTTGTGTCTGCATAGTGTGCAAGCCTCATAAGTAGATGAACATATAAGTACATATGGGTTATAAAAGGAAAAGAACTGAGAAAAAATATAATTGTGTTCTCTTATTTAGCTAAGAGATGTATAAATTTATCTTAATGCCAAATGTCCAACTACTAAAACTTAATGATCTAGAAATACAATGAATATCAAGAGTGTTCTACTTTAATATGAAATTTCTACCAATACAGTAAATTTTTACGTAAGATAGATGAGATGATAAAGTATGATGCACTTAATGTAACTTCGTGCATTATTTGTTGGCATTTGCTCTTATTAAGTGTTATACTTTCCTAAGTTCTTAATTTTCCCTTATTTCAAAAGAGGAAAAAAAATCAAACTGATTAAGTGTTGAATTTCTAATATGCTACATTTAGTTCTGAAAAGTAGTTTTTTTTTCTCAAGAATTATGTCCTTGTCACTAATTTTTTCTTGTTAACTAATATTTATTGTTATCATTAATCAAAACATGCTAAAAACTTATTTTCTATAACTATAACTTAGCTTTTTCTTATATTTTTTTCTTATATTTCTACCTTATTGAATGGCTTAGCAGTAGAACAATGCCTTATATATGTGAGAACCCAGGTTTGGACCCTGGCATCATGTAACAAGAAAGACAAAACAAACACAGCATTGTAAAAAGAAAAAAAAATTAAGAGAAGTGCTTTAGTTTCTCTTTTCTTCCTCTTTCTTTCTTTCTTGCTTGCTTTCTTGTTTTTTTCCCTGAGCACTGCTCAGTTCTGATTTATGGTGGTGCTAGGGACTGAACCTACAACTTCGGTCCTTAGGCATGAACACTTTTTTTTTTTTTTACATAATCACTATGCTATCTCCCTAACCTAGGTTCACTTTATCTCAATAACTCAGGTAGGCTAGAGATCACACTAAAGTAGAAAAATATGACTGTTCATATATTTAATTACTTGATATTCTTTTTAACATTGGGTAAAAAAGAACAGAGTTTTACTTGCACAAAACTTGCATTTAATAGATGAAGAAAGATAATAAATGTATCAACAGTAGTTTTGGGGTCCTAGTAAGTAGGATGTTAAATGTTGTTGTACTTCAATAAATTACATCATTTTACTATAAAAATGTTTCTTGCAGCACATTTCACTGTAAAGTAATGGCACAGTCATTTAAAAATCTATTAAGGTCAAAACTATGGGTAGTCAAATATACAGTTTGTTACTTTAACTAGATCCAACAAGAAACAAGAAATTGATAAATATAAAACATTTATAGACAATAATCACTGCTCATAATTGTCATATAAATAGTGCTTTGGAGTCATCTTGAAATGCGAAGCAGAATTATGCCATCATTTTCTTAAACTGGATTATATCTTAATTTATGGAATATTGCTATAATGCATGTCTGATTATACAACAATGATGACAGGATTAGTCAAGATATTGATAAAAAATAACAATTTAGGTGCAACTCAGTTAAGAATCTGATCGCTAACAAAATGAAGTAAATTAAAGTGCTGTGGTCTTCTATCTTTCTCTCTGTGTTTCTCTCTCTCTCTCTCTCTTTCTCTCTCTCTCTCTCCTTGCCTCCAGGGTTATTGCTCAGGCCTGATGCCTGCACCAGGAATCCACCGTTCTTGTGGCCATTTTTAAATATTTTTATATAGGACAGAGAGGGGAGGGGAAGACAGAGAGGGAGAGAGAAAGATAGACACCTACAGACCAGCTTCACAACTTGTAAAGCTACCCCTCTGTAGGTGGGGAGCCAGGGGCTCTAAACAGGATCCTTGCATAGCTCCTTGTGTTTCCTACTATGTGTGCTTCACCCAGTGTACACTGTCCTGTTGTCACTCACTCTCTACATCTCCCTGCCTCTGTCTCTCTATGAAAAAGCCAGCTTAGAGTCCCAGCAACACCAAGAAAAAAAATATATATGCAGTTTAAAATTTTAGTATTACAAAGAAATAAAGCAAATTATAAATCCACTCCAACCTAATGAAGCCTTGTTCTTTCCTTTTGATGCAGTGTTATTCTGTACTTCTTAGGAAATTATGGATTCCCATTAATGTATAGAAAAGAATGCAGTTGACACTAGAAAAATATCACAAGTAAATTCACACTGAGGTGACTAAACTAATCTTGCAGTATAATTATCCTCTGACCTAAAGGTACTGTTAGTTTTAACATTTTCACCCTAGAACTTTTATCAAATAGATTGGCTTGAATAAGAACTAAATATTACTATTCTTGTCATTCTGACTGATTATGTGAACATACACCCAGAGTTCCAAATTAAAGGGCTGTATTTGCAGTGAAACACTGCCATACATATAAGAAAGCGCATGCAGGATATTTTTTGCAAATTAACACTGATTCATCTAGTTAATGAATAAATACCCAAGGTATATGAACTTGGGCAAATGACTCTTCCTCTCCAAAGGATTCTCCATCTGATAAGTGAGTTTATTAATGAGTAACCGTTTCTTTTAGGATATTTGTAAAACTTAAGGTAATACAAATCGGGACAACATAGCAATGTAATTTTCTTTCTTTCATCTAGTATCTTTCTAGACGTACATAAAATACATAGTAGGACTTCTGGAGGCACGGCCATCAAATATCAGCTCCTCATGTTACTCCTATGATCACTTAGTTAAAGCAATGAAAAACCACCTAAGAACTCATGAAGTTAAAACTAGAAATTTTCAGAAACTCACTTAGCCACAGGTGGGTAGAGTCATTTATGATTAGAAGATGATAAATATATGAGGAAGAGAATCTCAGGACTTAGGAAGTTAAGTGGCCATTGGCATCATTTTGGAAGTTATGAAGCAGAGCACATTGCTCATGGAAAGTGAGTCTGGGTACTTAACTCATGAACTCAAGGGCAACAGTATATTAAATTGTTCACAAGGACTTACCCATTTTTAAGGCAAAAACCTGGCTGAAAACTAAAGCCCTGTGGTCTACTCAATTCCTAGAAGTCAGATAGAAAATAAAATCCTGGACAACTTTTTGTAACGTGACTAGTGAGCAGCAGATGTTGCAATTCACTCCCCTGATCATGACTTAAAGCCATGAAAAAAAAAAACAGCAAAAATTTGCTAATAACAACTCTAGTTCTCAAGAAACTCAGCCACAAGTAGGTGCAGATACTAACTGTCAGTAGATGGAAATGGGGTGAGGGAGCAACTTGGCCCCTACATCCAGCCAGGAAATGATCCTGTTTATTCTTTGAGTACTCAGGAAGAAGTAATTCTCTCATGATATTACTTCCCAGAAGCTTTAAAATTGCTTGGAGAATAATGAAAATAAGGAGACCAACTCACAAGTTCTATGGGATATACAGCAAAAGCTGTCCTAAGGGGGAAGTTTACATCTATACATGCCCAAATAGCAAAGATCTTGCTTAAGATACTTAACATAATGATTAAACCAACTAGAAAAGGAGCATCAAGGGGCCCAAAAATAGAAGGAAGAAAATAGTCAAAAGAAGATCAAAAAATAATGAAATAGAAGCCAGAAAGGTGATACAATAAACTAATGAAACCAAGAGTTGGGTCCTTGAAAGGATAAAATGGATAAGCCACTGGCTAGACTCACAAAAAGAAAAAGAGAGAAGCTGTGAAGAACATAACCAGGAACAAGAGAGATGAAAATACAATCTAAGATGGGGAGATACAAATAATCACACATAAATAACATGAATAGCTCTGTGGAAATGAATTGAACAATTTAGAACAGCCTAGAACCATACCATCCACCAAGCCTAACCTAAGAGGAGGCAGATAAACAAGCCAATAACTAGCATAGAAATTAATTAGTAATCAAAAATCTTCCCAAGAATAAGAGCCAGACTCATACAGCTTTACTAATGAATTCTTTAAGACTTTCAAAGAAGAACTAACACTGTTTCTCCAGATAATTGAAAAGGAAGAATCACTCCCAAACATGTTATATAAGCTGAATGTCACACTGGTTCCCAAAGCAGGACAGGAATCTTTCAAAAATGAAATCCATAGAACTTTACCCCGTGGGGAACAATGATGTATAAAATTGCTGAGTAAAATCTTGGCAAATTTAATTCAGTAAAATATCAAGAAAATAATTCAATAAGCCCAAATTGGATTCATCTTTAGGAAACAGGGATGGTTCAACTGCAAATCAAGCAGTGTAATCCACCATATCAACAAAAAGAAAAATAACAATCACATGTAGAGGGTGGTGGCACACCTGGATGAGCACATGCATTACAATATGCAAGGACTAGGGTTTGAGCCCATGGTTCCCACCTGTAAGGGGAAACCTTCCTGAGTGGTGAAGCAGGGCTACAGGCCTCTCTCTGTCTCTCTAATTCAGCATACCTTCTTGATTTCTGGCTGTCTCTAATAAATAAAGACAGTTAAAACTTTAAAAATTATTAAAATCACATGGTTATATCAATTAATCTAGAAAAGGTATTTGAAAAGATCCAAAATCCATTTATGATAAAGACCCTCCAGAAAATGAGGATAGACAATTCCTCAGCATAATGAAAAGCTATTTAAGACAAACTGATAGCTCACATAATTCTCAATGGGGAAAAGCTCAACCCGACACCCAGTGGAATATCACCACTATTATTCAACATAATCCTTAAGGGCCTTGCCTTCAATCAGTCAAAAATGAGATATTAAAGGTACACATGTTGGAAACAAATTACTTAAATTATCCCATTTCCTGATAACATGATAATATATCCACAGAAACCCAAATGCTCCACCACAAAACTTTGGAAAATGATCAGTAAATTCAGCAAAGTATCAGGAAACAAAATCAAAACACATAAATTTGTTGCATATCTGGAAACAAATGTGAGAGTCAGGGAAAAGAATATAAAAGCTCGGGGGGTTCCCAGAAGATGGCGGGCTGAGAAGCTGCTAGTGGCTGAGCTCTGACCACATCTCCTGGAAACAGTAGGATTTTCTACCTTTAGTAGGTCAGCCAATAAGGGGTCCTAGCGGTGACACTGAGGAGGTGACTATAACTTAATTTGGGTTAAGAATTAGAGTAGGAAAAAAGGGAAAGAAAATTTTTTTTCTTCCTTTTAATTTTTAAGCATACCTCCTTCCCCGCCCCTCCCCCCCCCCATAACCAGTCCCTGGGGACCAGCTCCTAGCACGAAGTATCATTAATTCTAAGTCTATACCCTTCTGAAACCTCTGGCCTTTTTTCTTTCTAAGTAGCCCACCCCCCCACCTCACCCCCCATTGATAATTAAATAATTAAAAATAAATACATATGACTGTTCTTTTTCTTATCTTTTTCTTTTCTCTCTCTCTCTCTCTTTCTTTTTTTTCTTCTTTTTCTCATTCTTGTCATCCTTTCTTCCTTAATCCTACAGCTTCCAAAGTCACACCCCCAGCCCCCACACCACCAAACAGTGTGCTTTTTTGAATTCACTGATACACATTTGGGAATTTCCTTTCACTGCTCTTTAATTAAAGCTCTTTTTCTTATCTTTTCCCTTTTCTCTCTCTCTTGTCTCTCTCTCTCTCTTTTTTTGTAATCTTGTCATACACTTCTTCCTTCTTCTTTGCCTTTCTGAATTTGTGAATTATTTTGGGGAAGAAATATGACTCAGAGTGGACTCTCTATGTATGTATCTCTGCTCTAGTTCCCTTTCCCCTCTTGTTTCCACTAGAATATACAATGGATAGTAGATTTGCAAAACTGTCTATTCTTGCTATCCTTTCTTTTCTCTTTCTTCTTCACTGGGATTTGGTTACTATTTATTCACGGATTGGAGAAATTGTTTGGCTAACTGGTAACGATTATAATACTTCAATACTTGCTTCAGTTGCTACTGTAATTCCTGAGGTTGGTGAGTGCAATTGTCATAAAGGTATTTAGTACAGTGTTACTCGTACTCAAGACACAACTGAGGAACAAAAGAACATAAAAAAAAAGAAACACATAAATCAAAAAAATGAGTAGATCAAAAACAAATAAAACTGCTACTCCAATGAATGAAGACAAGAGTCCAGAAGAAACTACAAATCAGCCAGAAGTAACCATAGATAATAAAAGTATGCAAGCAATAATAAACTTATTAATCACAGAAATGAAAACAACATTGGAGGAAAGGAATGGCAGTATTAGGGAAACAACAGTTGAGACCCCCAAGGAAAATACTGATTATCTTGAGGCAATTAGAGAACTGAAAGCTGAAATAGCTGTAATGAGGAAAGAAGCTGAGGGAAGGGAAAGCAGACTAACAGAAGCAGAAAACAGAATTAGTCAGACAGAGGATGAGTTAGAGAAAACAAAGAAAGAGGTGAAAGAGCTTAAAAAGAGATTGAGACACACTGAAAACAACAACAGAGACATATGGGATGATCTCAAAAGAAGTAACATTCATATAATTGGCCTGCCAGATGAAGAAAGAGAGGGAGTGGAAGCAAAAATTCTAGAGGAAATAATAGAAAAAAAACTTCCCAGACCTGAATAACAGAAAGGACATCAAGATTCAAGAGGCCCAGAGAGTACCAAACAGAATCAACCCAGACCAGAAGACACCAAGACACATCATAGTCACAATGAGAAGAAGTAAAGATAAAGGATCCTAAAGGCTGCAAGATAGAAACAAAAAGTCACATACAAGGGAAAACCCATATGATTATCTGCAGACTTCTCCACTCAAACTCTAAAAGCCAGAAGGGAATGGCAAGATATCTATCAAGCCCTGAATGAAAGGGTTTCAACCAAGGATAATTATCCTGCTAGACTTTCATTCAAACTAGATGGAGGGATCAAAAGCTTCTTAGACAAACAACAGTTAAAGGAGGCAACCATCACCAAGCCGGCCCTGAAAGAGGTACTAAAAGACCTCTTATAAACAAGAACATCACTATAATACTTCCAATATATAAGAGCAAACAAAAAAAATTTTTTTTGAACAATGGCACTACTATACATTAAATCCATAATATCAATAAATGTCAATGGCTTAAACTCACCCATCAAAAGGCACAGGGTGGGGGGATGGATCAGAAAACATAACCCAACCATATGCTGCTTGCAAGAATCCCATCTGTCACAACAAGAATAACACAGACTTAAAGTGAAAGGATGGAAAACTATCATACAGGCTAACGGACCACAAAAAAGGGCAGGAACAGCCATTCTCATCTCAGACACGATAGATTTTAAATTAAAGAAAGTAATAAAAGATAGGCAAGGACATTACATAATGATTAGAAGATCAATCAGCCAAGAAGACTTAACAATTATTAACATCTATGCACCCAACGAGGGACCATATAAATACATTAAGCATCTACTGAAAGAATTTCAAAAATACATCAATAGTAATACAATAATAGTGGGAGACTTCAATACCCCACTCTCACACTAGGACACATCAACAAAGCGGAGAAGCAACAAAGATACAAGAGAATTGAATGAAGAGATTGACAGACTAGACATCTTGGACATTTTCAGAGTCCTTCACCCCAAAAAACTGGAATACACCTTCTTTTCAAATCCACACAACACATACTCAAGGATAGACCACATGTTAGGCCACAAAGACAGCATCAATAAATTCAAGAGCATTGAAATCATCCCAAGTATCTTCTCAGACCACAGTGGAGTATAACTAACATTTAACAACAAACAGAAAATTATTAAAAGTCACAGAAAATTATTAAAAGTCACAGAATTTGAAACTAAACAACATACTCCTTAAAAACCACTGGGTCAGAGACCCACTCAAGCAGGAAATTCAAATGTTCCTGGAAACAAATGAAAATGAAGACACAACCTATCAAAATATTTGGGACACAGCTAAAGCAGTACTGAGAGGGAAACTTATAGCCATACAATCACATATTAAACACCAAGAAGAAGCTCAAATGAACGACCTTACTGCACACCTCAGGGACTTAGAGGAAGAGGAACAAAGGAACCCTAAAGCAACCAGAAGGACAGAAATCACTAAAGTTCGAGCAGAAATAAACAACATCAAAAATAAAAGAACCATACAAAAGATCAATGAAGCCAAATGTTGGTTCTTTGAAAGATTAAACAAAATTGACAACCCCCTAGCCAGACTCACCAAACAAAAAAGAGAGAAGACTCAAATTAATATAATTGTAAATGTTGGAGGAGAGATAACAACTGACACCACAGAAATCAAGAGAATAATGCGAACTTCTATAAAGAACTATACGCCACCAGGCTAGAGAATCTGGAAGAAATAGAACAATTCCTAGAAGCATATGCCTTTCCAAAACTGAACCAGGAAGAACTACAAAATCTAAATGCACCAATCACAACAAAGAAATTGAGACCGTTATTAAGAATCTCCCCAACAACAAAAGTCCTGAACCAGATGGCTTCACAAACGAATTCTACAAAACTTTCAGGAAACAGTTAGTACCCATACTTCTTAAGCTATTCCATATGATTGAAGAAACAGGAATACTCCCTTCCAACTTCTATGAAGCCAACATCACCCTGATACCAAAAGCTGATAGGGACAGAACAAAAAAGGAAAACTACAGACCAATATCTCTGATGAACATAGATGCCAAAATATTAAACAAGATCTTGGCCAACGGGATGCAGCAACATATCAAAAAGATTGTTCATCATGACCAAGTGGGATTCATCCCAGGAATGCAAGGCTGGTTCAACATCCATAAATAAATCAATGTCATTCACCACATCAATAAAAGCAAAGCCAAAAACCACATGATTATCTCAATAGATGCAGAGAAAGCCTTTGACAAAATCCAACACCCATTCATGCTCAAAACTCTACAAAAAATGGGAATAGATAGGAAATTCCTCAAGATAGTGGAGTCTATATATAGCAAACCTATAGCCAACATCATACTCAATGGACAGAAGCTGAAAGCATTCCCCCTCAGATCGGGGACTAGACAGGGCTGTCCACTGTCACCATTACTCTTCAACATAGTATTGGAAGTTCTTGCCATAACAATCAGGCAAGAGAAAGAAATCAAAGGAATACAGATTGGAAGGGAAGAAGTCAAGCTCTCACTATTTGCAGATGATATGATAGTATACATAGAAAGACCTAAAGAATCCAGTAGAAAATTACTGGAAGTTGTTAGGCAATATAGCAAGGTATCAGGCTACAAAATCAATGTACAAAAATCAGTGGCATTTCTTTATGCAAACACTAAATCTGAAGAAGAAGACATCCAGAAATCACTCCCATTTACTGTTTCAGCAAAATCAATCAAATACCTAGGAATAACGTTGACCAAAGAAGTGAAAGACTTGTATGCTGAAAACTATGAGTCACTACTCAAAGAAATAAAAACTGATACCAAGAAATGGAAAGATATCCCATGCTCATGGATTGGAAGAATAAACATCATCAAAATGAATATTCTCCCCAGAGCCATATACAAATTTAATGCAATACCCATCAAAATTCCACCAAGCTTCTTTAAGAGAATAGAACAAACACTACAATCATTTATCTGGAACCTGAAAACACCTAGAATTGCCAAAACCATCTTGAGGAAAAGAAACAGAAATGGAGGCATCACACTCCCAGACCTTAAACTATATTCTAAAGCCATCATCATCAAAACAGCATGGTACTGGAACAAAAATAGGCACACAGACCAGTGGAACAGAATTGAAAGCCCAGAAGTAAATCCCAACACCTATGGGCATCTAATATTTGATAAGGGGGCCCAAAGGATTAAATGGAAAAAGGAGGCTCTCTTCAATAAATGGTGCTGGGAAAACTGGGTTGGAACATGCAGAAGAATGAAATTGAACCACTTTATCTCACCAGAAACAAAAATCAACTCCAAATGGATCAAAGACCTAGATGTCAGACCAGAAACAATCAAATACTTAGAGGAAAACATTGGTAAAACACTTTCCCACCTACACCTCAAGGACATCTTTGATGAATCAAACCCAATTGCAAGGAAGACTGAAGCAGAAACAAACCAATGGGACTACATCAAATTGAAAAGCTTCTGCACATCCAAAGAAACTATTAAACAAACAAAGAGACCTCTCACAGAATGGGAGAAGATCTTCACATGCCAGACATCAGACAAGAAACTAATCACCAAAATATATAAAGAACTCAGCAAACTTAGCACCAAAAAAGCAAATGACCCCATCCAAAAATGGGCAGAGGATATGAACAAAACATTCACCTCAGAGGAGATTCAAAGGGCTAAAAAACATATGAAAAACTGCTCTAGGTCACTGATTGTCAGAGAAATGCAAATTAAGACAACACTAAGATAAAACCTCACTCCTGTAAGAATGGCATACATCAAAAAGGACAGCAGCGACAAATGTTGGAGAGGATGTGGGGACAGAGGAACCCTTTTACATTGCTGGTGGGAATGTAAATTAGTACAGCCTCTGTGGAGAGCAGTCTGGAAAACTCTCAGAAGGCTAGACATGGACCTTCCATATGACCCAGTAATTCCTCTCCTGGGGTTATACCCCAAGGACTCCATAACACCATACCAAAAAGAGGTGTGCACTCCTATGTTCATAGCATCACAATTCATAATAGCTAAAACCTGGAAGCAACCCAGGTGCCCAACAACAGATGAGTGGCTGAGAAAGCTGTGGTATATATACACAATGGAATACTATCCAGCTATCAAGAACAATGAACCCACCTTCTCTGACCCATCTTGGAAAGAGCTAGAAGGAATTATGTTAAGTGAGCTAAGTCAGAAAGATAAAGATGAGTACGGGATGATCCCACTCATCAACAGAAGTAGAGTAAGAAGATCTGAAAGGGAAACTAAAACCTATCCCATCTCATCCCTACAATGACTTCTTTACAAGCTATTTTTAATATATGATTAATTGTAAAATGACTTAAAATTAAGGAAATACTGTACTTAATTTGCAGTATTTATAGAAATAGCCTAATTATGCCATTTTAATATATTTTTGAATTGTTTAATTATGCTAGATAATATCAATTTCATATGAAAATTACCCATTTTTCTAGCTTGAGCTTGTTTTCGGTTTTCACTCCTAACAATCATTTACTTTTAACCTTTAAATTTTAAAATTGAAAATACTATTAAATAATCAAGAGTAAACTATGTCACTGGTCTGAAAGTTGATACAGCTGTAGTACACAGGAGTCTAAGCATGAGATCCTTAGTTTGATCCCTGGGTACTGTACCTGCCAAAGAGGTACTGTGGTTCTCCCTCTCTCTGATTAACACACACACACACACACACACACACACACACACACACACACACACGTATTTTAAGTATTAACCATGTTAGAGTTGAGTTTATTGTCTAGAAGTGGGAGATTGACTCTCAAATCCAATCACTAATTAGCTAAGGATTCAAGGGGTTATGAGGGTAAACACATGTGTTGGAGGCATGAAGTCTTGATTTAATCTCTAGCACCACACAAAAAGGCAGAGTAATACTCTGATTTCACTTCATCTCAAATACACAATAGAAATGTTGAATGAATGAGGTTAGCAAGGTCAAGAGAAAAATACAAAATACAAACTGACAGTTATTTCAAACTATTTCTAGGGTACATGTGGGGTGAGCAGATTATGTGGGATTAAAGCTAAACATGGGAAATTAGAGCTCTGGTCTGCACAGCACAGATCCATTTTGCCTCTATGCTCAGCAATCAGTGAAGGTAGCTCCCAGTGCTAGAGGAAAAAAGGGAGTTTAGGACCTGTCAAACTTTGACTCAGAGTTTTTAGCCTTCTGAATCTTAGGCAAGGACACACCAAAAGATAGGGAGCATTTGCAACCATAAGAAAGCCCAAACCCAGCCCAAACTGCTCCACCACAAAATACATAAACAAAGAAAAGCCTAGATTACAACAATAGCATCATCTGCTGGCCAGTAATAACCAGCACAATAAATGTGTAAGCAGAGAAACAGTAAAACTAAACAGCTAATCATGCCATATCAGTCACATAGAAATGAAACAGAGGGATGCCAAGGAATTACTGATGTAGAGATACTATCAGAGAAAGACTACAGAAAGCTAATTATGAAGACTCTCCAAGAACCTAAGCATAGTATGAAGAAACATACTCAAGTTGAAGAATTTTTTCACTATGTAATGAAGAAGCACAAAAGAAGATCTCAGAAGAGTTTTCTAAGAAGTTAGAGAGCATGAAACAGAAACTTCAATCAGAATTCGCTAAGCAGTTAGGAAGCATGAAAGAAAGCCTTCAAACCGAACTGCAGGGTGTGAAAGACACTCTGAGTGCAGTTCAAGCTCAGGTATAAGACTGAGGAATTAGACTCATATGCAGAAGAAAGAATTTTCAATCTAGAAGATACAATTCATCCACTCTTTAAATTTAAAGATGAAGGGAGGACAAGTTTAGAAAGAATGAAGTGACTCTCTGTGAAATTGCAGACTTCATCACTTTAGACAGAGAGAAATTAAGAGAGGTGGGGGAAATACAGAGGGAGATAAAGGAAGAGAAAGAGCACTGTTTAACTTCTTGTGAAGCCCCCCCCCCCGGCCCACGGGTCCAGGGGTTTGAACACGAGTCCTTATGTAGGTAATGTGCAGTACACCAGGTGCACCATTTATGGTCCTAAAACTGACTTTTAAGCCACTAAAACTGTAGGCTTTCTGGAGGGGTGATCTCTAGGAGAAAGGTAACGGACCGGTTCTTTCTCACTCACGCAAGGGACCACATGAAGTAAAGACACTGGGGAGAACTGCAGTGTGCTCAGATCTCAGATCTCATTTATTAGCAGGTAGGCAAAGGTTTAAATAGAAAACCAAACAAGGAACATTATTCAAATATGTCAGAAATTACAGGTTTCTTAAAGGTCAGCTTGCCCCTATGGTAGGGGGCTGGTATGACAAGAACTGATGCAGATACATAAAGGTCAAGATAATTAGTCTCCTGATGCAGGCATTTAATTACCCAAAGGCATTTGAGGGGAGAATAGGGGTTGAACCAGTTAAGGCAAGATAGAGAGAAAATAAGCAAGGTTTGATGCAAATTGAGGACATCAAAGGGCACTGCTAGGAGTGTGCAATAAGGTGTGTTCTCTGTGATCAGAAGGTGAGGTGGCAAACGCTAGAAGAAGAAGAAGGTGAGGTGAACTTTGAGTAAGTGAATCTTAAAGTAGGCGGCCATGTGGCCTGCAGTTAATGAAGAGAAGTATTGAGGTCTCTGTGGGCTTGAGAGACTAACAAGGCAAGCTTAGTCTGAGAGACTTTTTCCCTCTTGGCTCACCTCTATGACGAGAGAGACTTACAAGCGGGGTGTCTATCCAGACCTCCATCCAAGGATGGGAGAGCTCCTCTATGCTCTACCAAGCTATCACATAGTCCCACAAAACCCAAGCAAGCATTGAATGGATAGATGTATATGATGTTTGAGAAGATGGTCCTTTGGCCTGAACTCTGTACTTAGCCCCAAAAGCTCCTACTGAAGAAATTTTGGGATGACTATTTGAACTTTCGTGGCATCTAAAATGGAACTGATCCAATGTCAATATAGGCTTCCTTTGCTGAAGATGTCTCCTTCAGCTCATTGCTTTTAAAAAGGCCTGTATATGGAGATTGGGTGGTGGGAATTGTGTGGAGTTGTACCCCTACTACCTTATGGTTTTGTTCATTAATCCTTTCTTAAATAAAAATTTAAAAAAAAGGACTGTATATATGAAAATGCACCCTTGATTTATTGCATAGATTTGAGCAACATGTACTAACATTTCTTTCCTAAGTAGATACTACAACATGCCATTAAGTCTTATGTTGCTTAGTCTCCATTCTGAGAGATTCTGAGAGGTTGCTGACCTTTTGAAGACATGGAATATGACCAGATTAGAGACTAGAAGTATTTGTATTTATGAGAATAACTCACATCTTTATCTACTAGTGAATACCTCTATTCTAATGTAGTTCAAATGTTACTGAAAAAGGTAAATTTATGGCCTATTTGTTTTGGATAAGTGATAACATGAATAGTTACACATCATTTAACTATGTTTGTGTCAATAATAGGCATGCAATATGACAGTGGCAGTACCATATACTCTTAGTGTATAGACTATACCCTTTAGTTCTGAGTAATTACACTCTGACATCTGAAAATGATAAATCACTTAAGAACACATTTCTCAGTTGTTAAATGATGCATGACTGTATTCACAAAACTGAACAGTATCAAAAAATGATTTGATAGAAAATCAACTGATGTGGCCATGAAAATTTGGACATGGACTTCAGAATTCTTTGATGAATGTATTTTACCATATGGCATACATGTAGGTAAAGAAATATAGAGAGATAATAAATATTAAATCATGTCAAATATGCTATTACAAAAGTGTTTTTTTCACAAGGGAGAATGTCGTAACCAGTTCTGTCCCCATTTTACAAGTTGAGTTTCAATCATCAAGTCGATAGTATTATTATAATTTTATAACTAAGGTTTCAATTGAAGGACACTTTTGTACTTTGTCTTCTTAGTGTAATGTGATTGCTCCGAGAATGAATATGCTATTGTTTATTTTGACATATATTACCAGGCAGTTCACAAGAAAATCTGTATTCACATTTCTATCAAGAATGTGGAAGTTCTGCTTTCTTTTATCTTCTCAGCTGTTTTAATCTTCTCCCATCAGGTCTAAAAATCTGTTTCATTTTGTGTTTTGTTTGTGTGTTAGTTATTAAAGCATTTAATTTAAATGAGTTACCGTTCTCTTTTTATTGATTTATTTTTACTGGATAGAGACAGAGAGAAATTGAGAGGGGAGGGGGGACTTAGAGGAAAAGAGACAGTTCTACTTCACCACTCATGAAGCTTTCCCACTGCAGGTGGGGACCAGGGGTTTGAACCCAGGTCCTTGTGCACTGTAGTGTGTGTGTGTGCCCTTAACCAGGTGCATCACCGTCTGGCTCCAATAGCTTATCAGTTCTTACAACATTATTTCCCCCAGTAATTTGAAACAGATTTTAATATATGTATTTTCTCCAATAATTTGAAATAACATATTAGCAGACACTGGTAAATGTCTTCCATAAGTTATGTTCTTCTCTTTATTCTGGTTATATAACTAGACCACAGTTCCTGGTATCTCTCGCAACTGAGTGAAACCACGTTTGAATTTCAGCGAATGGCATTCAAGTTAAGGTGAATGTCATTTATCCGTGAGGCTTTTAAATAGTGCCATAAAAAATTAGGACACTTGGTGATTTCAAGCACTGGAGTATATTCTCTCTTGCTTCAGGAGGTTAGAAGTCAATAATCAAAATACTGGCAGGGGCATGCTTTTTCTGAAGAAGATAAGAATTTTTCCCTAATTCTCCTTATTTCTTGATAATTGGCAACAATTATTGTTATTGTTTGGCTTGTAACTGCATCACTCCAGTTATATCTCATTCCTCAGAAAACATTATCAGTATATCTCTTTTGTTCTCAAGAACACCAGCCATTAAATTTAGAACTCATCCTAAAGTCAGAATAATTTTATTCTGAGTTCCTTGAGTAATTCTATCTGTAAAAGACTTTTCCAAATAAGGTCCTGTTCTGAGGTTCCAGGTAAAAATGAATTTCACTGGACATTATGTAGCCACTATAATTGCCAGGGCTCCTACAAGATATTGTTGTTATTTAATGTTCTATTTTTTACTGTCAATGCAGCTGATAAATCTCCGGGTTGTTAAATTTCAGACTTTAGCATGCACCAGAAGCACCTGTGGCCTTGTTAAAACAAACAAAATGTTAATACCCGCCACCCAGTTTGTTACTAAGTAGGTCTGAGATGGAACACATTACTTTCATTTCTCATCTGTCCACAAGTGGTTTTGATGTTGTTTTGGTACTGGATTTGACAGCATAATTTGGAAAGTTATCGAAAAAAGTCCAATTTGATGAAAAAATTCTCCTTTGGACTTTCGTGTGTGAGAGTAGTAAGTGATTGAAAGCCTATCCTATGCTGACCAATATAACTACTTTTCCATATAACATTAAATTTTCATAGTGCTGGGTATAGTGCTAAACTATCAAATTTGCTTCATTCAACTGTCTCTTTGTGCATAATTACAATGTTGGCTAATTGTGGAAGCTTCATAAAATGTTTTAATTCTGGTAGAGGGAGTAATCTATTACTTTTGTTTCTCCTAGATTTCCTGTTGTTCTTTTATACTCACACATACATATACAATTCAAATATTTTTATCATGTTCAGAACATTTACAAAATCCATTTGACTCTGAAATGGAACTGCAACACAATTAAATACTCATTTGGGGACTATTTGGTGTTTTTACAGTATTGAAAAGTTACAGGAATAAGCATATTTCTGCATTTCCTTAAAACATCTCCCTTATCTCTGAGTATAATTCTATCTAAAGTTTTCTTTATGCAGGTAATGTGAACTTCTTAAAGTTGCCCCTAGTGATTTTAAATATTTCTTACTGTTTTGGTTTATTACTTTACAATTTTTGCTGTTATAGGACACAATTGTTGATATTTGTACTATATTTTCTTTTACACATAACCTCCCACAGGTTATATTGAGGTTCTATCGTCTCATGCCCTTAATTAGTTCTGGCATCCAAATATATGAATCTAATAGAAAGTAATGATTTTTTTCTTTTTGCCAATATTTATATCCTGTTTTTATTTTTTCAATAAATTCTAGGGTAATGTCAAATAATTCTGGACTCTACTGATTAAATAGACTGCTAGTGCATGACTAAAATTGCTCGGTAAAATATCAATTTTAAATTCTAAAGCCAGGGAATTTAACATGAAGTCTTAGTACAAAGACCCACCCATTTGAAATCCATAAGCATCGGAATGTGATGAATACCTAATATGAGACACTAATTTTCAACTTGAGGTACATAGTTGCAAGAGTATACACATATAAGACATAAGATGATTCATGAGGCTATCAGAAGAAAAACATAATAGAATGAAGTTTATAAATTTTACTACAATAGAAACATTCATGTTGAACACTGGCAGCTAATAGCTAATATATTCCATAATAAATACTGTTCTAGGTGATCAATTTGTATAGGTATTTTAAATGTCCAAGTGTTCACTGAGGTATATTTTATTTCTATTTTTATACTGAAGAAACCACTTCAGGAGTTTATTTGATGTCTTTAAGTTTAAAATAGAGGATATAGGTTTTAAACTTCTGCACACTGAATTTAGAGATATCATTCTCAAGTTTTGTAGTATACTCTTCGATTACAATTTGTTATACAAAATAGAAGTATATACTTTATATATAAGTACATTCACATATATCACAGTATGTATGTTCAAAATTTATTTCATTTCTCTGAAATCTTCTTCACAACTTTGTTCCAATACCCATGCATTGATGACATGCACATCTGAAAACAATGGCTCTTATTTCAGGTCGCAGAAGGTGAGGGCATATATCTATGTGATGGAGCCTTGAGATTGCTATGTTCAGGCCCTTCTATCTACTTATTGTTCTAGTAACTTGTATTGTCAACATTTTTCACCATAGACCCTCAAACTAAGAATCAGTTTCCATAGACTTGGAAATACCTTCTGGTCCAATCCCTGTGGAAAACAGTCTGGAGATTCATCAGAACACTAGAAACGGACTTACCTTATGACTCAGCAATCCCTCTCCTGGAGATATATCCAGGGGAAACAAAGATACCTATCCAAAAAGACCTATACAAACCTATGCTCATAGTAACACAGTTTGTGTGAGCCTAAACTTTAAAGCAACCCAGATGCCCCAAAACAGATGAGTGAATAAGAAAGTTGTGGTACATATATATAATAGAATACTATGCAGCTATTAAATATGATGAGGTTATCTCCTTTGCAATAAATATGTTGACCAGAACCTGAAGGTATCATACTGAGTAAGATAAGCCAGAAAGAGAAGGACGGATACTGGATAAATCCACTTATAGGTGGAACTCAAGATAAAAGGAAGTAAAGAAAAACATAAAGTGAAACTTGGAATTGATGTGGTGCATTGCTGCAAAGCAATTTCCCAAAGAGCTCTGGGAAAGGGGCAAGATAAAGGGACATGGGGTCCTGGTGTCTGATGGGAGAGGAATACATAGGTTAGGGGAATGAGTGTTTCCCAGATACCCAGATACCTATCATGGGAATGTAAGGGGCTGTATTTATGTGTCAGCAACTTTACTGTAAGCCATGAAGGCCCCAATAAAAAAAGTAAATACTCATCTTACAATGATAGGTTAAAAATACTTTTTAAAATTTAAAAAGACATAGTTAAGAACACTTCCCTCCCAGATCATCAACTCCTCTTGTTTCTACAATGTTCTAACTGGCTTAATTTATACAAACACAAAATTTGAATATTACATGCTCTACAATAATTTTTCACTAGTTGAAGGCTGAAATAGTTGAATATGTTTGCTTCTTTTCTTTTCTTTTGTGTCCTTTCTCCCCCCACTTGAAACTGAGCAGTCAAACATGTATTTTATAATTCCCATTTCTCAAAATTACCACCATAATTAAAAGAGGTAATATACTTAATGAACCCAGTCAAATCTTTGGAACAAAAGAGGCATTTACAAAAGCTGACTTCTACGTTAATTAACATAGATCCTTCTTGACATGAATATTGTTTAGTTTAAGGCATATATGCATGTTTAGCAGTCAACAGAGTAAATATATCACTATTATCACCATATAGATTTACCCTCTACTGGAAAACATTCAAATACTTCTGCTTACCCTTCAGTTCCAATTTTCCCCTTCTAGACATAGATTTCCATTTATCACATACAATAATAACTCATCAACTAACTTTAGTTTCTGAAGCACAGTAACAAAACCTAAAGCAAATCCCAAAGACAGCCTAAGAGAAGACTACATTTCAAAAGACAGAAAACAATGTCTTTATGCTCTGTATGATTCAAAGTTAATAACAAAAAAGTTTTATATTTTATTTTTTTTCCCTTTAAGCTTCTGGGGAAGTCTTGCTAGTCTAGATGTATTTCAACTTTCTATAGACTTAAACAAATAATGAGGTCTAGATCTCTAGAGTCCTCATGATTTTATTTTTTTACTTTCACTTAGTAGAAAGGAGAGAAATGGAGAGAGAATGGGACAGGGTGGGAGAGACAGAGAGGCATCTATAGCTTTCCACCACAGAAGGGGACCAGGGACTTGAACCAGAACCAGGGTCTTTAGACATGGTAATGCGTTTTCTCATTACCACTCAGCCCCTAAATAATTTTATATAGCAGATAATGCAGTATACCTTTCACTCAATATGTAGAAATATTTCTTATTTAACCTACGTATACCTACTTATACTTGAAAGTGACTATAAAACAGACATAGCAGTCAGTGTTTCTTCAGTCATTGTTTATTGTCATGGAAATGTGTTATACCATCCTAGAAGTGTTTATAGGGGATTATCTTTGTGACAGGTATGATCTATTTAGCAGAGATCTAATTAACCAGGTTTCATTATATTTTTACCACCTAACTGTTCTCACTCCGCTCCTTTCAGGAAAGTAATATTTTCTCTAACCAATTACTTATGACATGTAATTAGTAACTACCAGCTTTGCAGTACTAAAAAACTTTAATAATTATAATTCTTTAACTCTGAAAGAGCACTAGATATAAGCTTACTGAGTGAATCACTGGGAAAGGTGATTTGTATTCACTGATGAGTTATGCCAGTTGAGACCTAATTCGCCTAATTAAAACACAGAACAGGACTAGAGAAAGTGAGAAGTAAAATCTTCACTGTGATTTCAAGTAATACGTTAGTTACTACTATGCGACAAGGGACCACCATTCTCAAAATATATTTTAAGTCCATTGTAATCAAAACTGCCTGGTACTGGAACAAAAGTAGACACACAGATCAGTGGAACTAAGATCCCAGAAATAAACCCTTACACCTATGGATACCTTTTTTTTTTTTTTTAACTATGTTCTCTCTCTCTTTTTAAAATCTTTATTTATAGATAGAGATAAACAGAAATGGAGAGAGAAGTGGGTGGTAGAGGGGGAGAGAGACAGACAACTGCAACCCTGCTTCACCACTCGTGAAGCTTTCTGCCCCTGCAGGTGGGAACTGGGGGTTGGAAACTTGGGTCCTTGCTCACTCTAGCATGTGTGCTCAACCAGGTGTGCCACCACCTGGGTGCTGGACATCTAATTTTTGACAAGGGGGCCCAAACTATAATGTGGAGAAAGGAGAGTCTCTTCAATAAATGCTATTGGGAAAATTGGGCTGAAATGTGCAGAAGAATGAAACAGAACCACCACATATTACCAGAAACAAAAGTCAACTCCAAATGGATCAAAGACCTGGATGGTAGACCAGAAACTATCAAATACTTAGAGGAAAGTATTGATAGCATTCGTTTCCATCTAAATCTCAAGGGCATCTTTGAGGATATAGACCCAATTGCAAGGAAGACTAAAACAAAAAATAACTTAGATAAGAAAAAGTCTCAGAATCCCTTAATAATGTCACTGAGATTTTGGTTTGTTGCTTATGAGATATGCTAGTCTTTTGCATGTGTTTGTTGATTAAAAAAAAAAAAATCCATCAGGATGGAGAGATAGTTTGCCCAGCAGAGCACACACCATGTTATGAGTGTGGTCCAGGGTTTAACTCCAGACAATGTGTGGAAGCATTATGGACAATGGAGTCCTGTGGTGGTGTCTCCCTCTTTCTTATCTCCTCCTCCCTTTTTCTTTCTTTCTAAGTAATATTTAACACTTAATTTTGAGGATTGGGGAGGCTATTCAGTAGTCTGACACACAGGTGAGGACGTGGGCTCATTCCTTGGCACTGCCTTAAAATTTTATTTAAAAACTAATTTTAATTAAACAGAATTATCATCATATATACAAATACTTCTAAATCATTTTATGTATAAGTACAGCATTCAAAACATGCCCATTCTTTAGCTATAGTGTTTCCACATACAGGCCAATAGACTAATCAACAAAATGTATTTAGTATTTATCATGTTTACCTAAGCATTCTGTCTTTGAATTTTGTGTTTGTTTCATAGTGTTTCAGTAAAATAAAGCTTCACTAAAAAAGAAAAGAAAAAGCCAGTGGGACTAGTTCAAACTGAAAAGCTTCTGCACAGCAATAGGAACCACCACCAAAACAAAGAGACCCCTTACAGAATGGGAGGAGATCTTTATGTGCCATAGATCAGACAAAAGACTAATAACCAAATATATAAACTCAGAAGAAAAAGACCCCACTAGAGTTTAGTAAATATTTTTCTAAGCCTCTTTGGCACAATTTGTTTCTACTGTTGAAAAAACCCATAAAATTGGCAACACATCTTCAAATACCCAAATCCAATTGCAAAACAAAAATAAGCCAACTGGACTATATCAAACTGAAATGCTTCTGTACACACCATTAAAACAAAAAGATTTTCTAAAGGAGAGAATATCTTTACATGTCACACATTAGACAAAGGAATAATAACCAAAACTTCTAAATAACTCACCAAATTCATCTTTAGCAACAAAAACAATAACAACACATCAATTTCATTAAGAAATGGGACAGAGTCTTCACCAATGAAGTAACCCAAACGACCACCAGAGACAAGAAAATTGTTCAATGTCACTGATTATAAAAGAAATGCACTTAGACCTGGGTACTCTCCTCACCTACTACCTATTTCACTTTCTTCAATCACTTCAAGGCTAACCATGTCAGACAAGTAAGGACTACAAAAGCTGGATAAGGACAGTAGACTTTAATGATGGCTCTTTTGTTTATTATCAGGCCTCCTCATCCACTGAGGCCCTAGTCAAGGAATCCTGGGATTCCCACACAGACATGATGGATCTAGACCTCTAATAGATTCCTCTCACCACTGTCACTGGTCATCTCTATCAAGAAGAACATAATGGACCTGTATGTGGGCCCCCATAGGACCTTGCCCTCAATGTGGATCAACAACAGTAGGGACTGCCCCATTCCTGGAAGGGAGGTTGGGCCAAAATCCTCTACCACTGGAGGAAGATGGGTCTGACAATGGGTGTGGCCTAGAATGTTCCTAGCTATGACAAAAGAATGCAAACTCAGACCTACAGGCATGCAGAGGTTACACAGGTTACTGCACTGAATGTAGGCCTGGGATCAAATCAATGGGGTTTACAGTTAACAATATATATACACTTTTCCAAGATTTGGGAGCTACTCTCTGCCCTGATCCTGCTTTCTAGTCCTATTTCCAACCCTGACACCATCTCCCCAGATAAAACCTTTGGCCCACCTGTATGTTAGCTATTGGGCTCAGGCAAAAATTAGTAATGCCATGGGCCCCTTGGAATATACCTAAGATAGATCTCCTCACTTTTTCCAAAATGGAGACTCCCAAATCTCATCTGCTATATTCTTCCCTTTAGGTTCCAGATTTTTAAACAACTTGCACTTCATTATACTTTAATGTTTTTCAGACACCAAGTTGCAGATGTTATCATGACGCAAACTTTACTTCTCTGGGCAAAGGACCTCACCAATATGTCCTGGAACTCCACCTTTCCGGACCCTGCCCCACTAGGGAAAACAGAAATGGGCTAAGGGGATGGATCTACCTGCCAATGCCCAATGACCAGCAGAAAAGCAATTACAGAATCCAGACCTCACATCTTTTGTACTCCATAATGATCCTGGGTCTATGATTCCAGAGGAACAAAGAATAGGAAAGATTTCAATGGAGGGAATGGGATATGGAACTCTGGTGGTGGGAAATGTGTGGGATTGTATCCCTCTTATCCTATGGTTTTGTTGATATTTTTCTATTTTTTATTTTATATATGAATTAAATAAAAAAGAGAATATATATAAATGAAATGCAAAAAAAGAAAGAAAGAAAGAAAGAAAGAAAGAAAGAAAGAAAGAAAGAAAGAGGAACAGGAAAAGGAAAAGAAAGAAATCAAAGGGAGTTTGGACTTTACGCCTCTGAGATTATCACACTCTAGGAATGACAGGCATGCCAAGTGTTATTAAGAATAAGAAGGGAGCTGATAGGGACAGAACAAAAAAGGAAAACTACAGACCAATATCTCTGATGAACATAGATGCCAAAATATTAAACAAGATCTTGGCCAACCGGATACAGCAACACATCAAAAAGATTGTTCATCATGACCAAGTGGGATTCATCCCAGGAATGCAAGGCTGGTTCAACATCCATAAATCAATCAATGTCATTCATCACATCAATAAAAGCAAAGCCAAAAACCACATGATTATCTCAATAGATGCAGAGAAAGCCTTTGACAAAATCCAACACCCATTCATGCTCAAAACTCTACAAAAAATGGGAATAGATGGGAAATTCCTCAAGATAGTGGAGTCTATATATAGCAAAACTACAGCCAACATCATACTCAATGGAGAGAAGCTGAAAGCATTCCCCCTCAGATCGGGGACTAGACAGGGCTGTCCACTGTCACTGTTACTCTTCAACATAGTATTGGAAGTTCTTGCTATAGCAATCAGGCAAGAGAAAGAAATCAAAGGGATACAGATTGGAAGGGAAGAAGTCAAGCTCTCACTATTTGCAGATGATATGATAGTATACATAGAAAGACCTAAAGAATCCAGTAGAAAATTACTGGAAGTTGTTAGGCAATATAGCAAGGTATCAGGCTACAAAATCAATGTACAAAAATCAGTGGCATTTCTTTATGCAAGCACTAAATCTGAAGAAGAAGACATCCAGAAATCACTCCCATTTGCTGTTTCAGCAAAATCAATCAAATACCTAGGAATAAAGTTGACCAAAGAAGTGAAAGACTTGTATGCTGAAAACTATGAGTCGCTACTCAAGGAGATAGAAACTGATACCAAGAAATGGAAAGATATCCCATGCTCATGGATTGGAAGAATAAATATCATCAAAATGAATATTCTCCCCAGAGCCATATACAAATTTAATGCAATACCCATCAAAGTTCTACCAGACTTCTTTAAGAGAATAGAACAAACACTACAATCATTTATCTGGAACCTGAAAACACCTAGAATTGCCAAAACCATCTTGAGGAAAAGAAACAGAAATGGAGGCATCACACTCCCAGACCTTAAACTATATTCTAAAGCCATCATCATCAAAACAGCATGGTACTGGAACAAAAATAGGCACACAGACCAGTGGAACAGAATTGAAAGCCCAGAAGTAAATCCCAACACCTATGGGCATCTAATATTTGATAAGGGGGCCCAAAGGATTAAATGGAAAAAGGAGGCTCTCTTCAATAAATGGTGCTGGGAAAACTGGGTTGGAACATGCAGAAGAATGAAATTGAACCACTTTATCTCACCAGAAACAAAAATCAACTCCAAATGGATCAAAGACCTAGATGTCAGACCAGAAACAATCAAATACTTAGAGGAAAACATTGGTAAAACACTTTCCCACCTACACCTCAAGGACATCTTTGATGAATCAAACCCAATTGCAAGGAAGACTAAAGCAGAAACAAACCAATGAGACTACATCAAATTGAAAAGCTTCTGCACATCCAAAGAAACTATTAAACAAACAGAGAGACTCCTCACAGAATGGGAGAAGATCTTCACATGCCAGACATCAGACAAGAAACTAATCACCAAAATATATAAAGAGCTCAGCAAACTAAGCTGCAAAAAAACAAATGACCCCATGCAAAAATGGGCAGAGGAAATGAACAAAACATTCATCACAGAGGAGATCCAAAAGGCTAACAAACATATGAAAAACTGCTCTAGGTCACTGATTGTCAGAGAAATGCAAATTAAGACAACACTAAGATACCACCTCACTCCTGTAAGAATGGCATACATCAAAAAGGACAGCAGCAACAAATGCTGGAGAGGATGTGGGGACAGAGGAACCCTTTTACATTGCTGGTGGGAATGTAAATTGGTACAGCCTTTGTGGAGAGCAGTCTGGAAAACTCTCAGAAGGCTAGACATGGACCTTCCATATGACCCAATAATTCCTCTCCTGGGGTTATACCCCAAGGACTCCATAGCACCCAACCAAAAAGAGGTGTGTACTCCTATGTTCATAGCAGCACAATTCATAATAGCTAAAACCTGGAAGCAACCCAGGTGCCCAACAACAGATGAGTGGCTGAGAAAGCTGTGGTATATATACACAATGGAATACTATCCAGCTATCAAGAACAATGAACCCACCTTCGCTGACCCATCTTGGACAGAGCTAGAAGGAATTATGTTAAGTGAACTAAGTCAGAAAGATTAAGATGAGTATGGGATGATCCCACTCTTCAACAGAAGCTGACTTAGAAGATCTGAAAGGGAAACTAAAAGCAGGACCTGATCAAATTGTAAGTAGGGCACCAAAGTAAAAACCCAGTGGTGAGGGGTAGACATGTAGCTTCCTGGGCCAGTGGGGGGTGGGAGTGGGCGGGAGGGATGGGTCACAGTCCTTTGGTGGTGGGAATGGTGTTTATGTACACTCCTAGCAAAATGTAGACATATAAATCAGTAGTTAATTAACATGAGAGGGGGAAATCAATTGTATGTCTCAAAGTTTCTCAAAATGCAAACTGAATCTTTTTAATATATAGGCTACGTATTTGATATGCGGACTCTCAAAAGCCTAGACCAAGTAGATTAGAAGCTTCCAATAGCACAGTTATATACAAGATACTGGATACTGTACAGCAAACCATAAAAAAGGGACTTTTCAAAGTTAACCCAATTAACAAATAATGTGATAATAATATTAACTATTGATTGTCTTTTTGAACCCTAAGACAGCAGGAACCTCACATCTTCACTATAGTGCCCCTACTTCCCCCAGTCCTGGCACCCTTGGATAGGGCCCACTTTCCCGTATGCATCTCCCAATCCAAACCAAATAATATTGCATCCGCCGATCACAACCTAACCAAAGCAACGATTGCCATCTCAACATGCTTAACCTCAGACTGTATCCAGAGACTTCACGTGTGGAATCACAACCCTTCAGCTTCAATACTCGGGTGAGACCTTTCCTTTAATAGTACACTCTAATTTCATCTCAGGTAGTTCACTTTCTAACAAAGTCCCATAACCTAGATATACACCAGTTTCTGTGAGAGAGAGCTTATGTGCACACGTATCCATAAATTACTGCAAAATATATACCTGAAAGCAGGATTACACTAGAGTTTGCAGTGAGTACCTCCCTAACACTTCCTCTCCACTATTCCAAGCTTGGGATCCATGATTGCTCAACAAATTGTTTGGCTTCATATGTTAAGTCTCTTTTCAATCACCAGGTTCCAGATGCCACCAGGATGCTGGCTAGGCTTCCCCGGATTGAAGACCTCACCAACGTGTCCTGGAGCTCAGCTTCCCCAGAGACACACCCTACTAGGGAAAGAGAGAGGCAGACTGGGGGTATGGACCGACCAGTCAACGCCCATGTTCAGCGGGGAAGCAATTACAGAAGCCAGACCTTCTACCTTCTGCAACCCTCAACGACCCTGGGTCCATGCTCCCAGAGGGATAGAGAATGGGAAAGCTACCATGGGAGGGGGTGGGTTATGGGGATTGGGTGTTGGGAATTGTGTGGAGTTGTACCCCTCCTACCTTATGCTTTTGTTCACTAATCCTTTCTTAAATAAAAAATTAAAAAAAAAAAGAATAAGAAGGGAAAGGAATTCTTCTCCTTCTCCTCCTCTTTCTCTGCCCTCGGCCCCTCCCCCTTCCTCCTCCTTCCTCTGAATGATGCCTAAATGGTTTATCTCTGGAGATTGGTACCAGCCCTATGAATTCACTGCTTCTGGTGGCCACTTTTTTTTTTTTCATTTTATTGTGTAGGACAGAGAGAAACTGACAAAAGAGAGAGAGATAGAGAGGGAGAGATAAAGAGAAACACCTGCAGACCTGCTTCACCGCTTAGAGCTAGGAGCTCAAATCCAGATCCTTGAGGTGGTCCTTGCCTTAATACTGTGTTTGCCCTGGTACACCACAACCTGACCCCAGTTTTTATTATTTTAAATAAATATTGTTATTTAACTTTCATTTACCCATTCATTTATTGAATACAAACAGAAATTAAGAAAGAAGGGGGACATAGAGAGGAGAAGAGAGATACCTGCAGCACTGATTCACCACTCATGTAGCTTCCATCCACAGATGGGGGCCTGGGGATTAAACCCAGCTCCTTATAACATGTGTGCTCAACCAAGTACCAAAAGGAACTGTTAGAATGCTAGTGGAGATGCAAATTGGTCCAATTCCTGTGGAAAACAGTCTGGAATCTTCTTGGAACACTAGAAATGGACATACTTTATGAACCTGAAATTCCTCCCTGAGAGATATATCCTAAGGAAGCAAAGACACTATGAAGTCTTAGGAGTAAAAGTCTCTTGTATAGGGGGTTGGGCAGTAGCGAAGTGGTTTAAGCACACATGGCACAAAGTATAGGAACCAGCAGAGGGATCCCAGTTCCAGTCCTGGCTCCCCAAATATAGTAGGGTTACTTTACAGATGATGAAGCAGTTCTGTAGGTGTCTATCTTTCTCTCCCCCTTTTTGTCTTCCCCTCCTCTTTCAATTTCTCTCTGTCCGATCCAACAATAGGAGCAATGACAATAATAACAAGGGCAAAAAACAAAAACAAAAATGAAAAAGTGGCTTCCAGGAGTGGATTCACCCAGCCCCAGCAAAAAAAAAAAAGGTCTCTTGTATAAACATTATCCTATCTCCCCGGCCCTAAACATATTAGAGTATGTTCAACTTATCTTCTACTTAAAAAAAATCTTTAGCACCTCAAGAAATAGAGAGACTGGGGAATTGAAATGTGATTCTTGATAAGAATTGCTACCTAAGGATATTCACATCCCAACCCTCACCCATAACCTTTGAATCATTAATTTACACTGCTTGTCTTATAAAGCACAGAGGAGCAGTTTGTGGTCTGAAAGTGATACAATGAACAAAGTATTGAACTATCCATAAATATGATGTCATGAGTTCAATTCTAAACATTGCATGAGCCATCATTGCTATCTGGTTCTCTCTTCTCATCTCATAAGTAAATAAATAAATAAATAATTCTTTCTCACTATTTATAAAAACAGAAAAATTGCAAAATAAAAAATAAAAAAAATTGAAACAACATTGTGTGGGTACATGGGTCTTCTTCTTCTTCTCCTCCTCCTCCTCCTCCTCCTCCTCCTCCTCCTCCTCCTTCTTTTAATTTCCTGAACTTAAAAAAAAAAAAAGCAATAACTTGGAACCACCTGCATATCAGATGTCAGGCTCAGGCAAAACCTGTCATGGGCCCCTTGGAATATACCTAAAATAGACATACTAACCTATTCTAAAATGTCAACCCCAAATCTTCAAATGTTCATCTACAATATTCTTGCCTTTAGGTTCCTGATTAGTCAACAAATTGTTCTACTTTATATCTTAAGTCTTTTTCTGCCACAAGGTTCCAGATGTTACCATGATGCCAACCTGACTTCCCTGGGCAGACGACCCTACCACTGTGTTCTGGAGCCTCAGCTCCCCATCCCTGTCTCACTAGGGAAAGAAAGAGACAGGCTGGGAGTATGGATCAACCTGCCAGCACCCCTGTTATAGAAACCAGATCTTCCACCTTCTGCACCCCATAATGACCCTGGGCCCATACTCCCAGAGGTATAGAGAATAGGAAAGCTATTGTGGGAGGGGGTGGGATATGGACTTCTGGTGGTGGGAATTGTGTGTAATTGTACCCCTTTTATCCTATGGTCTTGTCCGTGTTTCTGTTTTATAAATAAAAAAATTAAAACAACAAGAACACACACACACACACACACACACACAAAACAAACCAAAAACTAAGGATCAGAGTTAGCTCCTGATAGAGCACACAAGTTATCATTCACAAAAATCTGGGGTCCAAGCCCCTAGTCTCCACCCATACATGTAAAGCTAAATAGGAATATTTTTAAAAAGTCTAGTAGGGAGTTGGGCCGCAGCAGGTTAAGCACATGTAGTGCAAAGCACAAGGACCAGTGTAAGAATTCCAGTTTGAGCCAAGGCTCCCCACCTGCAGGGGAATCGCTTCAGAGGAGGTAAAGCAGGTCTGCAGGTATCTGTCTTTCTCTCCCCTCTCTGTCTTCCCCTCCTCTCTCCATTTCTCTCTGTTCTATCCAACAATGATGACATCAATAACTACAACAATAAAACAACAAGGGCAACAAAAGGGAATAAATATAAAATTAATTTTTAAAAAGTCTAATAATGTCCAGGGGAGTGGTTCAATGGATAAAGCACAGGATTTGAATATGTGAACTCAAGCCTGACACTGTACATACTTGGGCTGAGTAAATAGTATTATTGTTTTCTTTCATTAAATAATAAATCTTTAATAAATATAAAAGATCAACATAAGAGACAGCTACAAAGAAAGTATTTGTGACATGGGTACAAATAAATTATCATCTTGCAAAAAAGCAAAGTCTCATTCACTATTGTGCTATTTAGATTAAAACTCATTTTTAAGATTTCAAGATTCTTGATTGTATCTTTTAAAATACTTTCCCAACTTTTGTCTTTATTACCCAGGATAGATATGCATTTTTTTCAAATTCCAGGGCTTTATGTAGATAATTTAATATCTCCCCCTCATAAGACATACACACAGCTGAGGTTGAGATCATTATCCCCTCAACGTGTTCTGGAGCCTCACCTCCCTGTCCCTGTCTCACTAGGGAAAGAAAGAGACAGGCTGGGAGTATGGATCGAACTGTCAACACCCATGTTCAGTGGAGAAGCAATTACAGAAGCCAGACCTTCCACTTTTTGCACCCCATAATGACCCTGGGTCCATATTCCCAGAGGGATAAAAAATAGGAAAGCTATCAGGGCAGGGAATGGGATACTGAGTTCTGGGGGTGGGAATTGTGTGTAATTGTACCCCTCTTATCCTATGGTCTTGTCGGTGTCTTCATTTTATAAATAAAAAAATTAAAACAACAATAACAACAAAAAATAAAGATCGATGTACCTGATAGAGCACACATGTTATCGTTCACAAGAACCTGCTTAAGGGCATGGAATACTAAATAGAAATAAGTCTTTTGATTTATACTTAGAATTATTATTGTAAAGGACAAATGATGTTTTTTAGTGTGGTTACTCTACTTTGTATAATTTGGTGAGAGAGGGTTGAGTCAAAAAAATTATTCCACTATTATTTCAATTTGCACGAAATGATCTCTTAAAGGACTTGCAATTGGTCTCTAAAGGTTATGTCTAGAGAGTTCAGTGTAGATTCTGTCATGATGTAAATGTCATAGTTCTGTTTTCTGACCTGGCATATAATAAAGCAAAATGGAATGAAATTTACATTTGAGAAACTCCTGTGTTTTATTTTTTGTGAGCCAAACTAGATTTTAAACCATTTTGTCATAAAGATTATGCCACAGCATGTGCACCTTCCTCACACATGCTTATATCAGCAATCATGTACTTCTATGCTACATTCTACATCTTGTACTTAACATAGCATGAGCTTGTAAAATTATTAATTTCATCATTATTTCTAAGGATTGTGCAATCCATTGTAAAAAGATCCTACATCAAATAATTCACTTCTGCTAAAAAGAAACAAATATGTTCACATTAATTACTCATAGGAAGTTGCTTCATGTAGTAAAAAATGTTTCTATTTGTAATTGATTTTCTATCTTGTCTTATTTTCAGATAAGGGACTCTCACTACAAGTTACTATACTGGTTCAAATGATATGAATTTTTCATAGTTCCTTATGTACTACTAAATTCCTTTTCATTAGCAACAAACGAGTACTGGTTTATCCCACAACTTTTATAGCTATTATTAATCTTTAATATTATGAGAGAGGGGGAAAATAGAATGCCTCCTATTTTATTTAATTGCTTATAAAAATTACTACTTTCCTAAGTAATATTTCAAACATATTTAAAATTTTTATTTATTTTATTTTTTTTGAGAGAGAGGCAGAGAGAGAAACACACAGAGAAACACCAGAGCTCTGCTCAGCTCTGGTTTATGGTGGTGCGGGGGATTGAACCTGGGATTTGGGAGCCTCAGGCATGACAGTCTGTTTGCATAACCATTATGCTGTCTTCCCCGCCCATAAGTAATATTTCTAGCCCATTTTATTATAGTTTCAATACACATCAATGAAAGAAAAAAGAAAATATAATTACATTTAAGATACTTGAATCTCCCGTCATTTTATTACACAAAAATTACCACTGTTAATATTTCGGAACATACCCTTTCATTTAACTTTCCAACTATCAAGGCTATATATTTATACCTATATCAGTGTCAGTATCTCTATCTATATGTATATATTTATACTTACAAAGGCATGCAATTTTAAACTAATTTAGAATTACATTTTATATAAACATTTGAAAGCTATACATACAGTTTTTCTAGAGTATTCTATAAAATATATGTAGCTGTGTATAGAAATATATTTTTGTGAGAATGAGAGGAGTATTTCAATAGACTGGCTTCCCTGAATAACACATTACTGGGGACTAGACAATTGCAGTTTAATTTATGTAGAACAGCCACAGTGTGTGTCTATGTTTTCTCTCACTCTATTTTCCCTCTCATACACACAAATACAAAAATAAGAGGTGGAGATAGAGATAGAAAGAAAGAAAGAGACAAAGAGAAGAGAAGGAAGGAAAAAAGAGAGAGGGCAGAAGGAGGGAGGGACAGAAAGAAAGAAAAGGGAATGGAGATAACAGGGTAACTAAAAAGACAAACTCAAAGATGGAGGCTTTAATTTACATTATTCAAATAAAGCTGGAGCATTTAAAATTCTATGGCATGGCATAACATGACATATATGTTTATATCTTGCACATTTCTGGAAGAATATTTAACATGTATAATTATCTCCAGAAAGTAGGTATTAGTGGTCAAGGTATGTAAAGTACTTTTACATGTGTTTATAACAATATTTAAAAAAAAATTATCTTTATCTTATTTGATAGAGACGGCCAGAAGTTAAGAGGAGGTGGGGAGGTAGAGAGGGAGAGAGACAGAGAGAGACACCTGTAGCACTGCTTCAACACCTGTGAAATTTCTCCCCTGCAGGTGAGGACAGGGGTCTTAAAGTCAGGGACTAGGTGGGATGCATTGGATAGGCCTTCTCGTGGTGCATCCCGTGAGTACCCATTCATTGGGGAAACTGACGATCCTTCCTAGCGGACTGAATCCACATGGATCCCAGTCACTTTCAAAGCCAGCAACAAGCAGCTCCTGACAGCTTTCAACCTGATGCTGTTGACTGGCTACGGAAGAAGGGCAAATGCTAGAAGAAGAAGAAGAAGGGGCTTAAAGTCGAGTTCTTGAACACTGTAACATGTGTTCTCAATCAGGTGCACCACTGCCAAGTCCTCTGTTTAAAACATTCTACAGAACATATCCTTTCTCTTTGAACCACACAAATTGGTTTATGATGTTATTTGGTTCATCAATACTAGGTATCCATAATAACTTATGTTTTTATTATTTCATTCTAATGAATATTATAAGGCAATGAAGTTTCCCTCATTTAGAAGATAAACAGAATATTATCTAGAGATTCTATCTACTTATAAGAGAAGCATCTCCCCCAACATTCACATTCTGAATCCAGAACACCATTTTTTAAAAATTTTACATGAAATATTCTATTGATTTTAAATAATATGGTTTTTATAAAAACAGCATTGTATTTATTTCTCATCTTTTGAGTTTATATGGCTAGTTATGTCAATGTATTTAAACTAAGTTATGTTACAGACAATTTAATTGTATCACTGCATGTTTTCATAGAATAATATTCTAATTTTGGTACTGAGCACAAGGAATCTGAGTTCAAGTACCCTGCTCCCCACCTACGGGGGAAAGCTTCACAAGCTGGAAAGTAGGTCTCCAGGTATCATGTCTGTCCCTCTCTCTTTCTCTCTTTCTTTTTCTGTCTCACACGTCTCTCTCAATTTCTCTTTATTCTATTCAATAAAATGGAAAAGGTGGCTATGAGAAGTAGTGGATTTCTAGTGCTGGTGCTGAGCCTCAAGATAACCCTGGAGGCAGGGGGAATAAAAAAGACAGTAAGAAAGTGAACCACCTGAGATGAAATTAGAGTGTACTATAAAAGGAAAGGTCTCACCCGAGTAATGAAGCTGAAGGGTTGTGATTCCACACGTGAAGTCTCTGGACACAGTCTGAGGTGAAGCATGTTGAGGTGGTAATTGTGTTGGTTAGGTTGTGATCGGTGGATGCAATATTATTTGATATGGATTGGGAGAGGCATACGGGAAAGTGGGCCCTATCCAAGGGTTCCAGGACTGGGGGAAGTAGGGGCTCTATAGTGGAGATGTGAGGTTCCTGCTGTCTTAGGGTTCAAAAACACAATCGATAGTTAATGTTATCATCACATTATTTGGTAATTGGGTTAACTTTGAAAAGTCCTTTTGTTAGGGTTTGCTGTACAGTATCCAGTATCTTGTATATAGCTGTGCTATTGGATGCTTCTAATCTACTTGGTCTAGGCTTTTGAGAGAGTCTGCATATCAAATACACAGCCTATATATTAAAAAGATTCAGTTTGTGTTTTGAAAAACTTTTGAGACATACAATTGATTTTCCCCTCTCATATTGATTAACTACTGATTTATATGTCTACATTTTGCCAGGAGTGTACATAAATTCATCTCAGGTGGTTCACTTTCTAACCACCTAGATATATACCAGTTTCTGTGAGAGAGAGCTTATGTTCACACGTATCCATAAACTACTGCAAAATATATACCTGAAAGCAGAAGTACACTAGAGTTTGCTGTGAGTACCTCCCTAACACTTCCTCTCCACTATCCCAAGCTTTGGGTCCATGATTGCTCAACAATTTGTTTGGCCTCATATGTTAACTCTCTTTTCAATCACTAGGTTCCAGATGCCACCAGGATGCTGGCCAGGCTTCCCTGGATTGAAGACCCCACCAATGTGTCCTGGAGCTCAGCTTCCCCAGAGACACACCCTACTAGGGAGAGAGGCAGACTGGGAGTATGGACCGACCAGTCAACACCCATGTTCAGCGGGGAAGCAATTACAGAAGCCAGACCTTCTACCTTCTGCAACCCTCAAGGACCCTGGGTCCATGCTCCCAGAGGGATAGAGAATGGGAAAGCTATCAGGGGAGGGGGTGGGTTATGGGGATTGGGTGGTGGGAACTGTGTGGAGTTATACCCCTCCTACCTTATGGTTTTGTTCATTAATCCTTTCTTAAATAAAATAAAAAAACAAGAAAAGGTAGCAGCAACAACAACAACAACAAAAGACAGTAAAAAAGGAAGGAAGAGAAAGAAGATCTAATTTTAGCTAAAATACAGCTTATTTGCTTATCATTATAGCAATGAGAAATTTATAAATTTTTATTTTATTATTCCAAATGATGCTATTATGAACATTAACACTCATGTCTCCTGGAAAACATTGTCAAGAGTTTCTTTTAGGTATATACAGGAAACGTTACTGGCATTTCTTTAGGTATGCAAATGTTCACCTTTACAGGATAATGCTGAGTTTCCAAAGCAGTTATATGCATTTGCATACCCAGTATCAAAGTGCAAGAGACACTATTAGTCTATATCTGAGTAAATACCAGATAACGTAAAAATCTTAACTTATGCCAACCATGTTAATGGTAAGAAGCATCTATTTTTACTGAGTTTTGAGTTTCTTGATTTGTTAAACAGATTTTTAAAAAATATTTATTTCTTTTCTCTTTGTTGCTTTTTTTGCTTTTTATTGTTGTTGTAGTTATTGTTGTTGTTACCGATGTCACTGTTGTTAGATAGGACAGAGAGAAATGGAGACAGATGGGAAGACAGAGAAGGGGAGAGAAAGACACCTGAAGACTTGCTTCACCGCCTGTGAAGCGACTTCCCTGCAGGTGGGGAGCCAGGCTCTGGAACCCGGATCCTTATCAATCTTTGTGCTTTGTGCCACATGAGCTTAACCCACATGCTACCGCCTGACTCCCTGTTAAATAAATTCTATTGGCTTTTTCCCTGGCTTGCAAATTGCATTTCCAGCAATAGTGCCATGCCTTTATAAGAGTACAAACCCAGCATTCAAGCCACAACCATCTAGCATTATCATTCTACACTATCAAAATGACCCCTTTTGATTTTGAAGAAACAAATAAGTACGAGAGAAATACTACTTAGGTAACAAAGGCTTGTCTAAGGCCATACTACCCTGAACATCCCCATCTTGTCTTATCTCGGAAGGAAACAAAGGTCTAAAAAGATTACTTAAAATAAAAGCACTATGTTAAACCACGTTAAAGCTAAAGTCAAAGAATGGTAAAAATGAATTATTTTAAAAGTTAAAACATTCCACGATTAATATTAAATACTTGAAAATCAATGGGAATCACCTTAAAGGAAAAGACTGTATATAACTAAATATGAAAAAGATAAACAGGATGGCAGAGGACCTAGTGGGGGTTGTATTGTTGTGTGGGAAATTGAGAAATGTTATGCATGTACAAGCTATTGTATTTACTGTTGACTGTAAAACATTAATCCCCCAATAAAGAAGTTAAAAAAAATAAAAGAAAAAGATGAACAACTTAACAGAAAACACGGGCAGGATATATGAACAGATATTTCACACAGTACAAATACTCATAAACTATGAAAAAGTGCATGTTAGAATTTTCATGAATTATTAGATTTGATTAGCATATAAAAAGAGAATGAGAGGATAGGAAGAAGACTTTGAGGACCTATTACATACTAAAATTGTATGCATATGTCAGTGATTGCACTGTAATGCATTAACCCCTTTAATAAAACATGAGAAGAAGAAAAAAGTCACAAAAGTAAAGGGAATAAAACAATAAAAAATATGTTAATATAGGATACTTTATGGAAGATGGTCTT
Organism: Erinaceus europaeus; assembly: GCF_950295315.1. Classification (NCBI taxonomy): domain Eukaryota; kingdom Metazoa; phylum Chordata; class Mammalia; order Eulipotyphla; family Erinaceidae; genus Erinaceus; species Erinaceus europaeus. The sequence continues at coordinate 23,777,413 of NC_080178.1, forward strand.
AAGCCTTCCAAAAAAGATTGTTGTCTTACAAAAAACACCTATAGACTGAGAAAGAATGGAGATACTTTTTCTAATTTGAAATCATTTAGTCTCTTTCTTACATTTCTTACTCTCCTCCATTTGAATTTTTCAAATAGTCAGGCCACTCTTAACTGGGACCTACCTATTCATTAAAATAAATACCTCTAACTGGCTTGAATTCAATGAGCTAGCCTGAAATCATCTCCACATCAAAAACTATTGGAATTTGGCACTGATGAAAGAAGATGAAAAACTGCATTATCATTCCAACCCCTTCCACAAAGTCCTATGAAAAAAACAGGGCTGCATTTTGATAAGCAAGAGATTGTGAACATGTTATTTTGAGGCAGGTAAACAGGCCAGTAGCTCGAGAAAACCAGAAGACAAATAATGGTTTGGACACAGCCTTGTATTTTGATCACTAGTGTGCCTTTTCCTCTCTTTTAAATAATGGTTTTTAAAAATTGACTTTCATGGCATACCATCTTCTTTGAGACTGTATTTATACCATTTTGTCATTGATACTCTCTATTCAGCTTCAGAAAGGTAAATGTTACCCAGGGGATAATTCTTTGAAATTGAGGTCTTTCTATTTGAGAAAGAAACCTATTATTGAAATTCTAAAAGCCATAGCTACCACTTACTGGTGAATTTTGAAGTAATTCACATTTTGATTTTTTGAATTGTAGTTTCCTAAAGTATGATTAAGTTCAGCTGAAATTTTCTCACTAACATTAAAGTGATATTTTCTTAAATACCAACAAGGACAGCGGTATTTATTAAAAAATGATGAAATACAGCTGATTAAATAGCTCACTTCTCGTGGTGCATCCCGTGAGTACCCATTTATTGGGGAAACTGACGATCCTTCCTAGCCAACTGAATCCACATGGATCCCAGTCACTTTCAAAGCCAGCAACAAGCAGACATCAGGCTCAACCTGACGCTGTTGACTGGCTACGGAAGAAGGGCAAACGCTAGAAGAAGAAATAGCTCACTTCGGTAGAGTGCTGCTTTGCCATGTGGGCAACGCAGGAGCCCAGACTCCACCACAATGAAAGAAGCTTCAGTGCTGTGGTCTCTTAGTTTTTCTCTCTGCCTCTCCGCCTCTACTGTAGTCATAGAGTCACATGACCAAAACCTCCTCACTACCTCATTCATGAAGGTACATTATCAAAACAATGTGACTAGCTAGAGTAAGTGATTTGATAGACAAGTCACACCAAGCTGTGGAGCACTGTCAGTGAAGGGCTTAATAGAAGGAACCTTGTCACCAGGCACAAAATAAGACTTGAATATGTGGCTTTTATTTTTATTTTTTAGCAATTCCAATAGATTTAGTCCTGAAAATTATAGGCATAAATAAAAACCTACCCACAGGGCCCAGTTGGCAATTGATGCCCTCCTTTTTCCATTCATTCAATTTGTTGTGTTGCTGCACTGTAAACACCTTGCTACCTTCCTTCTGTAACTTTTTTTTAATTATAAAGTTACTTTTATTTAAACAACAGGCAAATATTAGTAACACAGGATTAAAAGTGGTTAACAACTGATAACCATGTTATTATTGCAGTCTAAAATACAGCATCTAGCAGAGGAAATTTTTTAAATGATTTTTTTGAATTTATTTATTCCCTTTTGTTGCCTTTGTTCTTTTATTGTTGTAGTTACTGATGTCATTGTTGTGGGATAGGACAGAGAGAAACCGAGAGAGGAGGGGAAGACAGAGAAGAGGAGAGAAAGATAGATACCTGCAGACCTGCTTCACCACTTGTGAAGCGACTCCCCTGCAGGTGGGGCCTTCTGTAACTGCCTGAGATCCGTGGATGTATTCTTTGGGGTCTATCTGCATGCTTGGCCACCATTACCCGCCAAAACCACATCACCAGATCTCTATTTCTTTTTAACATTTCTCAGAAATTCCTCCTGAGAATTCTTGCTTTGATGGTGAGATTTTCCACCATGTTTACAAAGATTATTCTATTCTCTTAGCACCAACCTGCCATAGTTAAGGTGCACTGAGTGAAAACTCATCAAATTTAAAAGTTATTTATAGTTACAATCCAGCTTCATAAGCTTAGGGCTGTCTACTCTTGTGCTACATTTATAGAACAAGCATTACTCTCTTGTCTCATAGATTAGGGCACATATCCAGATTCAACTCTCCCTTCTCATCCCCGCCTCTTAAGACAGACCTAAGCAGCACTTTGGTAATAACTAACTAACTAAATAAAATGCTTAAAATGAACTAAGGTGAATATTTTGCAATGTTTAAGCCCTGGTACCACTCAGGAGTGCCATGACATTGGATGAAGTTCTGGTGTCTTTGTCTTTTTTTTTTTTTTCCTCCAGGATTATCACTGGGATTCTGTGCCTGCACTACCAATCCACTGCTCCTGGTGGGCATCTTTTTTTTTTTCCATTATTTGTGTTGCTGCCATTATTGTTGCTGCTGCTGTTATTGGATAGGACAGAGAAAAACCAACAGGGGAGGGGAAGACAGAGAGGGGGAGGTAAAGATAGACACCTGCAGATCTGCTTCACCCCCTGCAAAGTGACCCCCCCCACACTCCCCACAGGTTGGGATCCTTGTGCAGATCCTTGCACCTTGCATTATGTGTGCCCAACCTTGTACACTACTGCCAGGCCGGGTATCTTATCTTTTACTCTGTGCATCTCTTGCTCTTTCTCCCTGAAAGAAAATGTTTGCCCAGAAGCAAAAAAAAAAAAAAAAAAAAAAAAAAAAAGGCACATATACAAGAACTCAGCAGAAAACAAACACATTTGAGTAGATCTAGCTTAAAGCCCAGCAATTCTACTTCTTTTTATCTTTTTCCCCCTTTTGTTGCCCTTATTATTTTATTATTGTTGTATTTATAATTTTTGATGTTATTGTCGTCCTTGTTGATAGGACAGAGAAAGAAATGGAGAGAGGAGGGGAAGACAGAGATGGGGAGAGAAAGATAGACACTTGCAGACTTGCTTCACTGCCTGTGAGGCAACTCCCCTGCAGGTGGGGGGCCAGGGGCTCGAACTGGGATCCTTATGCTGGTCCTTGTGCTTTACACCATGTGCGCTTAACCTGCTGCGGCTACCACCCGACCCCACCCTGGCAATTCTACACACTTTTATATTCTTTGTGAGTGTATCACAAAGAACATGAAAGTGTGATTTCAGTGAGATCACTTCCATATGTATCACAGTATTATTCACAACAGTCAAATTGTACAAACAACTGCAATGATCAATGGGTGAATGTATAAAAAAGCATGTAGTAGTATATATACACAATGAATATTATTCCATCATGACATAGGAAGATATCTTGGCAATTATGACAACATGAGTAGACCTTGAACATGCTATTCTAAAAAATAAAATATTAACCCATAGTGAGAAAGGCAAGTACTGTATAATATCAATTATACTTCAAATCTAAAAAAATTTCAAAATTATAAAAGTCAGGGTAAAATGGTGGTCAGCAGAGAAAGGATGTAAGACTTACAGTGTTTCAGGGTTCAAATATGTAGTAAGCCATAGAGATCTAATGCACAGTATAATGGATATAGAAGTCCTATGTTATATAATCATGTAAGTAACAAATATTTCTAGAATGGTACTTCTACAACATATTAGCTGTGATGTGTAGTCTTCTTTACAAGTCAAGAAACTTTCTTCTGTGTTTGTTTTAATTTTTTGACAGTTTTAAAAACACAGATGAGTTCTAACTGATTTGTACTCCATAAATACAATTATCTTTCCTTTAATCAAATACTATACAACCTAGATTACAACCTAGATTATGACACTGACCAATAAAACATACTTGATCATGTCATATTTTCCCCTTTCTCTATAGGATTAGAGCTGATTGGATAAATTTTGTCATGATAATTTATAGTGTCTTTTTTTTTTTAAGTAAGAGGTATTTCTTGTATCACTTTTGTTAGATTTTAGTATCACAGTCAGAGGGTACATAAACTGTTCTGGAAATATTCCTTTCCATATCATCTCTGCCCATACGCACAATTAGAAACAATGTAAGAGCAACTTACATGAGAAGAATCTTGATTTAAACCAGTATCCAAGCAAGATCCTGGAAAGAAAAATACACTGGTTAGTTTAATCATAGCTATAGCAAAGATGTGCTTTAAAAAAACAACAAAACAAAAAACAATAGGCAGAGGGCCCATAAGATAGCATAATGGTTACGTGTGATCCACTGAAGATCCCAAGTTATAAATATCCCCAGTGCTAGGATATATCAGAGCTGAACAGTGCTTTGGTAGGTAAATAAGTAAGTAAGCACAGTGCTTCATATTTTAAACATACTTTCTGCAAAAAAAAATATGATTTTGTACCTTTAATTTAAAAGGATTGTGAGATATCCCTTTCATATAAAGTTGCAAATTTCTTTAACAGTAAATCCAATTATATAATAAAACTTGCATTGTTAGTAAAACCTGGAGGTAAAAAAAAATTAATATGTAATACAAAGGGGCAAAGTTTCATGTCTCCCATTGATACTATTTCTCCAGTTAAATTCAAGCTTTGCTAAATAAGTAGATACACTAAAAGGGATGCATGTTTGTAAATATACTTGGATTTTCTTTTCAGGGTAAAATTGTTTCTATTAAGCACTACTTACATAATTATTCTGTAAAAAGTGATATTGAATGTACAAAGTACATTTAATTTAATTTAATTTAATCCTTATTCAAAATGTTGACTTTTAAGAATGTTCCTAAGACTCCATGTTTTATTTCATATCAAAATTATCACTGAAAGCCTCCCAGTTCCTTCAAATCTTCTGTACATGGACTTTTTTTAAGGCTGTGACACAGACTGGGTGTCTACCAAAGAAAGAAAGAAGTGAAGTTTAGAGGTTTCTTGCAATATCTGGATTGCGCTTGTAAATTTGATATTCTTCAGCCATTTGATTAGCATGTGCTTAATGTCTTTATAGAAATCATTGAAATGTTCAACTGCAGACATGTTGTGCTGTCCTGTTAGTTGTACAACAATTTAATCTGTTTCTATTTTACAGGAAGAATTAACCAGATACATATAAGCTTAGCTATAATGTGACATGTGTGAAATTTAGCAAGGATTTTACTGAGCTATTACCTTTCTCTGTTTAGCAGACTGATGACACTATTAAGGAAAAAGTTATATATTTGGATTAGTTTTTACCAGTGTGAAGTCACTTGAATTGTAGATATTTATTTCCACTTTTATTTAACAACAATATTAAAAATATTTTCCTTTAATTAAGTTAATCGAACCATGGTCAGAAGTATCTATCATTTCCATCTATTAAGTTACAAGGTAGAACTATCATTTATGCTATTTTACCTTATCACATGATGATATATAAATTGTTAAATGAATAAACTCAACTATTTACTTCTTTCTTGACTTATTATGAGTAACAAAACAACTTCAAATTCTAAACTATGTTACATATAATCAACCTTATATAATTTTGCCTTCCACTTGTACTTTAATATTTGCTTATCTTTCAATGTTTGAGAATAATTCAATTTAAGGATAATCTTAGGTCAGGAAATAATTTACCAGTGGAGCATGTAGCTCAGCATGCTTGAAGACCTGGGTTTGAACCATAAATTCACATAGGTGTATTCTATATAGCACCAAATAAACTATTTAGATAAGGGAGTGATGCTATGGTGTCTCTCCTCTCTCTCTCTCTCTCTCTCTCTTTTTTCCTATTTCTCACATTTTCTTCTTCTTTTTTCTTTCTCTCTCTCTCCCTTCAACTTTCTTCTTCTCTAAAATTAAAAAAAAAAGAAAAATCTGGCTTAGATGATGGCATTACACATACTCAAGGTCTTGTACAATATTAAGGTAAATGAGAAAGATAATCTGGAAACACCACAGTAAAAATAACCATTCCTGGCATGAATAATATTGAATGTTTCACTTTATCTAACTGACAGAATGTGAAACTTTGGAGTTCTTTTTTAGATATGGTATTTTATTAGAATTTATTTTGATGTTATTATTTTCCATATTTTCTGAAATGTTTGATTTGAATATGAATTCTTTTCAAGCAAAAATAACCCATAAATTAAGTTGCACAAATAATTCCTACTTCATATGCTTATCAAAGTGAAGAGAATATCATGTCCACTCACCCACCCCCACCATTAGAGACTGAGAGGTAGAAATAGAAAGAAATCACAGCACTGAATCTTCTTTCAGTGCAAGGGGGATCTGGCGGCACACATGACAAAGCATATGAGCTATTTCACCAGTCCACTTCACTAAATCTCTATAGCTCCTCTATCAATAATTATTTTATACTACACATTATTATGATGTTCTTAAAAAAATTAAGACAGTTTGCTTCCACTGAATCGTAACAGATTGTCTATGATTTGAGTTTGGACATATGACTTGTTTTTTGTTTTAGTTTGCTTTCTTCGCTGTTAATTATCACTTTCTACTAAGTGGCTTTTCTATAAATGTATGTGTCTATTATATGGAAATTAGCAGTATATATTACTGATGCTCACATGCAATGTTGGTGTAAACGTTCGTCTTCTACATGTTATAATAATGTAAGATAAGAGCTTGGAAGTTTAAGAAACATATATCCAAACCTAAGACCCTCTCTAATCTACTCACATCCAACTTGAGACATCTGAATCATGCTACTGTTTCCTTTTCTGTGTATTTTACTGCACCTGTAGGCATTTAGTTACTTAATATTATGATTTTATTAATCAAGAGTACACTAGTTTGATTTTACTATTATTTTAAAATTTTTATTTCCATAGGGTAATCACTGATGTGTGGTGCTAACACTATGAATTCACCACTCCCAAGGGCCATTTTTCATCTTTTTATATTTTATTTGATAGTACAGAGCAAAATTGAAGGGGTGAGAGATAGAGAGACCTGCTACCTACTTTGCTGCTCATGAAGATTTCCCCTACAGGTGGGGAGAGGAGGCTCAAACCCCAGTCCTTGCACATAGTAATGTGTGCACTCAAATGAATATGCTACCACCTGCCCCACAGTGTTGATTTTTATATTAGATTTCTGGTTTCTTCATTTAATATAATCCTGCTAAGACTTATCTAGGTTGTTCCTTGTAGTCACAGTTCATTTTTCTAACTTTTATGTAACATTCAAATTTGTTAATAATCCTCATTGCCTTTGATGCAGAATATATTATAAAATATTTTGCTACTGAAAATATAGTTCCCTTGTACATTTTTTCCCATCAATTATAGGGACTTTTAATGTTATTCTTTTACTGGGAACCACAAGAAATTTATTTATATACATCTCTCCTAACCATTAGTACTATAATAGAATAAGGTTTTCCTAAGTGACAAATATCTTTTAAAAAAAAATCTGTCTGAGATTAACGTATCGCTTTATTCGGCTGGTATTCACTCAAAGCTGGTGACCTTTCATGTCATACTAGTCTCTTTTGTGCAGAATGTTGTCCTCAAAAACTGGAGAGGTATACCACTTGTAATGCACTCTTTTGGAGTTGACAGTTTAAGGTAAAATAATGTATGTTTTCTTTTGGATGGTCTATCCTGATGCGCCCCTAGATCACCGAACGCTAAATATTTGATTTATTTACTGGACATCATGCGTTTTTCAAATCTTATGGAACTGAACAACATAGTCTACTTTAATGCAAACTATTAATAAGTATCAGTGGAGATCCATCAGTTATAAACAGTGCATCAGTCTAATGTAGTATATCAGTAGTAGGGAAAAGATGAGTCTGTTTGCGTATACATTATGCTATCTCCCCCACTGATACATTCTTGTCTTGAATTAAACTTCTTAACAGTCTAAACTACCTTATTCTCTCTTACCCATTCTACGGTTCTCCTTTTTTTAAATGTTTATTTATAAAATGGAAATACTGACAAGACTATAGGATAAGAGGGGTATATTTCCACACAATGCCCACTCTCAGAGCTCCATACCCAGTCCCCTCCCTTGATAGCTTCCCTATTCTTATGCCTCTGGGAGTATGGACCCAGGATGTACTCTTTCTTAAACTGCTTTTTATTCTTTCAACTGTTAAGGGACAAGGTACCACCAAGATAATATAAGTGGTTACAGTTGTGGTTTAGAAAGGTAGAGGCAGGGCTTTTGGTTCTTTCTTTCTTTTCCCTTTTGTTGCCCGTTTTTTTTTTTTTTAATTGCTGTTGTATTGATGCCGTCATTGTTAGATAGGACAGAGAGAAATGGAGAGAGGAGAGGAAGACAGAGAGGAGGAGAGAAAGATAGACACCTGCAGACCTGCTTCACTGCTTGTGAAGCGACTCCCCTGCAGGTGGGGAGCTGGGGGCTGGAACTGGGTCCTTATTCCAGTACTTGCACTTTGTGCCAAGTGTGCTTAATCCAATGCGCAACTCGCGGGGCTTTGGTTCTAAAAGGCTGAACCTTTGAGCTTTCAGGTTCTCTCTTTCCGGATCACCCTGTGACCACAATGTAAACGTCTTCTCTCCCTCTCCCTCTCCCTCTCCCTCTCCCTCTCCCTCTCCCTCTCCCTCTCCCTCTCCCTCTCTCTCTCATTGTGTATGTGTGTGTGTGTGTGCGCGTGTGCGTGTGTGTGTGTGTGTGTGTGTGTTTATCTCTCCTTTCTCTCTTATTTCCTAACGTGGATGTTCTCTAATAAAAAAGTTTAATATACCTGGAAGCCATGCTCTCCTTTCAATTATTTGCTGTGAGAAATGTGTGATGAACCTTTAGAATGGGGGGGGGGGTGCGGCCAGCAAGTGTCAGTCTTCCCCTTCCTCCCTGTTCCATCACAACACACTCTAGTCTCTTATTTTTTATTTGGTACATTATACTGGGGATGAACTTTAGAAAACCCAAATCAAAGTCACTTCTCTGTTTAAAGTCTTGAAAGACTCACTGCCTTTATTTTACTTTGCTCTACTATATATCTTACCAGTTAACTGCTTAGCTCTGGTTTTTGATGGTGCTGGGGATTGAATCTGGGACTTTTGGTTCATCAGAAATGAACTCCATGAGGATAATTTCTGGAACCATCCGTTCCACCCCGGTTCCATGGCTGCCAGTTCTTAGCAACATCACCCCGCCAGATATCCGTCGGGATGTGGGATCATCTAAGTTCATTTCCCACGTCTACGCTCGACCAGACCTGCCAATATACGCGGATATCTTCGCCCACCCTGTCCAACGCTTGACGTCTCGTCACCCAATCTGGTCCCCTACGCTTACACTGAACTTCTCTTTTCCAGACTCTTGGAAACAGAGTTGGCAGTCAGCTGAGGTAAAGAACAAACACCTCATCACAGACCCCTGCAAGCGTCAACCCAGCTTTGACCTAGCACGTTATAATTGGGCCCTCCTCAATCGCTATGGAACAGGCCATGGCCGGTGCGCCGCTATGTTCCATCGCTGGGGAGCCAGAGATGACCCCAACTGCCCCTGCGGCTACAGACAGACTATGACTCACATAGTCAACGACTGCCACCTCTCCAGATTCAAAGGAGGTCTCGAAACTTTACATCAGGCTCAACCTGACGCTGTTGACTGGCTACGGAAGAAGGGCAAACGCTAGAAGAAGAAGAAATGAACGGCATTTTGCACAAACCCTATTCTATCTCCCCAGTGCCCCCCCACCTTTTTTTTCTTTTGACTTACAATATTTCTTAGTGGCATTATTTTTTAAATTATCACAGCCACATGCAAATACACAAACACACATTGGTTTAGGCATATTGTATTCTTCTACAGTACTCTAATGTTTATATTTTTCCTCCTGGATTTCAATAAACTAGTGTGTTTTTATTCCTTAGTCCTTCTTGTTTCCAGAATTTTGAAAGGATTTATCATTTTATATAACTGTCCATCATTCACCTGGTTTCATAGCCAAATTGCATTCACTCATTTATCAGATCCTAGTTCAAACAGCCACAATCCACTTAGATTATTTCCTAAAACCTCAAATAATGAAAATTTTTCTTACCGTATGTTCTCAATTATTACAGTATCTTGTTAATTTTGGTGGGAAGGAGGGTGATAAAGCTGCTAAGTGTTTGTACCTTTTACATTTTCAGAGTCATGAAGAAAAATACTACATTCCAAGTTTGTATTTTCAGCCAAATTCATTAAAGCTAATCTTCATAGACTTTGGAAGTTTTTAACACAAGCTGTTCTTCTTGTAAATGAACTCTATAAAGTCCAATTTCTAAACTGTTCAAATTATGTCTAAACCTGAGGGGTAATGTCCAACTGGAGAAAGGGAAATAACATTATATTGTCACATATAGTACATGAACAGCTTGTGGAATGTAAGTGGACTTCAGTCAGCTTCTTGCCAGGACTTTCTTATCTGTTCATTAATTTATAAGACATACTCTCCACGGTGGGCTGGGCGGTAGCACACTGGGTTAAGCACGCACAATGTAAAGTGCAAGGGTAGTTGCAAGGATCCTGATGCCCCTACGCCTGGCTCCCCACCTGTAGGGGGATCGCTTAGAATGTGGTGAAGCAGGTCTGCAGGTGTTAATCTTTCTCCCTCTGTACACCCCCCCCATCTCTCTCTGCCCTATTCAACAACAACAATAATAATATCAGAAGCAACAACAACAATGGAAAAAATGGCCTCCAGGATCAGTGAATTCAAACAAACATACAAACCAACAAACTTCCCAGGATAGCTTTAAGAAGAGGTTAAAGTTTAAAGGTTAGACTCTTCTTTCCTACTTACTATTCTAAGAGGGTTTTTGTTGTTGTTTTTCCTTTCCTACCAGGATTGTCACTGGGACTAAGTGATAATCAGTGTCTACACCATACCACCAATCCACCATTACTACCAGTGACCATTTTTTTTTCTTTTATAGTATACTTTATTTGATAAAGACAGACAAATACCGGAGGGAGAGAAAGACAGACACCTGTGGCTCTGCTGAGCAGAAACTCTCCCCCTGCAGGTCCTTGCACACCACAGGGTAAACTGTGTGCTTTACTGAGTATACCACCGCCAGACTCCTCTTCTAAAAGCTTTTTTTTTTTTAAAAAAAAAAGATTTTATTTATTAATGAGAAAGATAGAAGGAGAGGGAAAAAAAACAGATATCACCCTGGTACATGTGCTGCTGGGGCTTGAACTCAGGACCTAATGCTTGAGAGTTCAGTGCTTTATCCACTGAGCCATCTCCCATACCACTCTAAAAGTTTTAAGGCAGATGATGCAAGAACTAATTGAGAATGTAGTCTGGGTTGCAGCATCCTGATCTAATTTATTTTTCTTCTCCACCAGCAATTTATTTCTTTGTCTTTTATTGTGTTTCATAAAAAACGAGTTGTAGAAATCACAAAGTTTTGAAAAACTTGCCAAGCCATTTATTTTCTCACAAATATATTTTAATATATAACTTCTAGGCATATAATTATTTGGTAAAATACAACCCAATTTATTTTCTTTCCTTAATGCAATCTGAAAATAAATGTTTCTGTTATTTTATTTGCAATGTGTCTTCTATGTTTTGCTACTACTATTACTGACATTGGAATTACCATGATATGCCAATATCTTTTGACTATTACATAAAGAATAATCACAGTATGCTGTCTCACCTTTAAAATGATCTTTTCAGAAACATAAGCTTGTGTTTTATTGATAAGAATTGCTAAGTTTGTTGATAAAAATTAGCTATCATATTCGAGAGCAGTGATTAGACCTTATATCATTTTTTTTATCTGAGTTACCTCAACTTCTGATGGAAATGCATGTATAATTAGGCCTAACTGAAAACAAAAAGTATTAAAACAAATAAATTAACAAGAAAATCGTTTCATCGCAATGACCTTAAATTTCATAGAAAGACAAGCTGTTATTTATTTATTTTTAACTTCAGTGATTTTCAATTGTTTTTCTTCAAGACTAATATTGTGAAACTTCAGGTAAGAAAAACAGCCTTTATTTCATATCTCTGATACATTCTTAGGGAGGCAGCTCTATATGTGCTTGACCTTTTCAAGGTTCTGCAGTTTGATTGGATGGCTGCCTCTGTTATCACCTTTTACAACCTCAGCTTCATATGAGAAATCAGAGTGGATTGAGGAGCCAATCAAATATGGAATATTGAAAAGGTTACAGCAGTGCTGCAGACTCCAAGAGATTTTGGACTGCCATGGTTACGAACACTCCAGTGCTTCATTCCAATGACAAAGATTGTAATAAGAAAAGATGAGGTCAAAGGATGAATTTTATCCTTATTATTATTGTTTTTTTTATTGATTGCATGAGCAACACTAGACTCAGGAGGTCTACCTCATACATTCTTTCTTTACTGAACTGCTTGTTTATTGTCCTGTGAACTGACTTCAGTGTCATGAATGGGGGTCATGTTGACATAAATCAGCACCAGATACATCTTCCTGCTCATTGCTTTGGGGCACTCTTTACCTGCAGTAATTGCCTCTTACAGTGCTTTCTTTCACTTGTCCTATTTCTACATGGCATTTAAAAATGAAATTGATTTTTAAAATAATGGTTCCTTTTTTTTCCCCATTAGGATACAGATTCTCTAAAAGAGTCCACCAAAAATGCCATGATGAGGCTGATAGATTATCTTAAAGTCTTATTAAACAATCATGTTTTACTACTGAAAACAATACATGGTATTAAATTCAAGTGGATTTAGTGCTTCAACTGTTATATTGAATATAACTTTATTACAGGTGAATTTACTGTATTTGTTTGGAAAAGAGTCTATATGATTTTAATATGGTTTGTTAAGGGAAAATTTTTTTTTTACTGTGTAAAAAGTACATACTTTGTAAAAAATACAAAGTCAAATACTTTGGATACTGCCAGAGCACCAGCCTTTTATGAAAAAATTGAATTACACTGTCACTATGAAATCCATGTTAAATGGAGTTGGGAGGACTTATAAAAATCTGAACACAGGGGCTGGGTGGGAACACAGCGGGTTAAGCACACACGGAGCAAAATAAAATGTGAGGACCATTGTAAAGATCCCAGTTCGAGCCTGCATGGGCATTGCTTCACAAGTGGTGAAGCAGGTGTCTATCTTTCTCTCCCCCTGTCTGTTTTCCCCTCCTCTCTTGATTTCTCTGTTCTATCCAATAACAATGACAGCAATAACAACAACAATAGTAACATCAATGATAAACAAGGACAACAAAAACAAACAAACAAAAAAAAACAGCCTCTAGGAGCGGTGGATTCGTAATGCAGGTACCAAGCCCCAGCAATAACTCTGGAGGAAAAAAAAAATCTGAACACAATATGTTATGGATATCTACATAGTCCTGTCTATGCTGGTATTTAGATGTATTGTTAAAATAGAAGAAACAAACATTTTTACAACATTCAGGAATAATTTTAGACTTTAGAAATAAGGCACTCTGCACAAGAGTGATGTATTTCCCCTCTATATCACAAAACAATTTACTGCATCTCTAGTTAAGAAAAAAATTTTTTTCTGATTAAATTCTTGATACAATAAATCTTGCATCTGCCATCCATTCACAGCAGCTTTGAAAGAGGGGAGAAAAGGACTTTCTTTTTCTTATAATTTTAATTAAAGGTCAGTTCAGATTCCTACAAGCAACTCTTTCTGAAGTTTTCTAATCTTGCTGGATATGTGAATGTCCAACAGCTGTGCTATAAGCCCTGCTGTTTGGAACTTAGATCTGTACTGTTGTCTCTTCCACATAGCTGGGAATCTCCTTTTAAACTGAGGGCATCCTAGTGTGTGGAAGCTGTGCAGGACAGAGTGAGAAGGAAACCGTCTGCCTATCAGAGCTGCTTTCATTAAAAAGAGGGGGGGGCTATCAATTAAATAGAAGAAAAAAAATCACCTTCAGAAGTCCTAATAAGAAAAGAAGAAAAGTTTTATGTTGCCTCTGTACTGTGAGAGACCAATAATTCCACGTAATACACTGAACTCGTTTATAGTAAATTCAGTCTTGGAGTTGACACAGTTCTTTCTTTTTTATTTGGATGTATTCTTTCCTCACTGTGTTCCATTAGAGCTAAGCATTTTATTTATTTATTATTTAATTCTATATTATGGCAGTTTATGCACAACATCTACTATTAAGGTTCTACTAACGTGCATAAACATACAGACCTCTATTTAGATAGTTTAACGCAGCTATTTAAGTTGCTAGACACAAAGATAATGCTGTGACACAAAAATAATCTGTAACAAAAAAAAAACATGCGCTCAACCAGGTGCACCACCACCCTGTGCAAAAACACAATCTTTATATAGTTGTTCTTCAAAAAGATTAATAGAAATAGAAATACGTTGTTAAATATGGAGACTATGTACTTCACATTAGTTGTCTGACAAATGTTTTGAAAATATCCTTAGAAAATGTGTCATCCGAGGGCGGGCGGTCGGTAGCGCAGCACGTTAAGTGCACACTGCGTGAAGTTTAAGGATCCCACGTAAGGATCCCAGTCCGCCCCGCTCCCCACCAGCTCCGGGAGGGAGGGCTCTCTTCACAAGCCCTGAAGCAGGTCTGCAGGTGTCTTTCTTTCTTTCTCTCCTGTCTTCCTCTCCTCTCTCAATTTCTTTCTATCCTATCCAGCAATAACAAGGGCAACTAAATGGCAAAAGCGGCCTCCAGGAGCAGTGGATTCCCAGTGCAGGCACCAACCCCCAGTGATAACCCTGGAGGCAAAAAAAGATGTGTTATCCTAGGGTCCAGATGGTGATGCACTTGGTAAAGTGTTACTTATTACTATGCGCAAAGACCCAGGCTCAAGTCCCTGCTGCCAAACTGTGGTGCTGTAGATGTCTCTGTTTCTCTCTACCTCTTTCTTAATTTCTATCTGTTCTAACAAATAAAATAAACGAAGGTTTAAAAAAATATGTCACCCTATATTTAAAATATTTTAAGAAGGATTAATGCTATACCCTAATTATGTTTGTGTCCCTTATGGTCATACAAGTGTACATGCCTTCTAAATATATATTGAATTGAGTTTATTTGGCATCAGATAATCCTATTTATAATTAATGATAACAATATTTTCATGATTTGTTTATAGCAGTATGGTGAAGTGGATTCAAACCTAGAGTATACAAGATTGTCTTAAAAAGAGAGAAACAGGCAGAGAATGAATAAAATGAAAGTTAAGCGGCAGAAAAAACTGCACCATAAAAACTTATCAGGTCAGAACTCAAGACAGTCTGGTACTCAGAAAATAATAGCATTATTGGATGGGATCCTTCATAAATAAGAATAAGACACTGAATTAAATTTAGATAGTGAGGGAGGATACACCACTTGGTAGCTGAGTGCAAGAGATGCAATATGACAGTTGGTTTTTTTTTTTTTTTTTGTATGTTTTTATTTTGCTTATTTCAGAACATTCTTACAGAGAGTGGAGCATCACCTATCGCTTCTATGATCTAGGACACCACTAGAAGCTCCATTTCAATAAATATCTCAGCACCTTTTGATAAGGAGATCACTTAGCACTCTGAAAAAAGAGTGCTATAAAGCAGCAGAAGGCCATCAGAAGAAGGCCAGGTAATGTATGCTCCACTTGTCAGAGTCAGCAACACAGGTGGGAACTCAAAGACGACTGGGTAACATGACAGTTACAAACATACACTTTTGCTTCCATCCCCAAATCAGACATTCTCCACTCACCAGAACAGGAAACAACTACAGGAAATAGACACCTAATGGGCCAGTGCCATGGGTACCACCTGTGAGCTTATTAGAAATGCAGAATCTCGGACCACATCCCACCATAAGAAACTCAATTTACATCTCAACCAATTTTCCAAGTGATCCATATGCACATAATAATTTGAGAAACACTGATTAGCAGGCTCATCAGCTACCTTCATTATTCAAGCAGCATATTCAGAGAGGCTCCTGACTCTTGATAGGGTGCTTGAATGAGAGCTATAATAAAAGTGAGAATTGACAAGCCTTATTAACTATTTATCAGTATTATGAATATTAAATTTTAAACAGAATGGAGTACTTTGTTGAGGAAAGCAGCATAATTTCACAGTCTTGTTCTCTGTATCCCAGTATTTCTCAGAGTGCATCAGAACAAATGATTTGAAGACCCAAACATCTAGACTCTTTTCCTCTCCTTAATGTCATGTGCCAGGCTAATTGCTATAGGGCAACACAGCTCATGCATCACAGTTACTTGAATGCAACAATCTTGTAATCCTGAGAGAAATCCACATTCTCCCTTTCCTCTTTTGTGAAAGAATCCACATTCTCCCTTTCCTCTTTTTAATAGCTAAATCTTGGTTCCCCAAAAAATCAAGTAGCCGAGTCCTACAGGGATATCACTCGACCTGGATGTCATAAAGAATAGATGATCTCTGAAACTCTGAAAAGCTAGACATCAAAAACTCTCTTGCCATCTATGGGAGAGAAGGGATTTCTGTGATCTACCTGCCTGGGTCAAACTGCATAACTTTAAATGAATCTGAGATACTGCCTTGTTCTATCTATACAAGAATCATGCCTTTGAGAGAAAAATTAATTAGCTCTGCTTTTGTTTTTACTAGGCTCACCTGAACCTATGGGAAGTTACAGCCACTATAGTAACAGGTCCCAAAACCATAACAAACTTTTCAGTTGAATTGTATTGTATAAAAAAACCTCAGGTGACTCATAGCCTAGGGACAGTTAAGTTCTGTGTAAACATACTCTTATGGTTTGATCATGAGTTAGAGATTATAAATGTGTAATGCAATGCAGTAGAGATGTTTCATTTTGATTTAGTTAGTAAGCACTAGAGTAGAGGGAAGACAATATGAAGAGGAAGAGAATATAGTTCTTTAGTCTAAGCAAAGAGAGAAGAAATCCTTTGAAAGGCTAAATTTCAAATACAGCAGCAGACAGAATCTGGAAAAAAAACAATACTAACTAAAAATATATTTCAAAAAAGTTACTCTGGCAACATAAAAAGAAGAATTAGTTTGACAGAGACTTTTGTAATGTCATTTAAATTTCAACAGGCAGAAAATAGGGAAGCAAACAGCAGAAGAGCACATTTAATAGCGTGGGTACTCTGCCCATTTCAAAAAAAATATTTGTAAATGTCAATGTATGTAGAGGTAATGTGTAATGAGAAACCAAGTGGCAAACGCTAGAAGAAGAAGAAGAAACCAAGTGGAAGAACCATTAATGAAGCATAAGATACATTATTTGCACCTGGTTGAGCGCACACATTACAGTGCTCAAGGACCCAGGTTTAAGCCTCTGGTCCCCACCTGCAGGGGGAAAGCTTTGTGAGAGGTGAGGCTGGGCTGCAGGTGTCTCTCTGTCTCTCTCCCTCTCTATCACCCCCTTCCCTCTTGATTTCTGGATGTCTCTATCCAACAAATAAATAATATAATAAAAATAAAAATATGAAATAAATTCTAGAACATCAATGTTTTCTGCAAAAAGTCCATACATACAACTATGCTGCTAATACATAGGGAATTAGAGTCCCCAGAGCAGACCAGTGGTTAAAACAAAACATACTATCTTTGAAATAATAATGGCCAAAGATATACAAGAAGTTCAGTAACTCTCAAGCATAAATAGCATGAAAAAATGCAAGGTATATCAAAATCAAATTGGTATTTGTAACAAGGCATGTTCATGATATTTTTTATTTATTTCAATGAATGTCTAGATTAAAGTAGATGGGATGAGAAAGGAAGCCTTCTTCACTGCTGATGGGAATGCAAATTGGCCCAATCTCTGTGGAAAGCAGTCTGGAGAACTCTCACAAGGCTAGACATGGACCTTCCATATGACCTAGTAATTCCTCTCCTAGGGATATATCCCAAGGATTCCATAACACCCAACCAAAAAGATATGCATACACCTATGTTCACAGCAGCACAATTTGTAATAGCTAAAACCGGAAGCACCCCAGGTACCCAACAAGAAATGAATGAGAAAGCTGAGAAAGCCATGGTATATATGCACAATGGAATACTACACAGCTATTAAGAACAATGCACCCACCTTCTCTGACCCATCTTGGATGGAGCTAGAAGGAATTATGTTAAATGAACTAAGTCAGAAAGACAAAGGCAAGTAGGGGGTGATCCTACTCATAAGCAGAAGCTGAGAAAGAAGAACAGAAAGGGAAACTAAAAGCGGGATTTGACTGAATTTGGAGTAGGGTGTCAGGCTGAGCTTCACTGACAGCAGACAGATGAACCGGGACTCATGGCTGGATTGTACGCAGTATCTCTTTATTCATGCAGAACGCAGCACAATCTACGGCCAAACTAAGCTAAACTAAACTAAAAACTAAAACTAAACTAAAAACACAATCCTATATATACTCACCAAATAGGGCGGAAACAAGATGTGACGCAGAGAGGGTGGAGCGAAAAGTGACTGGTGCAAATCAGGGTGTACTACAAGAGGGGGCGGAGCAAAAAGACATCATGAACCAGTGAGGATTAAACCAATGCCATGCAGGCATGCTGGTGCTTAGTTATGTAAATAGAATAGTGTTAAGCAGGGGGGCTTAAACCAAATGAAACAGAAGGGGTTTACAGAAGCAGAATTAGAAGCATACCAACAGTAGGGCACCAAAGTAAAATTCTCTGGGTTGAAGGCGAGGGTGGAAGTTCAGCTTCACTGGGCTGTGGGGGTTGGGGGAGGATGGGGTGGGACACAGTCTTTTGGTGGTGAGAATGGTGTTTATGTACACTCCTATTAATTTGTAGTCATATAAATAACTGTTTAATTAATATGAAAGGGGAAAAATTAATTGAATGTATCAAACTTTTTAATGCACAGACCATAGGTTGAGTCTTTAATATGTTGACTCTCTTAAAAGCTTAGACCAGGGAGAATAGAAGCAACTGGTGGTACAGCTATATACAAATAATGTCAAAGGACATAAATTATGGTGATGTTGTATATGATACAGCAAATCCTAACAATTCCTGCACTGTATCTGCTTCCTCATTTCACTGGTCATAGAGTGGTGTCCTTATGAGAGATTCAGACACAAGTTTCTGTGGAGGAAAGAACATGTGAACACACATAAAAATGACCATCTACAAGCCAAGGAGAGAAAACTGAAACAAAGCCAATTCTGGCAACATCTTCATATCTGATTTCAGCCTCCAGCCCAACAAGAAAACAGGTTTTCATTGCTTAAGACTGTTCTCACCTCTCTGGCCATCTTATATATGCTCATGAACAGACAGATGAGTAAATAATGTAGATATGTTTTAAGCCGTAGTAATACAGTAGAATAAGTCACTGACACATGCAACACACACACACACACAGCTACATTTTGTTTTCTTGAAAAAAGTCAGTTCCTCAAAAGTGAGACTATGTTGTGCATTATTCTATTTTTTATATTTATTTATTTACTCCCATTTGTTGACCTTGTTTTATTATTGTAGTTATTATTGTTGTTGTCACTGATATCATTGTTGTCAGGACAGAGAGAAATGGAGAGAGGAGAGGAAGACAGGTGGAGAGAAAGATAGACACCTGCAGACCTGCTTCACTGCCTGTGAAGTGACTTCCCTGCAAGTGGGCAGCTGGGGGGTTCCAACCGGGATCCATACGCCAGTCATTGCGCTTCATGCCATGTGCACTTAACCCACTGCGCTACAGCCCGACTCCCGCATTATTCTATTTTTTAAGATTCTAAAAAAACACAAACAGAAACAGGAAGGTAAAGAGGAACAGATGAGAGAAACAACAAAATGACATCCATTTCACAGGTACATGTTTATGTCCAATGTACTAAATTATGCATCTTACAGGTGTACTATTATTGATATATTACAATAAAGTTCTGAAATAGAAAAAGTAACAATGGCAATGTCGGTGAGAGATTTAACTATAGTTTTTGCTTTCAGAATCTGATAACAAAAGTAATAGCATTATTCCACAGGACTGTGACTCTTTTTTTAAGTCTTGGAGAAATTTTCTATAGTTTATGTAGCATACCTGTTTATTGACATATTGATACTTGTATTCCCACAAAGAAAACACATGACCATGTCTACTGAGCAAAAGAAATTTTGATCATTTGTGTAATTTGTATACCTGTAGAGACATATTGTCCTTTTTTTTTTTTAATCCATTCACAAAGTTTGTTAAGTTTGAGTAGAGGACTTGACCTAATTTTCTGTTTCTGTTCCTTTTTTCCCCTATGCAAATCATAAAATGGTGTCAGAGGCATTGCAGTTCATTTTTAATATGTTAAAAAATGGTTATAGACTAGCAGAAACTGGGAAGAACTATTTCTGAATTGTCAGAACTAGTTAGAAAGAAAAATAAGAAAACTTAAAAACTCAGTCCAGTTTCAGCCCTCCAGAGAGCTCATTTTCATCTCCTTTGCAAACATTTCATGGGTGTCATAAAATTAGCTTTTTTAAAAGGATCTTTTTTTAAGTTGAATTTAAAAGAGTCTTTTTCTAGAGGGCTATTACAAAGAGATTTCTATTCCCCTTATGTGTCTTCTCCACATTTATTGAGCTTCCATATTGAATTTCTTAAATTTTTGAAAAAATATATTACATATGATATGTATAGTATGTATATATGCCTATGTTTTAATTATATATGTTATATATATATAATTATATGTATATTACATTACATATATACAATTAAAAATCCACAGGCAATACTCTCCCAAGACACTGTCTCTCATTTTTTTTAAACTTTATTTTTTAAATTTGTCCCTTTTGTTGCCCTTGTTGTTTATCGTAGCTGTTATTATTATTGTTGTTGTTGTTGATGTTGTTGTTGGATAGGACAGAGATAAATTGAGGGAGGAGGGGAAGACAGAGAGGGGGAGAGAAAGATAGACACCTGCAGACCTGCTTCACCACCTGTGAAGGGAACCCCCCTGCAGGTGGGGAGCCAGGAGCTTGAACTGGGATCCTCATGCTGGTCCATGCACTTTCTGCCATGTGCACTTAACCCACTGCACCACTGCCTGGTTCCCCTATCTCTCATTTTCTATCTTCCTTTCTTCAATAGCTCTCATATAAAGGTTATTATTACTACTTATTAAAAGTTAACCCCAATGTTAGACAATATGCCATTCTATGTATTTTTCCTGTCTTTGCAAGTTGCATATTCATATGGTAATTCCCAACTTAAATTTAATGATCACTGGCTTTTCAATTTTTTGAGGAAAGGTTTTTTGTTAATTCATTGAGGAAAGGTTTGAGACTAAATGGTTAAACCACATTTTGGGGCAAAGGCTTCAGGAAATTTGTCATCAGTCCCAAGGATGACAGAACTTCAAGAGAAAAGTCCCACTCTCAACATGCTTTTTATTGGCTGTTTTATATGCCACAGGTGTCAATAGCACCCACCTTACATGAAAAAGAAATTACATGAAAGATATCTGAGAGTAGTCAAATGCACACATTTAAAGTATTTGAAAATTTTGCAGTTAACAATGATAGCAAATCCGAAGACTTTGTTCTCTATCTGGATAATCCAGGTTGTTGAAATAAATTGGCTTAATAATATATTTGTGTTCATTTACTACCATAATGGTGATAGTAAGGAGTTCATAGCATTGAAGAAAGCTAAGGTAAAACAAACAAAAAAATCGTTAATATTCCCATCAATGTTACATTATTTCTTATCCCATTTATTTTCATCTACTTTTTTTTATTCATAATGCATAGGGTATTTCCAAACACATCATACTGTGAGTCTTAGAAAACACTTCTGGGGGTTTTGTGGTGGTTTACCTGGTTGAGAACACACATTACCATGCACAAAGACCCCAAGTTCAACCCACTAGTCCTCATATGCAGGAGGAGAGCTTCATAAGCAGCAAAGTGACGCTGCAGGTGTCTGTCTGCCTGCCCCTCTTGATTTCTCTTGGTCTCTCTCAAATAAATAAATAAGTAAGTAAGAAATAAATATATTTGAAAAAGAAAGAATTCTATCTTCTGGCATAACCCTGCCACTAGCTAAAATCTATTTAATATTGTCTTATTTTAAAATTAGAGCTCAGAGATCACCTTTTCTTTTCTATTTATTTATTTATTTATTTCCCCTTTTGTTGCCCTTTTTTTATTGCTGTTGTAGTTATTATTATTGCCGTCATTGTTTGATAGGACAGAGATGAATGGAGAGAGGAGGGCAAGGCAGAGGGGGAAAGAAAGCTAGACACCTGCAGACCTGCTTCACTGCTGGTGAAGTGACTCTCCTGAAGGCAGGGAGCTGGGTGCTCCAACCAGGATCTGGGATCCTTACAATGGTCCTTGTGCTTTGCATATTTTGCGCTTAACCTGCTGTGCTACTGCCCGACTCCCAAAGATCACCTTTTCTAAGAAATCTTAAGTTTTTTTCACTATCTACTTATATAAGTTTAAACACTTCCATGAATACTTATATAAATCTGTTAATTCATTTAAATTACTTATATATACACATATATATGTCATATAGTCGTCCCTTGTTTATCATGATTAATCAGTTCCAGACGCTACTGCAATAAGTGAATTTCCTTGAAGTAGGATTCTTTATTTGTGCATTGAATATTTTCATAGTAAAGCACAGAAACCCTGTTTATGACCTTCTAAATATGTTTTTTTAACATTATTAGAGCCGTCTAAACATGAAAATACACCCGTTTAGCTTTGCTTTCTTGTTGAAAGAGACAGCAGCCTTTGCAAGTATGTTCTTTTCATCTTTATGGATGGAATGAATAGTAGACTCATTCAAGTCATAATGATGGGCAGCCTCCATGATATTCTTGCCATCCTTGATCATGTCCAAGAATTTCACTTTCTCCTGGATTTTAAGCATCATCCTCCGGCCCTTAGTTTCATCATCAGAAGAAACAACATTTAGGAGCCATCGTGGGGCTTAGATAAAGGTTCTAGAAATTGCAAACACTTCCAAAAGCAAAGATGCTTTCAATGCGTAGCGCCTACAGTCCATACATACAGTAATTTTAATTGTAATACAGGGGTGCATAACTGACTCAGACAACCAAGCATGCAGCACTGTATCATTTTTACTGTCTTGATCAACTTTTTTAATGAATATATTTGAAAATAAAAAACACAATAGAGTGAAGTTGTGCAAGCTGAAGCGTAAAGTGTCGAGGGACAATTGTATCAGGATATTAGGATCTGCATTCCTTTATACATGTGCTTTTTTTTTTTTTGCCTCCAGCGTTATTGCTGGGGCTTGGTGCCTGCACCACGAATCCACTGCTCCTGGAGACCTTTTTTCCCCCTTTTTGTTGCCCTTGTTGTTTTATCATTGTTGTGGTTATCATTATTGTTGTTGTTGTTGCTGTCGTAGGATAGGACAGAGAGAAATGGAGAGAGGAGGGAAAAACAGAGGGGGGGGGGGAAAGATAGACACCTGCAGACCTGCTTCACTGCCTGTGAAGCAACTTCCTTACAGGTGAGGAGCCGTGGGTTCCAACCGATCCTTATGAGGGTCCTTGCGCTTTGTGCCACGTGCGTGCCACTTGCGCTTAACCCGCTGCTACCGCCCAACTCCCATACATGTCCTTTTTATCCCTAGATTAAAAACTTGTAAAGACTAAAGACACAGCCAATCCTTTTTTTGTATTCATGACCTAGCACAGTTCTGAGATTTAGTATCAATAAATGCTTATTAAATTAATCCATATGACCTTTGAAATATTGCCATTCTTAAGTGCATAGATAATTCCTTACAGATAATTTATGCATCACCGCACTGTTTTGTTTATTGTTTAGTTAAACATTAGTTTTCAGGATAATAGATTATCCTACAGAATACCTAAAAGACTGCCCATATTCATGTTGAGAAAAACAAAAACAAAAAACAAGTAAATCCTATTTCCCATATATCATAACATTTTTGAACCCTACTTATTGATGCTTTCACAAAGCTCTCAATAGCTCCATCTCTTTTAAGAAGCATCTCAGCTTAGAATACAGATTTGAAGTAGGAGGAAGATGTGCGTGTGTGTGTGTGTGTGTGTGTGTGTGTGTGTGTGTGTGTGTGTTATTGCAGGTGCTCCACCATTGCAGGCCAACGTTTTCAGAAAGAAAGTACTAGAGACAGAAGGATAGATATTAGGAGAGATGAAAATACAGACCCACACCAAAACTTTCCCCAGTGCAGTGGAGACAGAAATCAAATGTGGTAGCACTCCTGGCAAGCAGGCACACCCCCAGGTATAGATACACAAACATATACATACGTGCATATATATAGATACAGAGATCCATGCATGTTGCATTTCTCAAGAAATTTATAAACAGCACTGCAACCAACTTCAAAAGACATTTACTAGCTACAGTTTCAGAGAGACATTTATTATTTTTTGATTTACGGTAATTGATTTTGAACCATATTTGAAAGGCTTCCTAGAGTAAATCAGGAACATAAAAAGATGAGTAGATTACAATTATCTTCATATTTTCCAATTGTGATGTATTGATATAAAAGGAAGAAAACTTGGTCTACAGAAACAAATTTGTTTGCTTTTATACTGTTCAATATTCAATGCAATATTTAAAGTACAATGAATTTTCTGACATATATTTTTTCCAAGCTGGGGCATTGTGCATATGGGATTTCACATGTTTTTTTTTTCCTTTACCATTAATATGGAGATACAGAGAAGGAGGGAGTCCAGCACCAGAGCTAACTCTTTACTTCTGGGTGCTACAGTATTCTAATGTAGTGCCAGGGTCCAAACCTGAGCTGATTACAAGGCAGATGCAACTAATCTGCCTGTTGAGTTATTTTTCCAATCCTTGCTAAAATATGTCTTTGTTTCTTTTTTAAATTGTGTATTTATTTATTATTTTTGTCATTTACAGAGCTTCACTGCTCTGGTTCAACTCTCTGAGATAGGGAAGGACAGAACAGAGACAGTACTAAAGAGAGAAAAATACCAACACATTTGTAGCTTCCTCCAGTGTAGCTGGGAGCCAGACTCAAATTTGGGGTGTGCACATGACAGAGCAGGTACACTATCCAGATAATGTATCTTGCCAGTACTGCTATAGTTTTTCTAATAATACTTATGACATGCATTGCTATATAAAAGAAAATTATACTAGAACAACAAAATAGACCCCTTTGTGGACCTCCATAGGACCTTACCTTGCCCTCAACATGGAGTAACAATAATAGAGAATATTCTATCCTCTGAAGGGAGGCTGGACAATACACTCTATCTTCCACCTAGGAAGATGGGTCCTGAATTTAGGGCAGCTTGGAACATTCCTACTCATGACCACAGAATGTGAGCTCAGATCTACAGGGATGTAGAGGTCACTAGGCTCCTAAGCTCAATATGGGCCCCAGATCACATCAAATCAATGGGGCTTACAGTCAACAATATTTATATACCTTTCCCATATTAGGGAGCTTCTCTTCCCTGATCCAACTTTCTGGTCCTTTTTCCAGCCATGACATCATCTCCCCAGGCAATGACTTGGATCCACATGCATATCAGATTTCAGGCTCAGAAAAAACAAAACAAAAAAAAAACTAGTATAGCCACAGGCCCTTTGAAATATAACTAAAATATGCTTACTAGCTACCTACAAAATGGAGACCCCCCACTCCCCGTAACTCTTCATCTGCACTATTCCAGCCTTTAGGTTCATGATTAGTCAATAACTTGTTTGGCTTTGTATGTTAACTCTCTTCTCAGCCACCAGGTTCCAGATGCTAGCATGATGCCAACCAGACTTCCCTGGACAGACAACCCTACCAATGTGTCCTGGAGCTCTGACTCCCCAGAACCCTGCCCCACTAGGGAAAGAGAGAGGCAGGCTGGGAGTATGGATCGACCTGTCAACACCCATGTTCAGCGGGGAAGCAATTACAGAAGCCAGGCCTTCTACCTTGTGCATCCCACAAGGACCTTGGGTCCATACTCCCAGAGGGTTAAAGAATAGGAAAGCTATCAAGGGAGGGGATGGGATACAGCATTCTGGTGGTTGTGGGAATTGTGTGGAGTTGTACCCTTCTTATCCTATGGTTTTGTCAGTGTTTCCTTTTTTATAAATAAAATTTTAAAAATTAAAATAAATAAATAAATAAAACTAAGAAAAAAGAAAATTATATTGGGATGAAGAGTGATTTGGTAATACCTATAACTCATATTACATAAATTCTAATTTATATTTATTTCTATTAAATATAAATATTCTTAGAGATGCTCACATCCATATATATGTAAATGCATATATATGCACATCTATATCTATCTATCTATCTATCTATCTATCTATATATATATCTGTTGGTCATCATTACGCCAGGTTCCCTACATTACTTGATGCTGTGGTCTATTTACATTATCATTGTTTTGCCTGAGACCCACCCTGCCTGCAGGGTATTGTTTAATCCCACTGGTTAGAACCTTCGCAACAGCTGCTATTATGGAAGCTTTCTACTTTCGCGCTCTTTTCTCCATCCCCCTCTCCTAGCCATCTCCTTTTCACATTTGCCACTTCCGGTTTCTAAGATATAAAGGCATTGTCTCTGATCAATAAAGGCATTGCATTGCATTCCGCTCAGCCAGGAGTTCCTGGTCTCTTCTCCTGCCTGCAATGCTAGCCTGGCATGTATCTAATTTCCCTTTATCTTCAAGGTGTTTGTCTATCTACTTATTACCATACCTCAAGGGAGATATGTTACTAGTTGGAAAAGTAGCATTAAATATGACATATTCATCCAGAAAAGGAACAAGATGGCAATGACCAAGCAGTTCCAGAACTGTGCTCTGTGAAACTGAGGCAGCGAAAACCGCAACTACAAGACTTTCAGAAACTAACACATATAGGAACAATCTTTGAGGCATAGAAAAGTCCAAAAGCCAAGGAAGAGAAACACACAGAGCCCAGGAGAGGAGATCTCTAATCTATGTTGAAGAACATGCATCTACACACTGGGATATTTAAACATTACTATACATGTAGAAGAGCAGAGGATAGTAAATAAATATTAACCTAAGACACCTTTACAAGAGAGCACAGCTTTGGGTACTGTGTGGTAGAAAGAAGAACAAATCCCGGGATTGAGGTTCATAGCTTTATTGTGTCCCATGAGTATTAAAGATCCATAGAGTAGTGTAACTGAAAACAACTATGAGCAGGAACAGTAAAAAGACAATCTGGAAGACTACTGCAATCTTATCTCTTAAGTGCCAGGGCACTGGAACCCCAAAAGTGTCTGTGATTGAATTTTCCATAAGTTCAAGGATATTGCACAGAAACAAAAAACTCTGAAGAAGGAGGGGGAAGATGGGAATTGGGTAGACATTGAGCTCCCTGTGCATAATGGTGGAAAAAGACCCAAGTTGAGAATCTTTTAATCTTTTGCACACACCTATCACAGGAAGATGAAAAACTGTACCTATGTGTCAACAACTATACCATTAACAACTATACCATTAACAACTATACCATTATAACCCATTAACTTCCTAAGAAAGTAAAAAAAAAAAAAGAAAAAAAATGGGGGTTATAAGTCAGAATAAGTTTAGATGATAAAGGCTCAGATAGATGACAGATGATAGAGAAAAACATGATAGACAGAGTGTCAAATGGGTTATAAAGGGCACACATAGACTGTTTCCATGGGTGTGGTAAACTTGCAATTCCCAGTGAAGAGTTTTAACATTTACCAGCTATTTTTTTTTCCTAATAACATTCTTGCCAGAAGACACTGAAGTTTTATTACTCTACCCAGAAAACTGAAACCAAATTAGTCCTTACTTGTCACCCATCCATCGTCAACTTCTAACTTTTCATATAGAGAAATAAAAAAACAAACAAACAACTTTTTGCTGTATATAGAGTAGATTGAATCTGGTGCCAGATTATAAAATTTTGACAGTTTTCAAGTACAGTGAACCCTACTACTAATGAATATGTAGTTTTAATGGGACAATGTCAGAGTGAGGGTAAATAACTATGAGACAATATTAAATACTTCCTAAGAAAGTCCACATGGGGGACAAATGGTGGCACACCTAGCTGAGTGTACACATTGCAATGCACAAGGGCCCAGGTTCAATCCCAAAGTCCCCAAGTGTAGGAAGGAGCTCCACTAGCTATGAAGCAGTGCTGAAGCTCTCCCTCTCTATTTTCCTATCCCCTCTCATTTTTCTCATTCTCTTATAAAATTAACTAATTAATTTTTTAATTAAAGGAAAAAGAAAGTCTGTGTTCCAGGTACTAAGCAGTAGACAATCTCTACAACCCTCCACCCTGTCAAAGGTGTTCTTCCCCTAGTTGTTGGGATATTTTTTTCTATAGCACATCCTTCACATATTCATACAAATGTCACATTCTCTATGAGATCAGTCTCAGCTACCTAATCTACAGCTGTAATCTTGCCAGTTCTTCTTTCCACCCCCCTTAATTTTTCTCCTTAGCACTTATCACTGCCTACCATACAACATGCTGTTTTCATCTCTTTATTAAATGTTATATACATCTCGAGGCAGGGATTTGGACTCCTTTGTGTTGGTATGCTTCTAAATTCTGCTTATAAGACCTTCTGTTTTGATCATCACATTAGGTTCACTTGTATTAATGACGATGTGGTCTATTTACATAATCACTGTTTTACCTGGGTCCTGCCCTGCCTGCAGGGTATTGGTTTAATCCCCACTGGTTAGATGGAAGTTTTCTAAGTTCTGTTCATGCTCTTTTTTTTGCTCCGCTCCCTCTCCTAGTCATTTCCTTTCGCTTGCCTCTTCCGGTGAAGAAATGCATAAAAGGTGATGGATCTGATCAATAAATGAGATACTGCTTCCCAGCTCAGCCATGAGTCCCTGGCGTCTCTCTACAGCCCGTAAAGCTAACCCGGCAAATGGCGCCTTGAACAGGGACTGGCACCTTTGTATGCTCCTGTATCTCCAACCCTAGAGCAACATCTGACACTCTGTAAAAGCTTCATAAGTCCTTGTTGGAAAAAATGCATTAGTCTTTGAAAGACTCACTGAAGGAATGGCAGTTCTTTAGCATTTTTTTAAAAATTTTTTTCAGTTGAGAAGCTCAAGACAAGTACAGATCTAGAAATTAACCCAAAGACAAAATGAAGTGAAATATAGATTTATCTAAGTGACATTTCTACTTTTTTTTCACAAGGACGTACTTTTGTTAATTCAAAATGGTCATTTGATTACACACTATACATTCAGCCAAGGTCTAAAAACTAGGAGCCCATATCTGACTAAGATACTACAATCTAAATTCAACTTGCATTCTAGTAAGGAGACAGAATAATGAAAATGAAATTTCAATAAAGAAACAAGGACACTCTGGCAGGTTAAATGATTATTCAATACAGTGAAGGAGCTCTTAAGTAGATTCAGAGGATTATGAAATGCTCCTTAGAGTAAGTGATACTTAACCTGAGACATAAAGAATGAAGAAAGGAAAAAAGCAAAAGAGTTACAAAAAGTTTAAAAGATGAAGGGTGGGCACAAGATTGAAAATAATAGTAATAACAACTATGATGAAATGTATCTAGTTTGCAGGTAAGTTCATGACCACAATTATGTGAGTAGTTTAATGCAGCCAAAAACATAGAATTTACTCTGCAGTAGTATAGAAAGAAATGTCCAGTAATTAAACTATATCATAATAGAATATTTTTTCCTTGGAAGAACCCATCTAACGGGGGAGGGGGGGATAAAAGTTTGTTTTAGAGCAAGTGGCAAGTCTTTTCATTCATTGCTACTTTACCAACTATGCAAACATCCTACAGTTGAAAATTGAGGAAGCTGTCACCAAAATATCTTTCTCAATCAATTAATGCTTAATTTTTCATCTTGGGACTCATTTATTTCACCTCAAAGCATGGACTGATTCCTTGCGAAGATTTCTCTTAAGGATCTTTATATATAAATAAATAACTTACTAAGGTATATCAGTTTTTGTTGCATAGCAAAACTACCACAAATATAGTGCTAAACACTGTTGATTTATTACATTATAGGAATTATAAGACAAAGAATTGTATTGAGTCCTAAGTTTAAGATATCCTAAGGTTACAGTTAAGCTGGTGGCCACAGTGGTAGCGTCACTTCCCAGGTTGCCTTGGGAAGGATTCAGTGAGAAAGCACTCAATTGTTGGTAAGTTTCAGTTCCTGGAGGGCTGCTAGATGGAGAACATCAGCTTCTTGCTGATTGTAGGCTAGAAGTAGTCCTCAGTTCCTGACTATAGAACTATTTCCATATGGCAGCATACAACATGGGGGTTTGTCTCTTCAAAGCCAGCGAGAAAGGAGCATTCTCGGCAATTTCAGTAAGATGGTATGTAACTGAGTCACATGAATGTAATCATATGCATCCCATAATCTTTGCTGTATGTTGTGCTTAGAAGGTCAAAGATCCAGCACACATTCGATGGCAGGGAGTATCCAAAGCCTATAAGGTAAGGGTCCTTAAAACCAACAAAGAGTTTGTCTGACATATGAAACTTCTCTGTCAAACTTCAATGGGGCGGTTTGCTGTTTATTCCCAAAGAGACTACAGAAATGACTCTACCTGACTTAGCTCTGAATTGCCATACACTTCAACTTTTATTTCTTACAATTTCAGTGTTGATAAATCTAAGTTCAAGGTGATGGAACTTGTGCTGCCTGGTCAGGGCAATTTGCAAATTTCCTGACTTCTCACTGAATTTTCATATGCTGGATACAGAAAGGAAGAGGGCTCCTTTCTTTAAGTCTCATTCTATCAGAACACTCATCATAGAACAGCAGTCCACCTCCATGGTCCATTTATTTCCCAAAGATTCCAGTTCCTCACACCATCACTTTAGCTGGTAGAATTCCAATATGGTACTGAGGTGGGAGAAACACTGTCCACAACACCATCTTCAATCTAATTGCTGTTTAGAAATTCAGTAGTAAATCTCCAAACAAAAAGTCTTCACAATTTCTTATTTTTACATGCTGATGAGCCTGACAGTTTTGAACAATCTCCAGAGATGATGCTGATTCCATTTCACAAGTGATTAGAATCACCCATACACAGAGGATGCTGTAATCACAACACCTGTTAAGAAATGAAACCAGCCCTCAAGATTCTTATGGCTCCTCTATTTCAATCTTTTCTCCCTTAATAATTATCAAGTCTCTAGCACACACACACACACACACACACACACACACACACACACACACACACGCCACTGTGAAGAGGTTGAAGAGGTCAGAAGGGAGAGCAGGCAGACAGATTTTCCCAGTTATGTGAAACCTTTAATCCACGAAAACTTCATAGGCAATTGTTCTGTAAGATGACATCAAAACAGTTGTAACTGCCAACAGCTATTTTATTCTTGACATCAATTTCTAAAAACATCACCTGTGAAAAGTTCAACATTTAGCATTTCCTGTTGTTTTCTATTTTCTTTGAGTATAGATCTGGTTCATGTGAAAAGTGCCATTTGGGGAAGAGAGCAAACACTAATGACCCCTACATGAGATAAAGAGGATTAAAAGAGCAAGAGGGTGGACTTTGGAGCCAGAAGACCTTTGCACTACTTTGGGCAAAGTGTGATTCCCAAAAAGGCAATTAGTCTCTCTGGGCTAACATTTCTGATGTGTAACATGAGAGAAATAGATGTTCATACCTAGTCCTTAGATAGTTTATGAGAAGAAATGAGGCAGAAACTAAAAATAAAAGAGACTTTTCTGTATTCCCTGGACATATGTTTTTTTTTTTTTTTCATTTTTGCCTGGGGAGAAAGAGAAAGAAAGAAAAATAAGAACATTTCCAGAACTAAATCTGATTTTAAATTTTGACATTGTGTATTCATTCCTTCAATTTCATAAAGCAACAACTTTGGAAAGTGTTCTTAATTCAGAAAAATCTCAGTTACTTATATTGACCAACTGAGCCACTTGGGCATTTGCTTGGAGAAAGCATTCTATATTCCATCTCTAGATGTTCTCAAATAGGAGAATATGAATGCATATCAGTAATGTACAATTTTATGTAACACAGTCTGTTACTGATTCCCATAGTCTTCATTTTGCAATAATCTTTGCCACCAGGATTATTGCTGGAGCTTATGAACTCATGGCTTCCAGGAGCCATTTACATATATATATATATTTCTTTATTGGGGTATTGATGGTTTACAGTCAACAGTAAAATATAGTAGTTTGTACAGGTATAACATTTCTGTTTTCCACATAATAATTCAACCCAACCCACCATCTAGGTCCTCCACCATCATGTTCCAGGAAGTGAACACTCCCCACTCACACACACCACCCCGGAGTCCTTTACTTTGGTGCAATACACCAACTCCTTTATTTCTATTTTGTTTTTTGATAGGACAGAGAGAAATTGGGAGGTGAGAAGGAAAAAGAGGGAGAAAGAAATGTCTGTCTCAGTCATTTCATCTCTTAAGAGTGAAAACAAAGCAGCAGTAATAGAAATATTTTAACTCAAAATATAGTATTTTATAGATAATCTGTAGACTTGAGTCCTGATATAGCACAATTTAAGATGAGATAAAAGCTTCTTTTCCCCCAAATTAACTATAAAATTTATAAACTGAGGTTACAGGTTAAGTCAGTATTCTACAGTTGCCATGGCAAATTAATACTTAGGTGACTCAAAAGAAATGTATCATCTTAGATGTGAGGGACAGAAGTCCAAAATCAAGAACTCAGAAAAGTCAATTCCTTTTGCATGTTCTGAATTAGTTTGTTGCATGTCTATCTCTTCTTTTTCTTCTTTTTATCTTTTTAAATTTCTTTATCTCTTCTGTTTGATGACTGAGTACAATCCTCTGCATTCTTTGACTTTTGACGCCATTCAACCCCAGTCCCTGTCATTATCTTCATATGGCTCCCACACACATAAACCACCACTCCATTTGTCTCTCTGACCTACATTTCTTTTTTTTTTTAAAGATTTTTTAAAAGCATTTATTTATTTATTTATTTATTTACTTTTTGTTGCCCTTGTGTTTTATTATTGTTGTCGTAGTAGTTATTATTGTTGTTGTTGTTGGATAGGACAGAGACAACTGGAGAGAAGAGGGGAAGACAGAGAGGGGGAGAGAAAGATAGATGCCTGAAGACCTGCTTCACTGCCTGTGAAGTGACTTCCCTGCAGGTGGGGAGCCAGGGGCTCGAACTGGGATCCTCATGCCAGTCCTTGTGCCACAGGTGCTTAACCTGCTGTACTAGTGCCCAACTCCCTGATTTACATTCGAATACCAGTTAAGTCTAACCCTCAACACCGCATGATAGGTGTTTCAAGATTCTTAATTCCTCTACAAAGTTTCTTGGTCTAGGGAGAAACCATAATGTTTATATAAAAAGGCTGTCATGCCTCAGACTCCCATATCCCAGGTTCATTCCTCAGCACCATTTTAATACATAGCTGAACAGTGTTCTGGTCTGTCTGTCTGTCTATCTATCTATCTATCTATCTATCTATCTATCTATCTATCTGTCTGTCTGTCTGTCTCCCTCCCCCTTACTAAGTCAAAATAAATAAAATATTTCATCTACAAAGACACTATTTTAACCTGGAAACAACCCAGGTGTCCAACAACAGATGAATAGCTGAGCAAGTTAATATACACAATGGAATACTACTCAGCTATTACAAATAGGGACTTCACAGTTTTCAACAGATCTTGGATGGACCTTGAAAAAATCATGTTAAGTGAAATAAGTCAGAAACAGAAGAATGAAAATGGGATAATATCACTCTCAGGCAGAAAGTTAAAAAACTAGATCGGAAGAGAAAACACAAGTAGAACCTGAACTGGATTTGGCATATTGCACTAAAGTAAAAGACTCTGGGGTGGGTGTGTCGTCCAAAAAGGATGACAGAGGACAGTGGGGGTTGCATTGTTATATGGAAAACTGGGAAATGTTATGAATATATAAACTATTATTTACTGTCAAATACAAAACATTAATTCCCCAATAAAGAAATTTTAAAAAGAAGGGAAAAAAAAGACTATTTTCACATTCACACTAATAGTAGAACTGTGGAAATACTATTTTTGATGGGAGACCATACAACTCCCTGCATGTATTTATTCTGTGAGTGGTTGTATGTTGTAACTTTTTCAGGACTCTTACTGTTATAAAGTACTGTTACTGGGGCTGAGTGGTGGCACACCTGGTTGGATGCACTTTACAATGAGAAACAACCTGGGTTCAAGCCTCTGGTCCCCAGCTACAGGGGGAAAGCTTTGTGAGTGATGCAGCAGGACTGCAAGTGTCGATCTCTCTTCCTCTCTACCACACCTTTCCCCCCCCCTCAGTTTCTGGCTTTCTCTTTGCAATAAATAAAGATTTAAAAAAAGTAAAAAAATAAAGTACTGTTATAAAGAGTTGAGACCATGAAGTGATAACTATAATTAATTATACTATGAGACTAATTTTGAGCATTCTGAATGCTTTTTCTTAGTGAAACAGATTTTTGCTTTGATACGTGAACATCTGCTCATGTCTCACAAATAATTTCTACTCTTGCAAATGCAAAATGATCATGAACTCAAACAGGTGGCTTTTCTTGTGGGAAAAGATTCAGAATGTCCCGAATTTTCCTCAAATACTCTGGTGATGCTGAAAGATATTACAGTCTGCTATAAGACTGGCATTGTGTTAACTCCATAAACCAGGTACAAGTTTTAATGTCATTATTTCATAAATACATGTATAAATACATATGTGTGTACATATGTTTTCAGTTTATCAGTCTTTTAGATACAGGAATTAGCTATTTCTTTTACAGTAAAATTCTATTTCTTTTGACCTCATAGTGGAATCTCTGATCTCTATGAGTTTAGATCTAGATGAATCTATCAATGACTATCCTTAACTCCTCTCCATTCTTTGTGTCACTCAGTTACATCGTTTATTTTATTTTAAATAAATGTTTACCATAACTCTATTTGCAGAAAAACAAGAACATCATGCAAATTGGAAGATAATGGCTTAAATGTTTCTCACATTAGCAGAGTTGATATTTACGTGAACAAGTGACTGAGTTAAGAGAATAAATGAACTTAAGAAAACACAAAATATGAAAGGCTAATGTAGCAAATACTTATTGTATGCCTATTATATGTAACAACTGTGGTAAGTGTATTAAAACATGATCTGTGGAAAATAAAATTAAACATTTGTTTTAAAGGCGGCTCAAATACTTCCCATTAATCATTAGTGTGGCCTGCACAAATGGCTTCTTTACTGAATGTAACATTTTTTTTATTGTAAACTGGTAAGTTCATTTCAAATTATTTTTGAGTTAGCTTTTTGTAGTTTATGGTTAGATGCCAAAAATACTTTAGAACACAAAAGTAGTCTGAAGCTTCTAACGTTAGAAGAGAACGTTTTCTTGCTTAAGACTTTCACAATATTATTCAATTTTTTTTTTGTATTTGCAGATTTTTTAAATTCTGTATTTGTTATATGACAGGGAGAAAACAAGACCATAGCATCACCCAGTCCAGCTGTGCTGGGGATTGGACCTGAGATATCACACATGCAAAACATTTCCTCTACAGTTCTACAGGGTCATTTCCCTGGCCGTTTCATATTATTATTCTATTCACATTGATATTTAAGTCCTCCTGAGTCTATCTGATTCCTCCAATGACATTAACTACTGAAGAGAATTTGAGTGTAGTGTCATCAAGAGACAAATGTTGACTATTCTGGAAGGTACTGTGTAAAACTCAAGGTGACAGAGAAGTTTCAGACACACTTATATTATTTCTTGTTGTGAACAGCAGATGTCTTTCATACACATATGATGATGTTCAGTATTTCCAAACACCTTTGTGCAGATTGTTTCTTACTTAATTTCTAATTTACATATGAAGTTTACTTTAGAAATTTTTTTGCAATTTGTGATTACACATTTGAATAAATTCAAAAGCCTCCCCCCCCCCCGCCCAATTTGCTTGCCATAAGCAATTTTGGACCAGAGAGAAATCTTCCTAGGATGACTGCTTTCCTTGCTTCAGAACATATTTGAGCCAAGTCCCTATCACACTGGGGTAAGCTTTGGCACTGTGATATCTTTTTCTCCTTATATCTTTCTATTTCTGTCTGAAAAAGGTGGCCCAGAATGATAACACTCTGGTGATTACTAACAAACAACCAATACCCAATTCTGAATTAATTAAATTAACTTGTGCCACTGAGAAGGATCAAGAGTAGAATCATCAAACTTCAAGTACAATCCTCGGCATCACTGAAGCCACAACTCTTTCAATCTAGATTTTTCATAAATGGTTATCAGCTATCAAGACCCTACTTAGCAGCTAGGACTGTCCTTGGCGATGTCATCATTTTGTTTACCTTAAATAATAAAAATAATATTCAGATAATGAAGTTGTTGACATTGAATAAAATGGTTTTGTACACAATGTTCTCCTAGTTTCTATAAGTTACACTAATTTGGCGTATCATTGAGCTTCCAGAATTTATACTATGGAACTCTGAATAAAAGATGACCTATATAATGACAATTACACAAACACCATCTACAGAAAAGAAACAGATAATGTTTAAAGGGCCTTAAAGAAAAAAGGGATGAGTATTGAGAAGCTATTCAGAGCAATACATAGGGAAGGTGACAGGTACTCTGAACCTTGAAAAATGAATACATTCCAACAGATACCATTGAGAATAGGTGCAACCTTGATTGGACGAAGAGATGATAGATGGAATGTGTACTGAAAAACAAGACTAAAAAGATAAGTTGGAACAAAAAATAAGATAGCCTTGACTGCCATGCTAAAGTTTAAAAAATTAGCTTTGGAGTATTTTGAAAGCTGAAATTGAGTCCAAAAGAACAATATTTATAGTATCAGAAATAAAAATATAGAAGATAAAATCAAGAAGAAAATATTATAGAACTAAAGTCAGCAAGACTTAAAAATTGCAGTTGCAGACATTTGCATAATAATACTTTGTGCTCTGTTATTACTTCAAATAATGTTTTTCATCACTAAGTGCTTAATAAGCACTCATTAGTATTAATAAGTCAGAAAATTATATGCAAATCACACATTTTCAGGTGCATTGCATAAATATAATTTCCCCTGCTGCGTAAGTGTTCTAGATATTTTCTGTACCTTTGTATTTAGAAATGCTTGTAATTATTTCTTGTCATTGTTAGCTTTTCTGTTGTCTGATAGTTTTCAGAGACAACTAAGACAACTATTATTTCTCAAGGCATCTCTGTCTGAGAGATCAGGAATTGGGTGAGACTTTGTAGAGTTGTCCTTTTATTCATACTATCTTATGTTCTACATCTTGAATCATCATCTAGGGTATCAATAGCATCACTGCAGTTGTATTTCCTGATTTTCTCTTTTGACAGTGTTCTCAGTTTGATAAATGGTCCCACCTTGGTGTCAAAGGAAAGTATTTATTTTGAAAGTCTACAGAAGTTTATGGAACTGTCACTTGCTAAAATGACTGAAATAGAAAACAAAGGTTATTACCTCAACAAGTTTAAGAATAATACTTTAAAGATTTCTTTCTTAGACCTTTTTTTTTACTTTGTGGTCCTTGGCTGGAATTGCTTGCGTTAGCGTTAATCCTGGAAATTTATTATACTAGCTTGAATAAAAGTTGAACTGTGTGAGGGCAATAATCATACAAATACTATTGTCTACCAAGGAAGAGAAGATAAAGTTTTTTTTTTTCTGTTGATATAAAGAAACAGGTCATATACCGTAGAACTGTTAATGTGTTAGGTATTTTGAGGCATTTCAGCATCTATCCTACCTCTGTTGTTTTTTTTTTTTTAATTTTCAGGGTTCTGTTTGTTAAAATAGCCACCCTTTCAAAAATGGTTATCCATACCAGGGGCATTTATTAGTAACACAATTGTTAGTTAGGTTCAAAATGCATGCTTTGCTAAAAGTTAATTTTAAAAAAAACAAGGTTTCAAATTAAAGGTAATTTCATTTAAATTATCAACAAATTTTAGTTAAAGACTGACCTGATTAACCCATCAAGTTACAGGTGGAAGATCCTCCAGTCATCTTATTGTTATTACTATTTTTATTTTATTTCTTTATTTTGTCATTACAACACTGCTCATTCTACTTATGGGGCTGGGAATTGAACTTAGGACCTCTGGTACCTCAGGCATGAAAGATTTTTTTATCATAACCATTATGCTATCTTCCCAGCCTTTATTTTATTTATTTTATTGATGCGGGCCTCACACATGAGTGATTTCACTGCTCCCAAGATAAACTTACCATTCATTCTACTTCAGAGATAGAACAAAGAAAACAGAGAAAGAAGGAAAGACACAACTATAGTACTTCATTATGAAGACTCCCTGCTGCCACCCAAGGATCTTGAATGTGGTGCAAGGACTTGACTCACAGGTCTTTGTGCATACCAAGATATGTATTCTGTTGGGTGAACTTTTCCCTGATATATATGTTTAACAAATCCCTCTCTTTGGGGCCATCCAGTCTGTTTATGTTCATACCTAAAAGCCAGAACTAAAGGGAGAAAACAGAACTCCAACTGTAATACAAAAAAGGAAAAAAAAAAAAAGAAAAGAAAGAAAGAAGAAACCAAAGACTTCTTGGTTCTATCAAGACCATAAACCTACACTTCAGAGAAAAGGTTTTTATCTATAATCATGTTCAGAACAGTGAAATTAGTTACTTCCCCAAGGAGTAAGGAGATATATATGCTTTCCCATATGAAGAGAATATCAAAGTTTCATCCTCTTTTTTGAGCTAAGAACATGAAAAATATATGTTTATTCTTACACAGTTAAACATCAGTTTGCAAACTAAAATTTTATTTCGGACAGGAGAGACAGCATAATGTTATGTAAAACTCCAAAGTCCCAGATTTGATCCCTAACACCACCATAATCTAGAGCTGAGTAGAACTCTGGTAAGAAATAAATAAGAGCCCCAAACAAAACAAATAAATAAACAGATTTATCTAAAGAGCAAATAAAATGAGGTATAGTGAACTGCAAATATGTTTAGACACGGCATTTTGGAATTTGATTTTGCATAAACCTTGAATGCTCCTAATACAACTAGGAGTGAACAGGCAAAATTTTATTTCAGATTTTTTTTTTTTAACTGAGTATATGAGTAGGCCATCTTGAAAATATAGAGTCAGAGGGGCCAGGCAGTGGCACAACTGGTTACAGTGAGCAAGGACCCAAATTCAAGCCCCTGGTCCCTACATGCAGGGAGAAATCTTCATAAGTGGATAAAGCAAGGCTGCATGTGTCTCTTGGTCTCTTTCTCCCTCTCCACCTCCCTCTCCCCTCTCAATTTCTGTCTCTACTGAATAATAAACAAGGTATGGGGGGGGGGCAGGGAGTTTTCATGTCCTTCCCAGATTACTCCCTGAAATTTGCTTCTCACCCCAGTGCCCTCTGAAGCTTGCTCACAGGTTCATGTGGGGCTTCATTACTTTGGCAAAACTGATGAACTCATTGACTTCTGGCACATACTCATATTCTCAGATGTCGGGAGGTGGAAATGAAAGTTCCAACTCTCTAATCGAATTAGTTTTCTTGGTAACCAATACTGATCACCAGGTGTTTCTCAAAAGATAGTCTTAACAGGGCTGATAAAATAGGTCAGTTGGACAGAGTGTTTTTTTTTTTTCCATTCTTAAAGAAAATGACTCCTTTTAATGACAGCAGAATTTCCATATATAAAGCTGAAATAATCTAAGAGCTATTAGCTCTGTTTAAATTATAGTAATTGAGGGGCTAGAGAGATCAAATAATGTTTACACAAAAGATTTTCATGCCTGAAGCTTATGGCACCACCATAAGCCAAAGTTGACCAGTACTCTGGCCCAAAAATAATAATTATAAAAATCATAGTAGTTGACACAAACCCCCTTCTTGATCAACTTTAGTCAGGGTTAGCTGAGCTCTCATCTTGACTACACTTCAGCCTTGGCCAGCCTAGCTTGGGCAAGAATCCAGCTAAGTCAGTTTATGTTAAGTAGATTTATGGTGATCATTTTATAGTATTTACAAATATGAAATCATTATGCTGTATTCCCAAAGCTAATGTAATCTTATGTATCAATTATTCTTTGAGTTTTTTAAATGTCTTGTACATTTTCCCTTTGATATAAGTTTATGTCAAGAGTGTATATATATATGTTTTTTTGTCAAGTACTTCACCCAGGTTTTAGCCCAGACCCCAACTGCACTGACTGAAGCTTTAGTGCTAGGGGCTCTCTCTTCCTCTTATCTAAAAAATAAGAATTAAAAAAGAATCTCATTAATATAACAAATCACTTTTTATCACCCTTAACACTATGGATATTCTAAAATATTTAGGAGCTGTAAAGCAGGAATTGTTGAATCATTTACACCAAACATATATTTTGAGTATCTCAGTAACCCAACGATGTACTTTTCTTAAATTCCAAAATTACAACATTTAAGTTTTACTCCTTAACAGCTGATGCTGATGGTCAGTCATCTCATGGAAGTTTAACATTAAAAAGAGTCAAATAATTACATATAGAATTAGGAAATATAAAGTGAACTGAAATGTGTGTGTGTGTGTGTGTGTGTGTGTGTGTGTGTGTGTGTGTTAGAAGTTATTCACTTGGAGTAAAACAAACATTTAACAACAAACAGAAAATTATTAAAAGACACAAAATTTGGAAACTAAACAACATGCTCCTTAAGAACCACTGGGTCAGAGACTCACTCAAACAGGAAATTCAAATGTTCCTGGAAACTAATGAAAATGAAGACACAACCTATCAAAATATTTGGGACACAGCTAAAGCAGTACTGAGAGGGAAACTTATAGGCATACAATCACATATAAAACACCAAGAAGAAGCTCAAATGAACGACCTTACTGCACACCTCAAGGACTTAGAGGAAGAGGAACAAAGGAACCCTAAAGCAACCAGAAGAACAGAAATCACTAAAGTTAGAGCAGAAATAAACAACATTGAAAATAAAAGAACCATACAAAAGATCAATGAAGCCAAATGTTGGTTCTTTGAAAGATTAAACAAAATTGACAAACCCCTAGCCAGACTCACCAAACAAAAAAGGGAGAAGACTCAAATTAATAGAATTGTAAACGATGCAGGAGATATCACAACTGACACCACAGAAATCCAAAGAATCCTGTAAAACTTATATAAAGAACTATATGCCAACAAGCTAGATAATCTGGAAGAAATGGAACAATTCCTAGAAACCTATGCACTTCCAAAACTGAACCAAGAAGAAGTACAAAATCTAAATGCACCAATCACAGACAAAGAAATTGAAACCATTATTAAGAATCTCACCAACAACAAAAGTCCTGGACCAGATGGCTTCACAAACGAATTCTACAAAACTTTCAGGAAACAGATAATACCCATACTTCTTAAGCTATTCCATAAGATTGAAGAAACAGGAATACTCCCTTCTACCTTTTATGAAGCCATCATCACTCTGATACCAAAAGCTGATAGGGACAGAACAAAAAAGGAAAACTACAGACCAATATCTCCGATGAACATAGATGCCAAAATATTAAACAAGATCTTGGCCAACGGGATACAGCAACACATAAAAAAGATTGTTCATCATGACAAAGTGGGATTCATCCCAGGAACGCAAGGCTGGTTCAACATCCATAAGTCAATCAATGTCATTCACCACATCAATAAAAGCAAAGCCAAAAACCACATGATTATCTCAATAGATGCAGAGAAAGCCTTTGACAAAATCCAACACCCGTTCATGGTCAAAACTCTACAAAAAATGGGAATAGACGGGAAATTCCTCAAGATAGTGGATCTATATATAGCAAACCTACAGCCAACATCATACTCAATGGACAGAAGCTGAAAGCATTCCCCTCA
Organism: Erinaceus europaeus; assembly: GCF_950295315.1. Classification (NCBI taxonomy): domain Eukaryota; kingdom Metazoa; phylum Chordata; class Mammalia; order Eulipotyphla; family Erinaceidae; genus Erinaceus; species Erinaceus europaeus. Next base: position 23,819,317 of record NC_080178.1, read on the forward strand.
GATCAGGGACTAGACAGGGCTGTCCACTGTCGCCGTTACTCTTCAACATAGTATTGGAAGTTCTTGCCATAGCAATCAGGCAAGAGAAAGAAATCAAAGGAATACAGATTGAGAGGGAAGAAGTCAAGCTCTCACTATCTGCAGATGATATGATAGTATACATAGAAAGACCTAAAGAATCTAGTAGAAAATTACTGGAAGTTATTAGGCAATATAGCAAGGTATCAGACTACAAAATAAATGTACAAAAATCAGTGGCATTTCTTTATGCAAGCACTAAATCTGAAGAAGAAGACATCCAGAAATCACTCCCATTTACTGTTTCAGCAAAATCAATCAAATACCTAGGAATAAAGTTGACCAAAGAAGTGAAAGACTTTATGCTGAAAACTATGAGTTGCTACTCAAGGAAATAGAAGCTGATACCAAGAAATGGAAAGATATCCCATGCTCATGGATTGGAAGAATAAATATCATCAAAATGAATATTCTCCCCAGAGCCATATACAAATTTAATGCAATACCTATCAAAGTTCCACCAAGCTTCTTTAAGAGAATAGAACAAACACTACAATCATTTATCTGGAACCTGAAAACACCTAGAATTGCCAAAACCATCTTAAGGAAAAGAAACAGAAATGGAGGCATCACACGCCCAGACCTTAAACTATATTATAAAGCCATCATCATCAAAAAAGCATGGTACTGGAACAAAAATAAGGCACACAGACCAGTGGAACAGAATTGAAAGCCCAGAAGTAAATCCCAGCACCTATGGGCATCTAATTTTTGATAAGGGTGCCCAAAGGATTAAATGGAAAAAGGAGGCTCTCTTCAATAAATGGTGCTGGGAAAACTGGGTTGAAACAAGCAGAAGAATGAAATTGAACCACTTTATCTCACCAGAAACAAAAATCAACTCCAAATGGATCAAAGACCTAGATGTCAGAACAGAAACAATCAAATACTTAGAGGAAAACATTGGTAAAACACTTTCCCACCTACACCTCAAGGACATCTTTGATGAATCAAACCCAATTGCAAGGAAGACTAAAGCAGAAACAAACCAATGGGACTATATCAAATTGAAAAGCTTCTGCACATCCAAAGAAACTATTAAACAAACAGAGGGACCCCTCACAGAATGGGAGAAGATCTTCACATGCCATACATCAGACAAGAAACTAATCACCTAAATATATAAAGAGCTCAGCAAACTTAGCACCAAAAAAGCAAATGACCCCACCCAAAAATGGGCAGAGGATATGAACAAAACATTCACCTCAGAGGATTTCCAAAAGGCTAACAAACATATGAAAAACTGCTCTAGGTCACTGATTGTCAGAGAAATGCAAATTAAGACAACACTAAGATACCACCTCACTCCTGTAAGAATGGCATACATCAAAAAGGACAGCAGCAACAAATGCTGGAGAGGATGTGGGGACAGAGGAACCCTTTTACATTGCTGGTGGGAATGTAAATTGGTACAGCTTCTGTGGAGAGTAGTCTGGAAAACTCTCAGAAGGCTAGACATGGACCTTCCATATGATCCAGTAATTCCTCTCCTGGGGTTATACCCCAAAGACTCCATAACACCCAACCAAAAAGAGGTGTGTACTCCTATGTTCATAGCAGCACAATTCATAATAGCTAAAACCTGGAAGCAACCCAGGTGCCCAACAACAGATGAGTGGCTGAGAAAGCTGTGGTATATATACACAATGGAATACTATGCAGCTATCAAGAACAATGAACCCACCTTCTCTGACCCATCTTGGACAGAGCTAGAAGAAATTATGTTAAGTGAACTAAGTCAGAAAGATTAAGATGAGTATGGGATGATCCCACTCATCAACAGAAGCTGACTAAGAAGATCTGAAAGGGAATCTAAAAGCAGGACCTGATCAAATTGTAAGTAGGGCACCAAAGTAAAAACCCACTGGTGAGGGGTAGACATGCAGCTTCCTGGGCCCGTGGTGGGTGGGAGTGGGCGGGAGGGATGGGTCACAGTCCTTTGGTGGTGGGAATGGTGTTTATGTACACTCCTAGCAAAATATAGACATATATATCAGTAGTTAATTAATATGAGAGGGGGAAATTCAATTGTATGTCTCAAAGTTTCTCGAAACACAAACTGAATCTTTTTAATATATAGGCTGTGTATTTGATATGCGGACTCTCTCAAAAGCCTAGACCAAGTAGATTAGAAGCATCCAATAGCACAGCTATATACAAGATACTGGATACTGTACAGCAAACCCTAACAAAAGGGCTTTTCAAAGTTAACCCAATTACCAAGTAACGTGATGATAACATTAACTATCGATTGTCTTTTTGAACCCTAAGACAGCAGGAACCTCACATCTCCACTATAGAGCCCCTACTTCCCCCAGTCCTGGAACCCTTGGATAGGGCCCACTTTCCCGTATGCATCTCCCAATCCAAACCAAATAATATTGCATCCGCCGATCACAACCTAACCAACGCAACGATTGCTACCTCAACATGCTTCACCTCAGACTGTTTCCAGAGACTTCACGTGTGGAATGACACCCTTAAGCTTCATTACTCGGGTGAGACCTTTCCTTTTATAGTACACTCTAATTTCATCTCAGGTAGTTCACTTTCTAACAAAGTCCCATAACCTAGATATACACCAGTTTCTGTGAGAGAGAGCTTATGTGCACACGTATCCATAAACTACTGCAAAATATATACCTGAAAGCAGAAGTACACTAGAGTTTGCAGTGAGTACCTCCCTAACACTTCCTCTCCACTATTCCAAGCTTGGGATCCATGATTGCTCAACAAATTGTTTGGCTTCGTATGTTAACTCTCTTTTCAATCACCAGGTTCCAGATGCCACCAGGATGCTGGCCAGGCTTCCCTGGATTGAAGACCCTACCAATGTGTCCTGGAGCTCAGCTTCCCCAGAGACACACCTTACTAGGGAAAGAGAGAGGCAGACTGGGAGTATGGACCGACCAGTCAATGCCCATGTTCAGGGGGGAAGTAATTACAGAAGCCAGACCTTCTACCTTCTGCATCCCTCAAGGACCCTGGGTCCATGCTCCCATTGGGCTAGAGAATGGGAAAGCTATCATGGGAGGGGGTGGGTTATGGAGATTTGGTGGTGGGAATTGTGTGGAGTTGTACCCCTCCTTATGTTTTTGTTCATTAATACTTTCTTAAATAAAAAATAAAAAAAAAGAAGTTATTCACTACCCAAGTGTGTTCTTTATAGCCTACATGCAGAAGTCATAGTTACTTTCATACCTACACCTTGAAGACATTTGCACTTAATATAGACAATTATATATAAATATTTTAGGGAAAGCCTCTCAACTTAATGTGTATATAATAAAGCATTCCTATATTTCATGCAGTGTATGCAATCATGTTTTATTTTATATAGATTAAGAATTCCCCTGCGGTATTAACTCAAATGTTACTAAGCTCTTTTACAAAATATCTCTGATTTTACATATAATACTATTATAATAACCATTAACTGATAATTGAATATAAAGTAGACCCATATGTATATATATATATTTGTAAAAAGTTTATGATAATAAGCCACACATGTAATTTTGTGACAAAATACTGAAAGTCTACATTATTTAAGCTGGGAAAAGGAGAGAAATCAGTCTATCTGTAACCTATTTCTTTCTCAGTTTTGGGGAACAAAACTTTCATCATCTGGATGAAGGAAACAAGGTAGGGGTCAGAGAAAGAACTCACCATGTAGGACACTTTGCCATGCACATTCAGGTTTGAGCCCAGGGGAACATTTTGTGCTTGGGTATCACTCCTTGCCTCTCTTATCTAAATGAAAAAGCAGCCCTGGGGCTGGAGTGGTGGAATTGTATACTTAGGAAACCCCAACATAAAAAGAAAAAGATACTAGACCAGTCATTTCATATATAAGGTTCTCCACATGAACAATCTGATAACTGAACCACTTGGTAATAATTCCGTAATATTTGATTGAGAAAAATATTTCTCTAAAGAAAGGTGCTAGGGATTTACAATTTGTGTGGCAAATAAATTTGGAATCTAAGGTACAGTAAGTCATGGATACCCACAGAATATCAGGTAAACTATATAATCAGAGTTTATATTTATAACCCAAATGTTTCCTCTGTGAGGCATATGTCTGAAACTAATAAAGAATGATAGGACATGGGTTAGTCTTCAGTGTCTAAGACCTCTTTTTGTAATGCTATATCTCTTGTTTGCTTATATCCTAAAAAGCCATTACAAGTAAAAATTGATACTGGTTAAAACTTTGAATTTGCCTGATTTATATTTGACAGGAGGGTCCTTTGTGTTAACTCAGAAGGTTGCACTCATTTATTTTTCTTCAGTTTCAAGTATGAATAAAAACTACTGAATAATAAATGCATTATTTAGAAAAATAAAGGTCTAATTAAATGTTTCCATTCCAGAAACCTGCAGAAAAGTTGCTAAGTCAACAAACCCTAACCATGGAATTTTTCAAAGTAAACCAAATTCCCTAATAACCTGGTTACAATAATAACGATATATTGCCTTCTTAAACTCTAAGACAGCAGAAACCCTCCCCATTCTCTGTAAGACCTGTATCTCTCCCAGTCCTGGAAACTCTAGGGGATGGCTAGTCTTCCTGCATGCTTCACTCTTCCCATACCATTTGATTCTGCATCTGCTGAGTTCAGCCAGATCAATCCAACCAGTACCACCTCGATACGTTTCTCATAGTATTGTGTCCAGAGACACCAGGCGAGGAATGTCAGCCCTTCAGCTCCAACATTCTGATGAGACCGTTCCTAGCTTATAAGACTCCTCAATTCCATATCAGGTGGTGCACCTCCTAACAAAGCCATAGAACCTAGATATAGACCAGGGCCCATGAGACAGAGGACATGAGCACATGTACCCATCATTTTGGGGAAAATATAAAGCAAAAGTGCATAATAGTCTGCAGTGACCCCAAACAGCGAGCAAGTAGAAAGACCTAAAAAAAAAAATAAAATAAGACACCATAAAATGATACTTATATACGTTTCCCATATTTGACTCTCTGCCAAGATACAGCTTTCTGGTCCTATTCCCAATTATGATACCATCTCCCCAGACAATACCTTTAGTCCACCTGCATGTTAGCTGTCATACTCAGGGAAAAATTAGTAAAGTTACAGGCTCCTCGGAATATGCCTAAAATAGACCTACTTGCTTTTTTCCAAAGTGGTAATACCAAAACTTGTCTGCAATATTCTTGCCTTTAGGTTCCTATTACATAATTTGTTCCACTTTATATCGCAATGCTTTTTCAGCTACCAAGTTCCAGACTCTACCATGATGCCAACCTGACTTCCCTGGATAGGCAACCTAACTGATGTACCCTGGACTTCTACCTCTCCAGAGCCCTGCCCCACTAGGGAAAGATAGGGACAAGCTAGGAGTATGGATCAACCTGCCAATGCCCATGTTCAGCAGAGAAGCAATTACAGAAGCCAGACCTTCCACCCACCATCTGCACCCCATGATGACCCTGGGTCCATGTTCCCATAGGAATAAAGAATAGGAAAGCTTTCAAGGGATGGGATAGGATACAGAACTATGGTGGTAGAAACTGTGTGAAATTGTACCCCTCTTATCCTATGGTCTTGTAGATATTTTTATTTTATAAATAAATTAATCACTATATATATACATTTGTAATAAATTTGTAATGATTCTGTAACCTGAAGCTAACATAACTTGCTTCCACTCCCTAGTGCAAAGGTATTGTTGAAATTCCATTCAGGACCAGAGTCTTCAGGGTGACCTGGACTCTTGGTCAGCGCATAATAATAATAAAGCTACCTTTTTCCTTCACGCCCCCAACCCAACCCCAAAAAAGAAAAGTTGCCAAGTACCAACCAGAGAGCTATTTTAGTAACTATTTAGGAAGTTTCTATACTGAGAGCATATCAAATTACATTGATTACAGTCTCCTGTTTGTCCTACTGGCTCTTTGAATTGTGTCCTTAATTTATTTTTCTATTGATTCAGTAGTCTCTAAAACATCTTTGTATCACAATGACTTCTCCTGACTCTCATGAACTCAGTCAAGATGTTACAGACTGACAGTGCTACTAGGTGACAACAAAAGGATTCTTCTTACTACCCCAATATTATTCCTCTACTACATATGTATTCTTTTTTAGGTAAATTATTTATCAGCTTGGGATTTTTCTACTTAAAAATAAGGATACTATAACAACAACAAAATGGAAAAATGGCTGCCAGGAGCAGGGGATTCTTAGTGTAGGTATCAAGCCTCAGCAATAACCCTGGAGGCAAAATTAAAAAAAAAGGTAACATGATGACGCATATAGAATTATGTTCTATAGATAAATGTGGATAGATTTCGTAATCAGTAAACCCTGATAAAGATAAATTGTTCCCAAACTATAGGCTTCCTGAGGACAATGAGAGTTCTCCTTCTTAATGCCATATAACTACAATAAAATAATGTCTGCTTTATAGGTTCAGTTTCCTCTGTCTATATTTATCCAGTGAATGTTTACCAAAAAAGTAAGAAAGATGTTTTTAAAACATGTAGATATGCTAAAAAATGAAAAAGGACATTAGCACCCATTTTTTTTCTCTCACATTTATGGTCTTCATGGATGTTAATATTGTCTTAGCTTGCAGTATACTGTTTTTAAAATAATAAGGGGAAGTGTGCTTACAAAGTGTCTGAGTCTGCTTAAATGAAATGAGATATATATTTTTGTTTATTTCACCATAACATGTTGATTTACTGTGATTTCATCCCATATGGCAACCCAGGGAGATACTTTAAGTGAAAGTAACTGTGATATTAAGTCTCTTTCATGAAATAGATGAGTAAAAAAAAAAAAGTAAGTATTGGTAAACAAATAACTACAATTTAACAAGGCACATACATCTCTACATCTAGCTTCAGGAAGAGCATGCAGATCTGATTCAGTGTCACAAAACAGCAAGGCCAATGCCTTGTAAAAATCCCCTAAGAGAAATACAAGAGTAGCAATTATGACAGAACCCTATATTACTTGAAAAATCGCTAGAGACTCTTCCATACTAAGTGTAATGGGATTGTACTCTCATTAAGTTCAGGTCAATTATCATGAGAAAGTCAGAATCATTTTAGAACCAAAACTAGTTGTTTGGATAATTCAATTCCAAGGGTCCGCTGTGGCACAATCCTGCTGCAATCATCTGCATGCCAAAATAAGTTGATTCCCAGGTTTATTGCTGAAACACCATGTCACTGTCAGTAAATTCGCTTGAGTGATTTCCCTATGGTAACATATTTATTTAGTCAAACAAATGCCTGTGCTTGTGGTAAATAGCAGATGTTGTCAGTTGCAGGATACAACAGCATCAGAAATATCTTTTCTCTGGATGCAATTGAGAAGGAGTGGCAATGTCCAAGGAGTCAGGGAATTAAACTTTAGTTAAGAACTGCCTTTTCTGTTCCTAAAATTCTTATGAGTCCTATTAGATCAAGTTCCAGATTTGATAGAATGGTAAACTCGTGTCGCTATCCAGTTGGAGAGGGGGCAAACATAGTAGAGATACAGAATTTCCACTGCACTAGCTGAAAGTTCTCAGCTGATCTAGAAATGTGAGATTCATGTTACTTTTGAAATTTCCTTCTCCCCCACCTGCAGGGGAATTGCTTCACAAGCAGTGAAGCAGGTCTGCAGATGTCTGTATTTCTCTCCCCTCTGCCTCCCCCTCCTCTCTCCATTTTTCTGTCCTATCCAACAGTGAAGACATCAATAGCAACAACAATAATAACTACAACAATAAAAAAGGGTAACAGAAAGGGAAAATGAATAAATATTAAAAAAAGAAAAAGAAATTTCCTTCTCTACTCACCATCTCAGCTTGTGACAGTCTTGCTTCAAAAGAAAGAAATTTAAAGCTGATGTTCTACATTTGCTCATGTGACGACCCCCAAATAACTCTTATTGTGAGAATACTTGCAACATGAATGCTAGAAAAGCTAATCTTGCAGCTAACACTAGCTATACGGTGTGGTTCTGTGTAAGCAAACAAATAGAAACATGCTAGAGTATCCCTAATCTTGCTTCTTCTTTTTGCCTTGAATGACAGTCACATCACAGTCATCATCTTTGTAATTATGAAGGAAGAGAAAAGGAAATCCAGAGTTCTGATATCAATACCAGAAGACATTTCTTTTTAGATATTTTCCTGCTTGAAGAAAACCACATGCATTTTCAAGACAATTTGTGTGTACTTGTTATTAAAAGTTTGTTTGAATAATATGAAATTCTTGGGCAAGAGACGTAAACTTAGATGGGAAACTCTGCTTTTTCAACAAATGTTTAGATGTACTTTTAGTTTCCTTTTATGAGTTCTTTGTGAAGAGACTGTCATATATTACAAATTTTAAGAAAAACTATCTATTTTGATATACTCCTTACCATAGTGAGAAAATGACCCTTGTTTGGACAATAATTGGGAAAAGCAACAAACAGTTTGTCCTTTGCATTCAGTGTTAATACTGCATAAACCTAAATATGACAGAGTGATTCTAATCACTTAAAGCAACACTGCCATTATATATCAAATTAATATGAGCAACTTTGATAAGTTCTTTTAGGAGAAAAGATATTTGTCTAAGTCAGTATGCATGGGGATCTTATTTCTGTTTGAAGATTTATTTCTATGATCTTTTTGTATTTATTGCACATCTTAAACTTAAATCTAAAATTAATTCTTGAAAAAATTCAGAGATATAGTTTTATTCTTCTCTTATTTTCTCAATTTGACTGTTGCTTGCTCTTCTGATTTTTGTGTCCAAAGAAGTTCTAATGACTCCTATCTAATCCTTCCTTTCTTGACCTTCTTAAAATACCCCCTTCTTTTGGTATAGCCAAGACATCACTTTTAATTATCTTTTCTTACTAAGTGACACTTTTTCCCTGGAATCTCTGTGTTCATTGTCACAGTGTAAAATAAATTACATAATACAATTGTGGTCATTAAATGTTCCCTGGCCAGAATTGTTTTTGAAATCAATATATGAAGTGATAAGTTGACTTCATCTTTATAAATGGAAATATATAATTTATATAATTTGTTGATTTCTTTGGAATAAAATTTATATAGTCAGTTTGAAGGTACTAGTAGTTTAATGACAAGCTCAGAAAGTGCCTGAATATTAATAAACGACTTTTAAAAACTGATATGGTTGCAATGCACTAGTCTACCGGATACTATCACTTGATTGTTGTAGAATTTCAAAATCAATATTTCCCAAAATGAATTCCAATTATCTACTCTCCCAACTATCTACACTTCCTGGTGGTTAATATTACAACTACTTAATTCCCTTAAATCAAATACATGGGCGCCATTCTTTGTTTCTTATTACCATCCTCCACATATGGTAATTCAACAAATCTGCTATTACTTGCTCAAAATACTCAAGTAGCACTAGAGGAATTTGAGTAAATGTTAGCTCTCATTTACATTAGTACAATAACATTCTCTTTGGCCTCTTGGTTTCTGGTTCAATAAATTCTGTTTCCAACTGGTTCTCTGTGCAGGGACCAAAAGGCTCTTTCTACAAAGCATACCTAAATATATCACATTCTTATTGATTGTTCTTCATGAGTCTTCTAATGTAACTTAAATTTTCTTTTTAAAAATTTATTTGTAATTTAGTTTTTGCCTCCAGGGTTACTGCTGGGGCTCAGTGCCTGCACTACAAATCCACTACTCCTAGAGACCATTTTTTCCCATTCTGTTGTCCTTGTCATTAATGTTGTTACTGTTATTGGTTATTGTTGGTATTGCTGTTGTTGTTGAATTGGACAGAGAGAAATCGAGAAAGGAGAGGAAGACAGAGAGGGGGAGAGAAAGATAGACATCTGGAGACCTGCTTCACCTCTTGTGAAGCCAGCCCCCTTGCAGGTGGGGAGGCCGGGCTCAAACCAGAATCTTTATGCCAGTCCTTGCGCGTTAACATCCCGCCCCCATAACTTAAGTTTTTCATGTTTTCCAGGATACAAATTATATCCCTTATATCTATTCCCTAGCATAATTTTTTTTGATAACATATTTATTCATTTATTTGTGATAGGATAAAGAGAAATTGAGGGAGGGAAGGGGAGAAAGAGACACATTTGATCTGCTTCACCATTTGTGAAACTTCCACACTGCAGGAAAGGGGAACGGGGACTTGAACTGGGAGTCCTTGCACATGGTAACATGTATGCTTAACTGGATGCACCCCTGCTGAGCTCCCCAGCATAATTTCTTACCCCAGACTATACCAGGTGTCATAATAAGATAAAAGTAACTATTTTCACTTACTTCCAGATTTTAAGATTTTCACCTATAGTACCAATATTATGAATAATAAATCAGTACTCTAAGAAATTACTCTATTGTCTCTTTGAATTTGTCTTGATGACTTTGATCCCTTGTTAATCCAGTTATTTAATTCTCATAAACACCTAGTGGTGTTTTTTGTTTTTTTTAAGGGACATAAGTATCAACTAATTTTTACAAGATTTCACAGTTAGTATGAACACTAAATTGTTTCTCAACACCACAACCCCTCTGACTCTCAATTATCATTGCAACTTCTGAAATAGTTCCAGATCTTCAGGAATTTGTCACAGATATTTAGAATTCTGCGTGTCCCAATAGAACATTAAGCTTATTTTTATTCTTTACATACTTTTGTGGAATAAGCTGTTTTCATGTCCACAACCCTGAGAAAAATATCATATTTGCATCTTGTCTGATTCACCATTGTATCAGAAGCATTTAGCAGTGTATCCAATGCATAACAAATGTAAATTCATGTATTGATTAAATGAATGTTGAAAAGTGAGAAATTGTCATTTGAGATGACAAAGGCACAGCAATTTATTCCTGAATTTGAAATAGGACACAAATAACAGATAAGGTTGAAACTAACTAACACAGTCACACACTGCATTTGATTGACACATTTATTTTGAGATAATAGTCAAAGAAATAAACATAAAAACCATATGAAATGCAGAACTCACACTCAGGCAGTTAAGGAAATTTACAGTTTTTCTATCCATTCTTTTTGCTATATAGATAAAAAATCTAAAGGCGACACACATAATGGGATCATGACAGTCCTTTTATTTATTCACATATTTTGAATTTAAGTAGAGATTTAAACAAGTGATTTCAACCATAAAAAGTATAAATAAGGGACCAGGCTGTGGTACACCCAGTTGAGAATATACGTTATAATATTCCCTGCAGCCATTTTTCTCCCTTTTATCTGAAAGGGCAGAGAGAAACTGATAAAAGAGAAGGAAAGAGAGAGATGGGGTGAGAAAAAAGGAAACACCTGCTACACTGCGTCACTACTTGGGAAGCTTTCCCCTTGCAGGTGGAGACCAGGAGCTTGAACCCATGTATTGTCCAGTGGAATATAAAAATCTCCCTGGGAATTTCAGTCCAATTTTTAGCACTATTTGTTGAAGAGACTCTCCTTTTACTATTTAATAATTTGGGCCCCCTTGTTAAAAATTATCTGGTCACAGATATGGGGGCTTATTTCTGGATGTTTAAGTTTATTGCATTGACCTGTGTGTCCATTTTGGTTCCAGTACAAGGCAGTGTTGCTATCAGTAGGTCTGCAGTATAGCTTGAGGTCATGTAGTGGAATGCCTCCTGTCTTGTTCCTTTTTCTTAAGATTGATTACTTTGGCAGTCCTAGAGATGTTTTGCTTCCAGATATATTTGTATAACTTTTGTTCTATTGCATGATGGAGATGGCACTAGATCTTTATATAGCTCTGTGCAGGTAGGTCATTTTGACAATGTTACTACTGCCAGTCAAAACATAAAAGTGGATGAAATTGAACCATCTCTTCTCACCATATACAAAACTCAACTCCAGATGGATCAAGGACAGGGACATTTGTGACATAAGTCACAAAGAGAAGGATGAATGCCAAATGACCTCACTTATTAGCAGGACTTAATAGTTAAAAAGGAGAACACAAAGCAAAATATGGTCTGAACATGCTGCATTGCACCAAAGGAAAGGATTCTGGGGGTGAGGGAGAACAGAGAGAAAAGTTTGGAGCTGTATATGTAGTAAAATTATACATATGTGTCAATGACTTTACTGTCAAGCACTAACCCCCTCAATAAAAAGAAACAACCCCCCCGGATTGGCTGTTCGGGGTGGTGCATTTGATTTGATTTGATTTGATTTGATTTCATTTATTATTTTATTTCATTTGCTTATTTATTTATTAAAACTGAGAGGGGGAAAGGCAGAGAGTGAAAATGAACACAGTACCAAAGTTACCTTTAATGAGGAGGGAGCTGGGCTCTAATCTTGGTCACATCCAAGGCAAAGCAGGACATAACCCACATGAGCTATTTTACTGACCTAGATTCTTTCTTTTAATATTTTTTACTTATTAATGAGACAGATAGGAGGAGAGAGAAAGAACCAGACATAACTTTTGTACATGTGCTGCCAGGGATTGAACTCAGGACCTCACACTTGAGAGTCCAATGCTTTATCCACTGCACCATCTCCTGGACCACCTGACCTAGATTCTTTACATGCCTCTTTCAAAAATAAAGAATCTAAATGTTGCCTCAAAATTTTAACAAACTATTCAAAAGAATTTTCTCAAAAGCCAATGTGTTAGGGGGAAAATCTGCTGATTTAGTTTATGACTACTTTTTTTTCAATTGTTTTATCTATTATTACACAAAATAATAGAAGAACAAAGTCCATTCAGGACTCCATTTTTTTCCTCCCTTGGACTTAATTATAAAGGTAGTTGTCATTAATTTGGTTTTAGTTCCTGGTTGCTTCTTAATCACAAGTTATCATGGAGAGTATAAGAAAAAATGAGATTTAACGTACTGGTCAATTATCACTTATATTAGTGCCAGTGAGAACACAATAGGTAGAACTAGTACCTTGTCATATGTGAGGTTCAGGTCTGAATTCTCCAAGTTCCATTTAATTGTGAAAGCTCTAGGACTATCGTATTTCTCCCTCTTTCCCCATGTCCCTCTGTATCTATCTGAATGAAAAAAAATAAGAATAATAAATGTTTATCCACAGTCTATGAACTCATACATGTTTGAAGCCCAGTCTCAGAGAGAACTACTTATTCTTATGTTCAGTGACTATTATATTAGGATGTTGCAGAACTTAGAGAAGCTTGAACAGTGAGAAAGAAAAAGACATATCACTAGGTCTGGTCTCATATGTATGCCTTTTTCCATGTAAATGTATTAAGTGAATGAGAATTTGATATAATCTGGTTAGAACATTGCTTCCAAACTGAAAGAGTTTACAGTGGGGGGTGGTTAATTCGATAGACATGGCCCCAGATTTGTTGGGTGGATGCAAAGATTTTCTTTTTTTTAAATATTTATTTATTTATTTTCCCTTTGTGTTGTCCTTGTTGTGGTTATTGATATCGTTGTTGTTGGACAGGACACAGAGAAATGGAGAGAGGAGGGGAGGACACAGGGGGAGAGAAAGACAGACACCTGCAGACATGCTTCACCACGTGTGAAGCGACTCCCCTGCAGGTGGAGAGCCAGGGCTCCAACCAGGACCCTTAATCACATCCTTGCGCTTTGTGCCACATGTACTTAACCCGCTGTGCCACTGCCCAACTCCAGATGCAAAGGTTTTCCTTTCTTTTTTTTTATCATTATATATTGGATAGAGATAGCCAGAAATTGAGAGGGAATGAGTTATAGAGTAGGAGAGAGATAGAGACACCTGCAACACTGCTCCATCACTTACAAACTTTCACCTGGCAGGTGGGGACTGGAGGCTCGAACTTGAGATGTGCGCTCAACCAGTTGCGCCACCACTAGGGCCCACAAAGATTTTTTATTACTGTGACAAGTAAGGAATCAGGTAATAATTGTCAAGAGACTGCCTCCCCAAAAAATCATTTCAGGGAGATTTAATATTCTGTTGAAAATTAGGTCCTGGAGCTAGCATGATTGCATCAACTAGGAGTAGGGATGAGTCTCACTGTCCACTTTCTGTGACTGGGCATGTTTATTCATGCATCTCATATTTATAAATAATATTCTTTTTAATTTTTTTTTCTAATTTCCCTTTTGTTGCCCTTGTTGTTTCACAAGTGGCGAAGCAGGTCTGCAGGTCTCTTTCTCTCCCTCTCTATCTTCCCCTCCTCTCTTGATTTTTCTCTGTCCTGTCCAACAAAAATGACATCAATAACAACAATAATAATAACCACAACAATAATAAAACAACAAGGGCAACAAAAAGGGGAAAAAAATAGCCTCCAGGAGCAGTGGATTTGTGGAGCACTAGCAATAACCCTAGAGGGGAAAAAAAAAAAAAGGAAGGAAGGAAGTGACTCAGCAAATAGAGTATAAAAGCTTCTTCCATGATTGAGGTCCCAGGTTTGATCCCTAGAATCATATGTGTCAATGTGGATATGAATAAATAAACAAATTGGTAATGCTTTGTCATTCAGACAGTCAGAATCATCTTTTTTTTTTTTCAGATAATAGTGCTAGATAGTAGAGAGCATGTTCCAGTCTCTCTGATGAACAGACAGTAGATGAAAGAGGTACTCAATTAATAACAATAGTGCATACCATCATTTTACATTTCCTTCAAAAATATTGGTATCAGTTAATCCAGGTGTTTCTTTTTCTTACTCTCTCATTATTGGCAGAAAAGTGGCCATGCATGATTTACAGAAAGTCTCTAAGAATATTTATCAAAGTGGAAATAGCACTGAATCAGATGATTCACTTGATAATCAGTTTCTTTTCTCTCTCTCTCTTCTTTCTTTTTATTTATTTTATTTATTCCTTTTGTTGCCCTTGTTGTTTTGTTGTTGTAGTTATTATTGATGTCATTGTTGTTGGATAGGACAGAGAGAAATGGAGAGAGGAGGGGAAGACAGAGAGGGGGAGAGAAAGACAGACACCTGCAGACCTGCTTCATCGCATGTGTAGTGACTTCCCTGTAGGTGGGGAGCCAGGGACTCGAACCGGGATCCTTTCGCTGGTCCTTGTGCCTAGCGACACCTGGGCTTAACCCGCTGCGCTACTGCCTGACTCCCCCTCTCTCTTTCTTTCTCCCTCCCTCCCTCCCTATCTTCCTTCCTTCCTTCCTTCCTTCCTTCCTTCCTTCCTTCCTTCCTTCCTTCCTTCCTTCCTTCTTTTCTTTTTCTTTCTTTTTCTCCCCTTCTTTCTTTCTTCACTAGAGCACTGCTTAGCTCTGGTTTATAGTGGTATAGGTGGTTCAGAGGATTGACTTTAGAAACTTTAGAGCCTCAGGCATGGAAGTCTTTTTGCATAACCATTATGCAATCTCGCCCACCCCTAATCAAACCATTTCTTTAACTGCAGTACATTCACCTTTTTAATACTTTTCAGTTCTTAATTCCTTCTCCTCCCCTTCCCTCTCCTCCTCGTTAGTGTGCTAGTCTAAGAAGAGTTAATCTGTAAATGGAACATTTGAGTAGAAATCCATAGATCTGCAGGAAGAATCCTCTAGGAATAAATCCCTGAAATAGGGGACCACTTGATTAGAGTGTATTGGGAACACTTCAGAGATGATTAAAAAAAAAAAACAGTAGACTTGTACACATCGCACTGAGTAAGAAGGAGAATGATAGACAACACATCAAAGATCAAACAAAGGGGATAGAGGATGATTATGCAGACTACTGTAAAAAACTGGACTTACTGTTCTAATGAGAATGTGAAACAACTATTGATAGATCAGAAGACCAATATTATTAAGTAGCTATTCCAGACAGACATGTGGTAAACACACCCCAAAACAAAAAAGATAATTTAACTAAGACAATAAAATACTAGTTATCAGGATTATAGAAACAGTTACCACAGTTATGGAAAGTACTAAAATCAAGAGAATTTCTTTTCGTTTTCACTTTGCTTTTGCCAAAACCTTATGTAGGTGTTCTGCTTCTTTCCTTAACCTTGATTAAAATATCAGACATAGACCATAAGTATTTCAGCCACATTTAAATAATTTAGTCTTCCACTGAATTTCACTATCAAGGAGAATTTATTTTAGTAATTGAGATGGTCAGTCTAATGTAGACATTCATTTCAGAAATGTAAGTGCAATGACTCTATTCCTCCTGTATTCACTTCTTATCTTGTTTATTTTGTCTGTGTGCCTGCCCTTGCCCCATTATAAGGACAGTTTCTGAGAGGACAGGGATTCATCTCTTTTGTTCATCATTATATACATGATGCTTGTAAAAGACAAGTACATAGAAGTTATTTTAAAATAAATATTCAATTAATAAGACCACTGAGAGTGGAGACATAGCTAAACAATGCAAAAAAGCTCTCTGACATTCTTACATGATGAAAAGAGGAGTAGCAGCCCACCCAAAAACATGGAGAAGTTAAGCAGATATGGTCAGAAGAAAATGAGCAAATAAATGAAGAGAGAAATTTTTTCACGTTTCCAAGTATTTGAGACCAGAGAACTGACCACCAAGTTTGATAAGAAAAGTAACTGGAAATAATAGTTCCAGTTAAGGGGAAAGAATAAATGAATCTGCTTTTTTCTTTTTTTTTTTTTTTCCCATTTTCTCAAGATTTAATCAAGTAGCGAATGAGAGTTGAAAAAGTCAGAACTTTTATCTCACAAAGATTTCAGATTTGCTATAAAAGGTTGCAAAAAAGTGATGAGAGTGATAATCAAAGTGAAATATGGAGTCACGAAAGACCTAAGGAGTGAGAACAAAACATATCATAGGAGAGGAACAGTTGTGTTTATTATGAATAACATGCAACAGTAATTTCTTTATATTTATTCTATTTATATTATAATGTATATATTGGGTCTATGTATATAAATAAATATAAAATATAATAATGCAATGTGGCATAGGATATAATCATGTGCAATATTTAGGAATGTATATTTATAAATAAAATAATATTCATATTATATAACATGCATACATTTATATTTATTATAGTCAGGAACTCTAGTCATTGAGTTACAGAGAGACTCAGGCTGACATGTTTTAATTTTTGTAGCTACACTAAATGCTAAAGAATATTTGGCTGAGCAGAAGGAACAGTAATAAAATATAAGAACATTTTTTTTAATTTTACATATTGGGTGGATTGCCACTGTTAATCTCAGACTAACATTTTTTTTTTCTGGAATGTGAGTTTACACTATCAGAAGGAAATATCTATATATATATAGATATACATATATATACATATATGTATATCTATATATACATATGTATATACATATATATGTATATGTATATATATTTGTTTTTGATAGATCAGGAGACCAAGAATATGGTATCTTTTTATGTGAACACTATGTCAGAAGACAAAATATAGAAATCAGTTCCCATTCAATAGAGCAGCAGAAACAACTTTCAAAAATCTAGCAATAAACCTAACAAAAGAAGTCAAAGATTTGTATATTGCAAATTATGGTCACTATTAAATGGCATACAAAAAAAAAACCACAAATAAATTGAAAGATAACATATATTCATGAATTAGAAGAATTAACATAATGAAAATGAGTATTCTACTCAGATCCATATGAAAATTTAATGCATTCTCCATCAAGGTCCCACAATTTTTTTTCTTTCTTTTAGAGAATAGAACCAAAGCTACAACCATTTACCTGGAACCAGGAAATGCCTAGAATCAGCAAAGAAATCTTGAGAGAAACAACAACAACAACAACAACAACAAAAAAAAAAAAAACAGAACTAGCGGCATCACACTCCTAGATCTCAAACTATATTACAGGGCTAATGTAATCAAAACATCCTAGTACCTGAACAAATACAGACCCACTACCATGAAATAGAATTGGCAGCCCAGAAATAATCACTCACACCTATGGACATCTAATTTTTGACAAGGTGGCCGGAGCTAATAAATGAAGAAAGAAGTATCTCTTCAACAAATTGTGTCAGAAAAATTTTGTTCAAATGTTCAGAAGAATGTAACTCAACCACTACCTTTCGTCATACACAAAAGTGAACTACAAATGTATCAAAGGCTTTGATGTTAGACCAAAAACTATCAAATACTTAGAGGAAAATATTGGCAGAACTCTTTTCCATCTATGTCTTACAGGTATCTTTAGTGACACAAGTCCAATTGTAAGGAAGAAACCAAACAAACAAACAAACCAGTGGAGTTACATCAAATTGGAAAATTTCTGCACAGCAAAGGAAACCACCATCCAAACAGAGACTCTTTACAGAATCAGAGATCTTTACATGCCATACATTAGACAAAAGGCTAGTAACCAAAATATCTGAAGAGCTCACCAGGCTCAGCAGTAAAAACAAAACTAACAACAATAACAACAACAGGCAAATAACCCCATCCAAAAGTGGAGAACGGATGTGTATAGAATATTTTCTAAATAAGAGATCCAAATGGCCACAGATATATGAAAAAATGCTCAAACCATTGACTGACAGAGAAATGCAAATAAAGACAACAATGAGATACTACATCACCCTTGTGAGATTTTCATACATCAGAAAGGATAGTAAAAACAGTACTGAAGAGGTTGAGGGCATAAAAGAGCCCTCCTCCACTGCTGGTGGGAATGCAAATTGTCCAACCCCTGCGGAGAACAGTCTGGAGAACTCTCAGAAGACTAGAAATGAACCTATTCTATGACCAGGCAACTCCTCTCTTGAGGATATATCCTAAGGAATAAGCACACGCATCCAAAAAATAAATATGTGTATATTTATGTTCATAGCAGCACAATTTGTAATACTGAAAGACTGTAAGCAACTTACGCATTTGATAGCAGGTGAGTGACTAAGAAAGTTGTGGCATATATACACAAAGGAATAGTACTCAGCTCATGAGAGTGATAAATTTAACTTCTTCACCTGAGCTTGGATGGACCTTGAAGGAATCATGTTAAGTGAGTAAGCCAGAAAGAGACGGTAACTATGGGACAACCTCACTAATGGACAGAAATAGAAAAATAAAGACAGAAAGGGGAAACAAAAAGTAGAACTTGGGCTGAGTTTGGTGTATTGCACCAAAGTAAAGAACTCTGCGGGGAGGAGGGCTTTCAAGTCCTGGTGCAAAGTGGTGGTGGAGGACCTAGGCTAGGGGTGAGAATATTTTCCATAAAACTGTGAAATATTATATCAACAACTGCATTTACTGTAATCTATTAATGCCCCAAGAAAAGAAATTCTGAGAAAAAAATAAAAAGGATATGGACTAGGAGGTCAAGATATATCTTTTTTTTTTTGCCATACTTTAAAATATTTTAATTGAAATTACCTTACATAAAATTATCATAAGGGGACTGTGTAGTAGCACAGCGGGTTAAGCACACATGGCGCAAAGCTCAAGGACAGGCGTAAGGATCCCAGTTCAAGTCCCCAGCTCCCCACCTGCAGGGGGTCACTTCACAAGCAGTGAAAAGCAGGTCTGCAGATGTCTATCTTTCCACCTTTTTGTCTTCCCTCCTCTCTTGATTTCTCTTTGTCCTATACAACAATAATAACAATGTTTAAAGAAAAGTTATAATACTTTGTGAAAGAGAAGGCAGTTGTTAAGGAAAAAAAGAGTAAAGTGAGATGTTCTATGACAGAAGAAGATATTTTCACTTTAAAAACTCAGAAATAATGTCACTGAATATGTTTCAAAGCAATTTTTAAAGATTCTTTTGCTTTAACTATGCTAGTGTGCATAATGTGTTTATATGTGAAATATATATGTGTGTGTGTGTGTGTGTGTGTGTGTGTGTGCGTGTGTGTGTGTGTGTATGTGTGTGTTTATGGAAGTCTTTGATATATGATATGAGAAGATGACCTTAATTAATAAAAATAAGTGGGCTGGGGAGACAGCATAATGGTTCTGCAAAAAGACTCTCATGCCTGAGGCTCTGAGGTCCTAGGTTCAATCCCCAGTACCATCATAAGCCAGAGCTGTGCAGGGCTCTGTCTTTCTCTCTGTATGTATCTCTCTCTCTCATTAAACTAAAATAAAATATTTAAAAGACATTAAAAAATAAAATAAAAACAAGCAATTTGTTTTCATATATTCATATAATTTTTCTTTAACAGCTATTATACTCTTGTTGGTTTCTTTCTAGATTCATCTATCATGGGGAGATAATAAAATTTTTAAATTTATACATTCCTATCTCTTTAATTCTTTAGAAACTGGTGGATCACATATTCCATCAGACTTTACTGCCTGAAATAGTTGCTGAACATGAAAATATGTAATATGCACTCCTGCACCTGGAGATAAAATACATCATTTCAGCACAATTTTATCTCGAGGCTTCTGAAAAGCAGGTCCATTCAGGAAAGTAATTAAAAAGTGAGTAAGAGATTGGTAAAGTTCAGTCTTTGGCTATGATAAATATTGGTTCTTGCACTTTGTATTATATGCACTTAAACATTTAAGCCACCTGGGTCCCCCACACGTGTATCTTTAAAGTGCCATTAGTTTGTAAAATAAATGTGGTATGCTATATACCACAGCTAAAAGACTGCTTATAAGAAGATGAACAAGATAGCATTGTGTAGTCTCACATTAATGTATGCACTGGTATCAGGCAATTTTAGAATACTAGAACTTAACTGGGAATTGCAATTCTATTACTGTGAAGGAGCTAGGGGAATTTCATTGCGCCAACATAGTATTTTCACTTTCATTGCTGACTCCACTGAGAAAATCATATTGTTTAAATGCTTAGTTGTAAAAGAAAAGTAAGAACTTACTAAGTGTGTGAATTAAATTTCATTCCACCTATCAATAAAAAGTACATCTATTAATAGCAAAAATAATCAAATGCAGAGACGTTTGCTACTATTTCCAACAGCTATCGAATTAGCTACCTTCCTTATATTATAGTTATGTATTAGTCCACGCTGATGGTAATATTAAAATTGTTGAATCCATTAAAGTGGCATTTGAATATTAGCCCTACATCTTCAGTTGATTGCTGTAAAAAAATTTAAAGTAAAATTTCATCATGATAATTATACTCACACAACTGGTATGTTTCTGTGTGTGTACATGTGTGTACCCTGTATATCTGTTTTTCATAGCACAGCTCAACTCTACTGAAAACAAAAAGAGTACTGCTATTTATATAAGAAGTGAAAGAAAGAGTTGGGGAACTTACCTTCATTTTAATATGCCCTTACCAAAAAAATCCAAATAGATCACCCTCTCAAATCCTCACCAAGTACGATTGTTTCTCTTTCTCTCTCTCCCCCTCTCTCTCTACAGAGAGAGAGAGAACATATATATATATATATATATATATATATATATATATATATATATATAGAGAGAGAGAGAGAGAGAGAGAGAATGTGTATATGTATGTTCTCTATCAAAAACAGGGAAATGTAGACACAGTGGATTATATAAGTCCCTAGTACCACCTAGAAAAATATTTTTTTTAAATAAAAGCATTAAAAAAATAAAGGCATGAAGAAAAATAAAAACTTAAAAAAAAGAAAAATGTGCGGGCAGCAGATATTACATAACAGTTACTGAAAAGATTTCATGCCTGGGAGTCAGGCAGTAGCACAGTGGGTTAAGTGCACTGGCATAAGGACCTCAGTTTGAGCTTCTGGCTCCTCACCTGCAAGGAAGTCACTTCACAGGCAGTGAAGCAGGTCTGCAGGTGTCTATCTTTCTCTCCCCCTCTGTCTTCCTTTCCTCTCTCCATTTCTCTCTGTCCTATCCAACAACTATGACATCAATAATTACAACAAGGGCAACAAAAGGGAATAAGTAAATATATTATATATATGAAGATTTCATGCCTAAGGTTTTAAAGTCCCAGGTACAATAGCTCACTCCACCATGAGCTAGAGCTGAGCAGTGCTCTGATGAATAAGAAAGAAGGAAGAGGAAGAGGAGGAGGAAAGAAAGAAAAATGTGGATTGTGTTTTACAACTTACACTTTGTGATATAATTTTAGGCCTCATATTATTCATATAATTTTTCCCTAAATTATGTTTCAGATCATATAAAATGCCATTTTAAGTCAGAATGTGATAAAATATAATATGATCAAATACTAGGAAGGAAAATGACCAATACCAAACATTTTTAATCAACCCATTTTAGGTCTATAATATTTTTCTAATATACTCATGAAAACATGTTATCTAAATTATATTGCTTTAAGATAAAGTGTCTGTGTTGTGACACATGATTGCCTGCCATATCTCAATGCAAGAAATTAGTCTTCTAGGATTCTCCATATTATTCTATTTCCTCTTGTTCCAAATCATTGGAGAATTCTTTAAGTCTCTGAAGATATTCAGGGATCATTACTTTTCTGAAAGATAAATTGCTGATTGAGGCTTAAGCGGTACTTTGGCCCAAAACAATATCTAAATCTGTCATTGCCTGTCATTATCCTGATTTAAAAAATCATGGAACAGCCTCCATTGAGGATTCCATCTAGTGTTCTTGTTCACACACTTGTTCAGAGTATTTTTAAATGGAAAAAAATTGATAAAACCACACTTGGGAACATTTGATAGCCATGTAAAATCATAATTCCTCAAGATAGTTGAACATTCTCTGAAGAGTAATCCAATAAAAGTGAAAAGCACACTAGGAGGATGCTAACTATATTAAAACTGACAAAAATACAGTTTCCCACACAGACAGAATTTATGCCAACTAATTGATTAATTCTTGTGAATATCCATTTAACACAAAATGCAGGGCACATGTTGCAATGACTCAGAAACTGGGACCATAAACTCTCAAAATAATTGGGTTTGATGTTAATTTTTTATTCCTATAATTTTAAAGGGGGGAGCTAATGGTTTACAATATAGTCATTAATACATAGGCACAATCCATTGATTGGTGTCTAGAAGACACACCAGGACTCCAAATGCTTCTTCATCTTGTCCCTTTCCCATCTTACCCATGCCCAAGTTTCACCTATGTCCACCCTTTCTGTCCTTTATTCGTTTTTACTTTCTTGTTTATTTTTTATTTCAGGTAATTTATTTGTTTTCCATAGAAAATAAGAATTTGCTGGCTTGCAAATCAACTCAAGTTGGGAAGTTTTTAAATTTCATGTACTTGTTATTTTTTATTATTTTTTAAATTTCTTTACTGGCAGATTAATGGTTTACAATCAACAGTAAAATACAACAGTTTGTATATGTATAGCATTTCCACATAACAATACAACCCCCACTAGATCCTCCTCTGCCATCATGTTTCAGGACCAGAGCCTTCCTCCCCACCCCAGAGTCTTTTACTTTGGTCCAATACACCAACTTCAGTCCACATTCTGTTTAGAGAATTCCCTTCTTTTTTTTTTTTTTAAATTTCTGTCTATGAGTCAGACCATTAGCTATTCATCCTTTTTTGTTTCTGACTTCTCACTTAACATGATATCTTCCAGCTCCATCCAAGATGGAGTAAAGAAGGTGAATTCACCATGAACCTGAGACTTTGGATCCTCAGGAATAAGAGTCTCTTTGCATAAACATTATGCCATCTACCCCTGTTCACATTTCTCATTTTACCGCATAACATTTCAACCCCCCATCTAGGTCATCCTCTGCCATCATGTTCCAGGACCTGAACCCTCCCCCCTACCCCAGAGTCCTTTACTTTGGTGCAGTACACCAGACCCAGTCCAAGTTCTGCTTTGTGTTTATTGTACACTGATGTGTGTGTGTGTGTGTGTGTGTGTGTGTGTGTGTGTGTGTGTGTGTGTGTGTGATTGGACCTGTTTCACTGAGGATGCCTTTAAAATGTAGATGGAAAAGAGTTTTGCCAGTGTTTTCCTCTAAGTATTTGATAGTTTCTTGGATGTCTAACATCCAAGGGGTGTTGAAACCCCCTACTATTACTGTGTTGTTAATAATATATTGGGATGCATTGGATCGACCTTCTCGTGGTGCATCCTGTGAGTACCCATTTATTAGGGAAACTGACGATCCTTCCTAGCCGACTGAATCCACATGGATCCCAGTCACTTTCAAAGCCAGCAACAAGCAGACATCAGGCTCAACCTGACGCTGTTGACTGGCTACGGAAGAAGGGCAAACGCTAGAAGAAGAAGAATAATATATTTCTGTAGCCCTTTCAGTTAGATATTTGATATGTTTAGATGGTCTCTCTTTGGGTGTATAGATTTTAATAATCATTAAGTTCTCTTGATTGACTGATCCTCTGAGCATTAAGTAATGTCCATCCCTGTCTTTTTAAATTTTTGTTTATTTTAAGGTCTATCATGTCAGATTGAGAATAACTATTCCTGCCCTTTTTGTTTGTGGTCCATTGGCTTGTATAGTAGTTTTCTATCCTCTCACTTTGAGTCTGTGTTTGTCTTGTTAAGTGTTATTCCTGCAGACAACATATGGTTGGGTTGTGTTTTCTGATCCATCTTCCTCTCTGTGCCTTTTAGAAGGTGAATTCAGGCCATTGACATTTATTGATATTATAGCATGACAATATTTTAGTGTCATTATTCTAAAACTTTAGAGTGTTCTGACATATGGCATGTTTATGATGAAGTGATTGTTTATAAGAGACCTTTCAGAACTTCTTTCAGGGCAGGCTTGGTGATACTTAATTCTGTCAACTGTTGTTTTTCTGAGAAGGTTTTTATGCCTCCATCTAGTTGGAATGACAGTCTAGCAGGATACAGTAGTTTTGGTTGAAAGCCTTTATCATTAAGACCTCCATCTATTTCCTGCAATTCTCTTCTGACCTTTAGTGTTTGTGTGGAGAAATCTGCTGCTAATCTTACTGGTTTTCCTCTGTAGGTGAGTCCTTGTTTTTCTCTTGCAGTGTTCAAGATCCTTTCCCTATCCTTATTCCCTTTCATTCCAAATATGATGTGTCTTGATGTCTTTAAGTCTGGGTTAATTCTGTTTGGGACCCTCTGAGCTTCTTGAACCTTTATGTCTTTTATGTTGTCTAGACTAGGGAAGTTCTCATCTATTTTGTCTTATAGAATGCTTTCTCCCCCTCCCTCTCTTTCTTCCTCTGGCAAACCAATAATGTGTCTATTATTTCTTTTGAAGCCATCCTATATGTCTCTATTGTTGTTTTCAGTATCTCTTAATCTCTTTTAAAGATCTCTTACTTTTTAGTTTTCTCTAATTCATCCTCAATCTTGATAATTCTGTTTTCTGCCTCACTTATTCTCTCTCCCCTCTGCTTTTTTCTGTAGCTCAGTTGTTTTGTTACCCTGTTCTGATACTGCATTAGCTTGTTCAGCTAACTATGCTGTTAGCTCAGCTATTTCAGCTTTCAGCTGTCTAATCACCTCGAGATGTTAGTGTTTTCTTTCAGAGTCTCATTTGCTGTTTCCCCAAGTCTGACTTGTCTGACTTGTCTCACTCAGCATGATGTCTTTGAGTTTTGACCACAACATTGCAAATGAGAAAACATTAACATTTTTTTTTTTTTTTGCCTCCAGGATTATTGCTGTGCCTGCACTACAAATCCACAGCTCCTGGGGGCTATTCTGTCAAGTGTCTTGCCCTTGTTCTTTATCTTTGTTGTTATTATTATTGATCTTGTCATTGTTGGATAGGACAGAGAGAAATCGAGAGAGGAAGGGAAGACAGAGGGAAAGAAAGATAGACACCTGCAGACCTGCTTCTCTATTTGTGAAGCAACCCCCGCTGTGAGTGGGGATATGGGGGCTCATACCAGGATCTTTATGCCAGTTGTTGTGCTTTGAGCCATGTGCACTTAACCCACTGTGCTACCTACCACCCAGCCCCTGAGACATCATTAGTTTTAACAGATGCACAGTATTCTATTGTGTTTATGTACTACACTTTTCATAGCTAATCATCTGTCACTATGTATATGGATTGCTTCCAATTTGTGCTATTATAAAATGTGCTAGTATGACCATTGCTGTGCATAGGTTTTTGCAGATAGTATTTTTGTTTTCCTTGAGTAAATCTCAAGGAGAGGGGTTGCTGGGTCATAAGGTAGATCCAGTTCTAATGTTATAATGAACTGCCAGACTGTCCTTCATAGACGTTGGACCAATTTATACTCCTGTCAGCAATGTATGAGAGTCCCTTCCCCCAACCTCCCCACATTTTCTCCAACAGCTGGTGTGTCTTTCTCTTCTAATGTAGAATATTCTCACAGGTATAAAGTGGTATCTCTTTTTATTTGCATTTTCCTGACCAGTGACTCCGAGTATTTTTTTCATGTGTCTGTTGGCCCTTTGGGTTGATGTTTATTCTTAAACTAAATTTCTGTTTAAGTAAAGTAAAGAAACTTCATTCCAACGATTTGAAAGTGGAAGAAAAATTTCACTAACTATACAGGCTATGGTCCTGTGTACTTAGACAAGTTGAACCACTTAGTTAATAGCGTGTTCAGAGTTTTAAAAGTGTCTTGTTAATGTAAGATAGATCTGCCTGTTTTGCTCTACTTGGGTTTTCTGCTTTCTTTGAGTGTAATGTGTATTCCATGAAGTCGGTCAGAGACATTTCCTTTGTGCCAGAGTCAACTCCCCCATGCTATACAATAAGCATTCAAATAATTGTGAATGATTGAGAGTGTTTTTTTCCCTCTTCAGTAAATATGTAATTTAATACTTTCTAGTATTTCTTTAGTGATAGAGAATAGCATCCATCTTGAATAAGATCTCCCAAAATAGACCTATTAGTTACAGACAGTGATTTTTGTGGGGGAATTCCTCAAATCACTTTGGTTTGGTTTTCCTACCTAAAAAGGAGGTGATAGTATTTACACTTATTTCAGAGTTAGTTGTTTCAGAGTTAGATGAAATAAGCAACATGTCGCCATGCACAAGGACCTCGGTTTGAGCCCCATCCTCCAAAACTCCCCACCTGCAGGGGGAACACTTTATGAGCAGTGAAGTAGGTCTGCAGGTAATCTACCTTTCTCTTCTCCTCTCTATCTCTCCTCTCCCCTCAATTTGCCTCTGTCCTGTCAAAAACAGAAAGAAAGAAAAAATGGCTGCCAAAAGCAGTGCATTTATAGTGCAGGCACGAGCCACAACATAACCTTGCTGGCAGTAAATAAATAAATAAATAAATAAATAAATAAATAAATAGTTTCTTAATATAGAAACTGTCACACTATTTTTTTTTTCCTCCAGGGTTATTGCTGGGCTAGGTGCCTGCACCATGAATCCACCGCTCCTGGAAGCCATTTCTTTTCCCCTTTTTGTTGCCCTTGTTGTTATAGCCTCGTTGTGGTTATTATCATTGCCATTGTTGATGTTGTTCGTTGTTGGACAGGACAGAGAGAATGGAGAGAGGAGGGGAAGACAGAGAGGGGGAGAGAAAGACACCTGCAGACCTGCTTCACCACCTATGAAGCGACCCCTGCAGGTGGGGAGCCGGGGGCTGGAACAGGGATCCTTATGCCGGCCCCTGAGCCTTGTGCCACATGCGCTTAACACACTGTGCCACCGCCTGACCCCCAAGCACACTATTTTTTAATGAAAATATTCTATTTTTGTTATAAAAAGTAAGACTACAGAAAACAAAAAAAATTGTATTTTGTAAGAATACAATATATTCTATTTTTGTTATAAGACTACAGAATTACAGGATGTAGCTCCACATCACACCCACCTCCAAAATTTTGTGCCTTTACCCTTCCAATTGTAATCACCATGATTCTCACCAAGTCCCAGAGATGGTTTGTGAAACCTTGTTACTTTCACATTGTTAGTTCCCAGTGAGTGAAACCTGCTGCTGTTAGTTGTTTAGTCAAATATAGTTTGCTAGTTGATCTTATTAGAAGAAATAGCATCCCCAGTCTGATTTTTCCAGTGCCTGGCCATTCTTTATCTTTAGAATAATACTTACCAAAATAATGTGAGGATGTACTGCCCCTTTCAATTGAAGATTGGATTAAATATTTTAATGCTGTGAGTTAAAGCTTGTATAGCAAACACCAAGTTGACCTGATTTGTGTGGAAAGGTCAGATGAGGTAGAAGAGAAATTATGCTTGTCAAAGTTCAACAGAACTACAGGGTAATACATACAAAGCAGGAGCCCATCATGAATCACAGAAAGCCATAACATGTAATAGCATAAAGAACATACATTTAAAAAAAACCTTACTGCATTTTGCTTCAGTACAATAGACTGGAATAAAATACTTGTAAATTACAATTTAGAGGAAGGAATTAGTAGAAGCAAGAAATTTGCAAAGGAGCCTTTGAAATTTGTTATTTTATTTTATTTTGCCTCTGGGGAGATTATAACTGGGGCTTGGTGCCTGTATTACAAATCCACTGCTCCAAGAGGTCATTTTTTTCCCATTTTTTGTTGCCCTTGTTATTATTGTCATTGCTGCTGTTGTTGGACAGGACAGAGAGAAATTGAGAGAGGAGGAGAAGACAGCTAAGGGGAGCCAGAAGGACACCTGCATACCAGCTACACTGCTTGTGAAGCGACCTCCCCCCTTGCAGGTGGGGAGCCGGGGGCTTGAATCAGGATCCCTATTCTGGTCAGTATGCTTGGGCCATGTGTGCCTAACCCACTGCACTACTGCCTGGCCTCAACATTTGTTAAATCTTATGGTGACTATATAGATTATACTTTCACACAACCATGTTGACAAAGACATATAGGCAGCCTTTAGTGAGGCAATATCCTACCTAAAACATTTAATTAAAAGTTAATTTAGGGAGCCAGGTGGTAGTGCAGCGGGTTAAGCACACGTGTTGCAAAGAGCAAGGACTGGCGTAAGGATCCTGGTTCAAGTCCCCGGCACCCCACCTGCAAGGGAGTCACTTCACAGGCGGTGAAGCAGATCTGCAGGTGTCCGTCTTTCTCTCCCCCTCTGTCTTCCCCTCCTCTCTCCATTTCTCTCTGTCTTATCCAACAACGATGACATCAATGACAACTACAATAAACAACAAAGACAACAAAGGAAAATTAAAAAAAAATTTTAAAGTTAATTTAAACTTTGAGAAATGATTATTGACCCACTCACATAATCTAAGTTGCAACTGTAAAATTAAAAGGAAGAATGAGATATTAGATATAAATAATGGATTAAAAGTAAAAAAAATCAGTATGGCTTGATGACTGCTTTTATAAGAACAGTTAAATGAGGTATGTTATCAGTGGCCAAGACAGCATTACAAACTTGAATTGCAGAAAAATAATAGATTCAAAGGAAGTACCATTAACAGTAAATTCAATACAGGAATTTTTGTTTGGTTTCTATTATCTTTTTCCAGTTTACCAGTTATGACATATCTTTTTTTTTTTAACAGTTTTTTAAATTTTAATTTGTATTTATTTCTTTATTCCCTTTTGTTGCCCTTGTTGTTTTATTGTTGTAGTTATTATTATTGTTGTTGTTGTTGGATAGGACAGAGAGAAATGGAGAGAGGAGGGGAAGACAGAGAGGAGGAGAAAAAGATAGACACCTGCAGACCTGCTTCACCGCCTGTGAAGCGACTCCCCTGCAAGTGGGGAGCCGGGGTTCGAACCGGGATCCTTATGCCGGTCCTTGTGCTTTGCGCCACCTGCGCTTAACCCGCTGCACTACAGCCCGACTCCCATGACATATCTTAATTGAGATAGTACCTTATCTAGTTTGCGTTATAGCATAAAGGACTCTTAATTTTGCTACAAGAGGCTTCATTAAACTTGATGCATTGCTAGATTTTTAAAATTATAAATATGTAACCAATCTCAGCATAAACATACTCTGTCACCTAGGAATTTTTTTTTCTTGCCTCCAGGGTTATTGCTGGGGATCCGCATCTGCACTATAAATCCACTGGGCTCCTGTGGCCATTGTTTTAAATTTGTTTTTTTTTTTTTGATTAGGACAGAGAAAAATTGAGAGGGGAGAGGAAGACAGAGAGGGAGAGAGAAAGACATCCACCTATTACTTCACTACTTGTGAAGCAACCCCCCCCCACAGCTGTGTGTGTGTGTGTGGGGGGGGTGTGCTGGAACAGGGATCCATGTGCAGGCCTTTACACTTCATACTGTGTGTGCTACCTCTAGGAATTGTTTATCACTGAGTCAGCTTCATATTTTTTCTCTTATAAGACAGTTTTACAGGGACTTAACATTTGATGTCATTAAAGGCAAGTGATACATATCAAAATGAAAAAACAAAATCTCTGGACTTTTAAATAAATCGAGCTTACAAGCCCTTAGTGAGATGGATAAGCATTTATTGGCTTAGGACAAAATTGTAGATACAAACATAGATGGGCTGATGCAGCAGAAATTTTGCAGATTAGTAATGCAACCACTATTTTTTTTAATTTTATAAAATACAAACATAATATCTAATATTCTTTATGAAATTAAAGATGTCCTATGATTTTGCCATGGAATGTTAAAAGATGTATTTCTAGATGCAGATGTTCATTCAGAATATTTTTTTCTGACTGAACATCCCTGATGTAATTTTATTCTCTCAGGATTCCTTATTATGAAGATTTTTCTTTTATAAACAGATACTACCGTTTTCCTACCTAAATCATTCAATAGTACCACCAATGTTATTTCTACCTACAGTAAAAAAAATAGCTAAGAGAGATAATTTCAAATAGTCACTTAAATATTCCAAGAGAGCACTATATGTTTATGGTATAAAGAAGAATATAAAATTGTTTACATCATGTAATGATTTTAGAACAGGGCCTTAAATCATCTGATGTTTTTCTCTACTTGGAGAGATGCTCTGAGGACTTCTCCACTTGAATCGGGATGACTTTTTGACTACCTGAATCAAGAAAATCTGAGGGGAGTAGTGATCTAAGACTGGGTCACTGAAAGCCATACATTTGCACTGTTATGTCATAATTTAGATGAAGACTGGCACAATACAGAAGTCACATGAAACATTCTGATTTAACAGTCCCATATGTCACAAACTTGTAAGTAAAGAAGTCATCTTATAGCTGCACACACAAATTCAAGGTGTTCAAGCTTACACCAACTGACATTTCCATAATTTAGAGATTCAATAACATTCATACTTGCATTTCTAAACAAAATCTCTTTGCACACTAAAATGTTGGACTGCTCAACAACAGATGAGTGGCTAAGTAAATTGTCATATATATACACAACGAAACATTACTAACTAGATGTTAAAAATGATGAAGCGATTTCCTTTGCCTCATCTTGGATGGAGCTTCTTGAAGGAATAATTTTCAGTGAGATAAGCAAAAAGAAAACAGAAAAAGAAAAAAAAGGCTGAAGGGAGTCGGGCTGTAGCGCAGCGGGTTAAGCGCAGGTGGCGCTAAGCACAAGGACTGGCATAAGGATCCCGGTTCGAACCCGACTCCCCACCTGCAGGGGGTCACTTCACAGGCGGTGAAGCAGGTGTGCAGGTGTCTCTCTTTCTCTCCTCCTCTCTGTCTTCCCCTCCTCTCTCCATTTCTCTCCGTCCTATCCAACAACGACGACAACAACAACAATAACTACAACAATAAAACAACAAGGGCAACAAAAGGGAATAAATAAATAAAATAAAATATTAAAAAAAAAAGGCTGAATACCAAATAATCCACTCACAGGTAGAACTTAAGAAACAAGGAAAAATAAAAAGAAAAGCTTGGACTGGGTTTGGTGAATTACATCCAAGCAAAGGACGCTGGGAAGGAGGACAGGGAAGGGATGGGGTAGAAGTGGTGACATCTTACTGCATGATGGTAGAAAATGACTTAAGTTGAAGGTAAGAATGTTTTTCAGAAAACAATCAAAGGAAGATTAGAGAAGTGGGAACAACTGTATTGTAAACCATTACCCTCCGCAAAAATTTCTTTTAAAAAGTTGATTTGTATGCTGTTGGTATACTGCAAACAGTATACCTGAACTTTTGAGAAATGACTATTATGCTTATTAGTGACTTTATAAGCAAATTGAGATATGGCAACTTCAAAATTAAAATTCAGTAAATTAAATTAAAAAAAATCATAACTGTCCCAAACCCATTAGATTCTATTATTTTACTATTTCAAGGTAGAGATTATGGCTTGAACTTGTCCTCTGTAATTCCTACCAAACCTGTTTATCTTACTCCATCTTGATAGTACAGTAAACTTTGAAAAAATATATATATATTAAAAAAGATTTTTTTATATTTATTCCCTTTTGTTGCACTTGCTGTTTTATTGTTGTAGTCATTATTGATGTGGTTGTTGTTGGATAGGATAGAAAGAAATGGAGAGAAGAGGGGAAGATAGAGAGGGAGAGAGAAAGATAGACACCTGCAGACCTGCTTCAACGCTTGTGAAGTGACTCCCCTGTAGGTGGGGAGCCGGAGGATTGAACCGGGATACTTACCACGGTCCTTGCGCTTTGCACCACCTGCGCTTAACCCGCTGCACTACCACCCAACTCCCAACAATTTTTCTAATTCATCATCAAGATGTTATACTTAAATTATTTATTTTGTTATTAGTGGTTTAACAGTGATTTGTAAGGCTGTAAAATAATAAGAGTGGAGTTCTGCACCACACTTATCACTAAAGTTCCCACCCCCCAATAAAAACCAACATGTTTTTTGACATCATCTTTCTTTTAATTTTTTTTACAAATTATCATTATTTACTTATTGGATAGAGACAGCCAGAAATAGAGAAGGAAGGGGGAGACAGAGAGGGAGAGAGACAGAGAGATACCTGCAGCCCTGTTTCACCGCTCATGAAGCTTTCCCCTTGCAGGTGGGGACCGAGGGCTCCAACCCGGCTCCTTGAGCACTGTAACGTGCACTCAACCAGGTGTGCCACCAACCAGCCCGTTCTCAACATTTTACAGACTGCTTTTCTACTTGTTTTTCCTGTGAAAGTTCATGTATTTTGATTTTCAGAAATGTTCAAAATTACAAGATCAGAAGAGAAAACACTAAGCACAACTTAGACCGGTGTTGGTGTAGTGCACCAAAGTAAAAGATTCTGAGGTGGGGGTAGAGGTGTGTGTGTGAGGGGTTCAAGTCCTGGAACATGATGGCAGAGGACCTAGTGGGGGTTGTATTGTTACGTGGGAAACTGGGAAGTTCTGTGCCTATATAAACTATTGTGTTTTACTGTCGATTGTAAACCATCAATCCCCCAATAGAGAAATTAGAAAAAAAAAAATCAACATTTTAGGTACCTGTGACTATTAAACTCAGGAGGGAAGAATTAGCTAGTGGCAGGTAAGAAAGTGTTTTTTGACTTAAAAGTTTTTTTCAAAAACTTTTTTTAAAAAAATTGTTTTTGACTTAAAACTGATACTCTGTTGAGGCAGAAATGTCTCAATATCTAATAAGTGCTTTAGTTAATAAATGCAAATGTTTTAAAATACAAATTCTTCATATATCATTGTATCTCACTCCCTCTCTTCTTTTAATTTCCCTCTGTCCAAAAAGAAAGAAATCAATAAAAGTGTATTTACTTTTTTTCATAGTGTATATCAGTTACATCCAATTAAAAACCCATATACTTCTTGTAAATGACCCTGTAACCCTCATGAAAAGTACCTCGCAAAACTAAACCCATGTGAAATCTAATTTCAGTAGTGCTTCTTGTGAAATTAATTTTAATACCTAATGATACAGTTTTCATGCTGACAAAATCCATCCTGAAGTTAATGAGACAGGTGTCTCTAAGGAATAGCTAAAGTTTTTATTCTACTCAAACAGCAGTAGTTCAAAAATCTTGACTTTAATAGTTTCCCTTCCATCAGCCGCTATAAGAAAAGAGATTTTGAAGTTAAAAAAATATTAAATCTAAATCAATATGAAAGAGTAGCTGAAGAGTTAAGGTTGGTTTTCTATTATTAAACGAATCCTTAAGAAACTCACTCTTTATTTTAAAAATAATTATCTTTAACTTAAATATTTTGATCATGTGTTTGATCATCTGTCTCCTTCATATTAAAAATATAGACATGGAGGGGCAGTAGCACAATGGGTTAAGCGCATATGGCGCAAAGCGCAAGAACTATTGTAAGGTCATTATACCCTTATAGGGGCCAGGCTGTGGCACACCTGGGTAAGCACAAGGACCCAGGCTCAAGCCTCAGGTTCCCACTTGGGAAAGCTTCACAAGTGGTGAAACATGGCTGCAGGTTTCTCTCGGTCTCTTTCCCTCTCTATCGCCCCTGCCCCTCTCAATTTCTCTCTGACTCTATCCAATAATAAAAATAAAAAAATAAAAAACATTAAATACAAGATAAATAAAAAAAAGTATTGCTATCCTTGAACACTGTAACGTATGTGCTCAATCAGGTACACCACCACCTTGCACCAAGTTAAAAACCAAAGCCAAAACCAGTATTATTTTAAAAATACACTTATATTTCACAGAAGGAAACTTTTCAACATTGTTTCCCTTAGTACATAGCAGTTACTTGATATGCTTGATTGGGATAATGAGTACTGTTAGCTTAACAAATCGATTTTTCTAAAATACATAATTTGGGGGAATGTAAGAAATAAATATCAGGACTAAGAAGATAGCATAATGATTATGCAAAAGACTCACATGCCTGAGGGTCTGAGGCCCCAAGTTCAATCCTTGGCATCACCATAAGTCTAAGCTGAGCAGTGCCCTGCTGTCAATCTATTTCTGTCTCTATCCTATCTCTATCTCTATGTCTCTCATCACAATGAAATAAATGGAAAATTAACAAGGAAACAAAAATAAACATTATTTGAAATAATTATGACTTAATGTAGTGATATTTTTATTATCTCCATGCACTTGCTTCAATTAATGTGTGTAATGATGAATAGGAAATTATTCTTTTTAAATACCTAAAGTAATATATATACACACATATATATGCAAGTTTACATAATTTATTAAAATACATTTTATTAAGTGGGTTGTGAGATGGCAGTAGCATGAAAAACCACAGAGTGAGTAGCTCACCTAATCTGTTGTCAAAATATAGTTATGCAATATGTTGTGAAGTGCTCGATGTTTAAGAGATTTCAACAGCTTTTAAATGAGTTTTAGTGAACGTCATTATTTATTACAGTGTTTAGACTTATGTGTAATCAAGTAGATAATATGTCCTAGAATTCATTATTAAAATACTATCAGTTTTTACTGAAGAATTAAATTGAGAGTCAATTTCAGACAAAACAGTGAACTACCTTTTACTTTTGCCAACACAGCTAAATGTCTAGCTTGTTAAGTGATACACAACAGATACAAATCAGCCCATGAATCCAAGTGTACAAGACATATAAGTGTATTGTTGGAACTGATATTAATGTTTATAATACACTGCCATGGATTTCAAGGGATCTAACTATTCCCTAAAAAGTAATAATTTAGGGGGAGAATTTTTTTTGGTAGCATGAAAGTATATGAGGGAGATTTATATGGATTTCTATTTTCAGATTCCACTTCTCAGTCTCAACATTCTGCTATCCAGATCACATCTAGATCACTTTTATGCTTAAGAGAAGTTCACAGCTTCCAAAATATTAGAATTTCAGGAATTTTTAACATGCCTGTTGCCAGAAGCCTGCACAACACAGGGGGTTTCCGAGGGTAGAAGGTGGGAACTGGTGACTGAAGTGACTCCTGAGGGAGAAACCCATAACCTATCCCAACACTTGCTGCCATCCCCCTCCAAAGAAGGATCCCACCCTCTGCTTGAGCTACAGAGTCAGTGACACTTGCCCCCTGTCCCACCAAAACATAGACACCAGGAGTCACTATCCATCCTCCTTCAACCACTAGATGTTGCCTGTACCACCTGGGAACCAGCAGTTCTGCAGACCAAACTGGGTGGCCTCCAGTGTTGCAGATCACCTTTATGTGCTTCCAGACCCCTTGTGCTCTACCAGGAGTTAGTAAGGTTGTATTCTTTCTACATTATAATGGAAACCACTACACGGGCAAAGGACCTCAAAAAAAAAAAAAAAAAAAAAGGCACAGCCATACTCATATCTGACACAATGGGTTTCAAAACAATTACAACAATAAGAGATAAGGATGGCTAATTCATAATGCTAAGGAGATCAGTCAAGCTCACAATATTCAATATCTATGCTCCAAATGAAGGGGTGCTGTAGTATGTAAAGCAGTTACTGAGATACCTGAGAAAGTACATTGATAGTGACCAGCAATAGTAGGGGGTTCTAACTCCCTACTCTCACAAGTAGATAGTTCAACCAAAATCAATAAGGAAACAGGAGAATCAAATGACAAGATGGCTAGGTTAGACCTACTAGATATCTACAGAGCTCTCCATCCTCAAAGAATAGAAAACACATTCTTTCCAAACCCACAAGGGACATTCTCATGAACACAACCATATGCTAGGCCACAAGGAGAACATCAACAAATTAAAAATCCTTCTAAGCATCTTCTCAGACCACAGTGGAGCTGAACTAACATTCAGCAACAAAACAGAAGGAAGGAAATAAATCCAACACATGGAAAGTAAACAATACACTATTCAATAATTATTGGGTGGAAGAGGAAATTATCAGAGTATTTGAGACACATAATGATCCTGGGTCCACACTTCCAGAGGGATAAAGCAAAGGGAAGCTTCCAATGGATGGGAGGGGGTACAGAACTCTGGTGCTGGGAACTGTATGGAATTGTACCCCCTTATCCTAAAATCTTGTCAATCATTATTAAATCAATGAAATATTAAAAAAATAAAAATAAAATAATTAAAATAAAATAAAAATAAATAAATAGAGACATTCCATACTCATGGATTGGAGGGATTAACACTAGCAAAATGGCATCCTGTCCAGTGCCATACACAGATTCCCCCATCAAGGTATCTATGAATTTCTCTACATGAATAGAAACTTCAAAATTTATAAGGAATAAAAAAAATCCCAAGGATTTCCAAAACAATCTTAAAAAAAGGAACAAAATCAGAGGCACTACATTAGCTCAACCTTAAGCTATATTAAGTAATAATAAATAAAATAAAATTCAGTGGAAATGCAATTTTTAGCTTGAAGAATAAACATGTGTTGGGAATTGCAAATGTCAGAGTCCTCTAAGCAAGGTTATGTTGCTTCTTAATACACTGAGTGTACATATTTAGAAGTCTGGGGATTTACAATCAACTAGAGGTCTGTAACTTTCTTGGGTGGGATTTGGTGTGTATAAATTTGTAGAGCAAGTGTTTCATTTCTCTAGACAGTTGCATTTAATTTGATGCTGACTTTAATCTGAAAGGAAGAAAATTTAGAGGCAAGGAAATCATACTATAGAATCACCATAAATAAATAAGAATAAACAATATTGTAGCTATTTTTTTCTTTTGCCTACAAATTATAAAATAGTTTCATGCAAACTCAAAAGCATCTTTGTGAAAATGAAATGGATTTCATGATTTGCACTATTACTGGACTGATTGGTTGATGTGGCATTCCTCGTAGATATTTCTTTCAACTCCATCCCATAATTAGGTTCCAGGGTAAACTACATACTATTTGTGTCAATCCTTCTCACTCATTAATCCCTCATATAGCTAAATGTTATATTATTTCTCACTCCACAATATATAGCAGAGGAGAATAATTCAGATCTAAGACCCAATTGATTTCTTCTAAATCTCCTCATGCTTCAGCATAGAGATTCAAAATATCTATTCTAGGGAAGAATCCCAGAGACTTCCTTTATTCTTCCAATTACTGTCTTTACAACATAGTAAATCCAACCAACAGAAAGTTCAAATTATGGAATTTCACTTCTGGGACAACAGATTCAAGAATTGAGCTCATAAAAAGTAAAGGCAAGGGTTGATAAAAGATTACTAGAAAAAAAATGGCTGTTATCTCGAAAATGTACATCACACCCATGTAATTATATAGTATGATGAAACTAAATATTTTACTTGAAAGTTTAATTTTTTTGAAATGAGGAAGAGGTTAAAACAAAATTCTTGAAAATAATTTCTATTTAAAATATTTGAGAATATTCACTAAAAAATTAACAAGGTTAACATATTGTTCACTGTCCCTCTTCAATTTAATAAATTATCAATTAAGAAATCTCTATGTTGCCAATTAAGAATAGTTACTTTGTAGGGAATTTTTGTTTCAAAGTAAAATTCTCTATGGAATTCTTTCTAGATTATCTAAAATGACCCTGTCTTTACTAGAGAGATTGCTTTAAGTCAATAGGTAAAAGCTTCTACCAAATTCAGTTATGTTCTGCATGAATCAATCATTTCATATTAAAATTCTTTTGCAGGGGAATTTTCAGATTCTCTTAAGGACTCTAGAATCTATTATTTTATGATCGAACACATGGTACCTTTTAATCACCCTTATTTTTTATTTATTTATTTATTATTTATTTATTATTTTAAATTATTTATTCCCTTTTGTTGCCCTTGTTTTTTATTGTTGTAGTTACTGCTGTTGTTATTGTTGTCATTGTTGGATAGGACAGAGAGAAATGGAGAGAGATGGGGAAGACAGAGAGGGAGAGAGAAAGACACCTGCAGACCTGCTTCACCACTTGTGAAGTGACTCCCCTGCAGGTGGGGAGCCGGGGGCTCGAACCGGGATCCTTAAGCTGGTCCTTGTGATTTGCACGATGTGTGCTTAACCCACTGCACTACCGCCCAACTCCCTTAATCACCGTTTAATCAACAACACTGATTGCTTGCAAATAAGGAAATATATGTTGCTGCCAACTTAAGTACTTGAGGATCAAACAAGTATAGTTGCAACAAAAATACTTCACATGTATAAATTTTTACTTCCTTTGTACCTGATACTAATCAAAATGATGGGCATATTCAGTCAGGCAATGCTCTCCACAAGGAGTTATTTTAAACTTTAATTTACAGAAGAGTAGATGAAACCCTGAGTAAGTAGCTTTCATTAAGTCACATACTTAGCAAGGGATGGACTTAGGATTTGGTGGCACACCAAGTCTGGTTCTGAATATTCTGCTATATACTCTATACTCTATTGAATACCTATTAAAATGTTCTTTTATACATTAATTATTTAATAATGATTAACAAGACTGTAGGATAAGAGGGGTATACATCCATACAATCCCCACCACCTGAGTTACGTATCTCATCCCCTTCATTGGAAGCTTCCCTATTCTTTATTCCTCTAGGAGTATGGACCAAAATTCTTTATAGGGTGCAGAAGATACAATGTCTGGCTCCTGTAACCGCTTCTCTGCTGAATATGGACAATTTGATCCATAACCCTAGCCTGGTCCTTGAGCTTTGCACCACGTGCGCCTAACCCGCTGTGCTACGGCCTAACTCCCAATCTCAAAGACTTTACAATAGCATTTTCTCTTTTGAAATAATAATAACAGTAACAAGAAGAAAAAAAGTTACTAGCAAGTAGATAAGTAACAGAATCTTAGATCCTTAACTAAAAGATGTGAAATCAATTACATTCTTTACTAAAAGTAGGGGGATATTTTTATATTCTGCCACATTAAAATTACTATTCAAACTCACATGACTTATTTATATAATGCAATTCTCCATTCTAGATAACTTATTTATTGTGGAAAAAGTAATTAGACGGCAATAGAACAAAAGTATTTCTTTGATTCTAATTAAATGCAACCTACCTTAGTGCTTTGAATTTAAACATGGATTATGATGAAGACTGACCTAGAAAATCAGAGATTGAGGGCTAGGTGGTAGTGCACATAGTACAAAGTGCAAGGGACCCACGGAAGGATCCTGGTTTGAGCCCCAGCTTCCCAACTGTGGAGGGGAAGGGGGTCTCTTCACAACCAGTGAGGCAGATCTGCAGGTCTTTCTCCCCTCTCTCAATTCCTCTATCTTACCCTTCTCTCTCAATTCCTCTCTGTCCTATCAAAAAAATCGAAAAAAATGCTCTCAGGAGCAGTAGATTCATAGTGCAGGCATGAGCCCCAGTGAGTAACCCCGGAGACAAAAATAAAATGAAAAAGAAAAAAAAACCCAAAGATTTACGTATCTTTCAACATACTAGGTTTGATATACTTTTTACATTGTAGTATGAACTGTAATAGTGAACAATACTAGTATTTTAATACTAGTATTAAATTATTTTTAGAGCTAATAATTAAATCGGTCATGTTTTATACATTTATATATAAAGTTTTTTGCATAATTATATTATGCAAAATAATATCGGGTTATCGCTCAGACTTGGTGTCAGAAATACGAATCCACTGTTCCTGGTAGCCATTTTTAATTTTTATTGGATAGGACAGAGAGAAAAGAGGAGTTGAAGATAGAGAGGGGTAGAGAAAGCCAGACACCTGTAGACATGCTTTGAACTGGAATCCTTGTGTGGGTCCTTGTGCTTTGTACTATGTGTGCTTAAGCCGGTGTGCCACCACACAACCTTCTAAAGTGTTTCCCAAAGTTTAGAGGACAAGGTGACCAAGCAGTGGCACACTAGGTTGAACACACACATTGCTATATACAAGGATCTAGGTTAGAGCCCCTGCTAGCTCACATGCAGGATTTAAGATTCATGAACAGTGATGCAGGTCTGCAATTGTCTGCACTTCTCTCTCTACATCTCTCTCGCCTCTTAATTTCTCTCTATCTTATCAAATAAAATAGAAAAAAATATATAGAGAGAAGGACAGAGACAGAGAAAGGAAGAGAGAGAGAGAGAGAGAGAGAGAGAGAGAGAAAGAGTTTAGAGAGTGGTGTAAGACAATGACTGAGGAAGGATCACTGTTGGCAATCAAAGATGAAATTCAGTCCTTTCAAGTCTTTTTAAAAAATATTTATTTATTTCCTTTTGTTGCCCTTGTTATTGTATTGTTGTAGTTATTATTGATATCATCATTGTTGGATAGGACAGAGAGAAATGGAGAGAGGAGGGGAAGACAGAGAGGAGAAGAGAAAGGTAGACACCTGCAGACCTGCTTCACTGCTTGTGGAGTGACTCCCCTGCAGGTGGGGAGATGGGGGCTTGCTTCTCAGTCTTAAGACAATTCTCTTGAATGCATTTTCCTAGTCATAAAGTATAATTACAGATACTTCTAACCACACTTGACAGTCTTAATATGAAAGATAAATGTAAATCATTGTACACTATCAGCAGACTGCTTACTTTCTCATGAAATGTATATAAGCAAAGTTGTATGATACTTTTGAATAGATATTGGGCTTAAATGTGCTG
Organism: Erinaceus europaeus; assembly: GCF_950295315.1. Taxonomy (NCBI): domain Eukaryota; kingdom Metazoa; phylum Chordata; class Mammalia; order Eulipotyphla; family Erinaceidae; genus Erinaceus; species Erinaceus europaeus. Next base: position 23,860,505 of record NC_080178.1, read on the forward strand.
TCTATATACTAGGCATTTCATTACTGGGTTCAGGCAATGTTACACCCATTTGAGTGCACATATTATAATGTGCAAGTACACTAATTCAAACTGCACAGGCTGTGCACCTGTACAGGAAGAGCTTTAAAGAGGTTAAGCAGTGCTGCAGGTGTCTTTCTTCTTCCTCTCCCCCTCTGTTTGCCCATGATCTCTTAAGTACTTTCTGTCCTAACAAATAAAAGAAAAAAAAAAAAAAGGAAAAACTGAACACCGAGAGGGGTGGATTCACTATACAGTCACCTAACCTCAGCAGTAACCTGGTGGCCATAAAAAACTTTAAAAGTAGCACAATAAAATTATATTATTAAATAAATCGTGACTGGTGTAGTCATTAAAATATTAAACTGTGAGAATGTACATCTCCATATATGCATCTGCTTTATTTTTCTTTTCTTGCTAATCAACAAAGCATTTTAAAATATGGATTGTTGATTAATGACCTTGTTAATCAACAAATTTCAGTGCATTCTTCGGGGCATCTCTGAAAGAAAATAAGGTTTTAAAAAAACTAGCAAAAGGGAAAAACAGCTTATGAATAATGCATGTATTTGTTCACTCTATCTCCCTGCCATTTGCTTGTAATGATGTGTTTTGATAGCTGCAAATAGCAGGGATTTGTGGATGAAAGATACTGCCTACCTGAAGGTATTTTACCATTCCCGAAATTTGACATACTATTAAGTCACCCCAACAGCAAAAATCAGTAAATACTGCTTAACCTTAAGCAGTAAAATGGTAATAATTACATAGTAGCTTTACTAGATATGATAAACATTTTGCAAAATTGCGACAGCATTAATAATTTTAGTGGTAACATGTTCCAGGGAGACACACAGAGCTTAGGGAAAATAGATGCTAGAGAAATATTATTTCTTAATGAGGAGTGTAGCATTTGTCAAAGTATACAAGCTGGATATAATAAGCCTTACAAGAACACAAACAATTTCCATTTTGTAGTCTGTCTTTTAGACTTTGGTTTTGACTGACTCCTTCCACCTTGGAGGTGATAGTAATAGCTATTATCACCTATCAAAGAGATGGGCATTTTGTAAAAATTATCTTATAAAATTAACACATTACAAAAAGTTTCCAGAGGGGGTTGGGTGGTGGAACAGCAGGTTAAACACACAATAGTGTGAAGAGCAGGGATCAGCACAAGTATCCTGGTTCTAGCCCTGGCTCCTCACCTGTAGGTGGGTCATTTCACAAGCAGTGAAGCAGGTCTGTAGGTGTCTTTCAGTCCTCCTCTCTATCTTCCCCTCTTATCTCAATTTCTCTCTGTCCTATCCAACAATAACAACAGCAGCAGCAACAACAACAGTAGTAACAGCAGCAACAACAGCAACAACAATGGCAAAAGGTGGCCTCCAGGAGCAGTAGATTCTTCGTAGTGCAGCTACTGAGCCCCAGAGATAACCATAGAGGCAAAAAAAAAAAAAAAAAAGTTTCCAGAAATGCAAGACCACGACTACACTTAATATCTTACATAAATATAAATTTCTTAAAGCCTGTTCAAAAAGACTATCATGATATAAACCCATTTGTATCTAAAAAATGTATTTTTTTTTCTGGTGTGAATCTCAATATTTTTCTTTTCTTTTTTTTTTTTATTTTTAAATGAGAGGTTAACGGTTTGCAGTAAAGTTGTTGCCACTTAGGTACAATTTCTCATCTCACCAAGACTGGTGTCTGCAAAAACACTCTCACCCATAAAGTAGGTCTGTCATCTTGTACCAGGACCTGAAAAGTGCATTCCTGATAACCCTTCTCCCTGTCCTCCTTCCCGAGTCCTTTGATTTGGTGCAATACACCAAACCAGTTCAAGTTTTCCTTCAAGTTTATCCTTTATTTTCTTGTTTCTCAAGTTCTGCTCATGAGTGTCATCCTTCTATTTTCATCCTTCTCATTCCAGCTTAACTCTATTCCTTCAAGATAAATCCAAGATGAGGTGAATAAGGTGACTTCATTATTCTTAATAGCTGATTAGTAGTCTACAACTTTCTTACCATTCACCTGTTGTATGACCCAGGCATTCCTCTCGTGAGGATATATCCTAAGGAAACAATCACATCTGTCCAAAGAGATCTGTATTATACCTATGTTCAGAGCAGCACAAAAATTTTAACCCAAACTTATAAGCAACCTAGGTATCCAACAACAGATGAGTGGCTAAAATACTGATCATAATGGCATAAATCAGACATAATGCCTAGTATAGTGGTAAGAAATCAAAGACTAATGTCATTTTTGCAAGATCAAAAAACATGTTATCTTTATTTCTATGACATGATTCACCTATGTATCTATCATTCCTTACTCTTTATTTTTATTTACTAATTCATTTATTTGTCATCACTGGGGGCTTCAAATACATTTTAGATTGACAGAAGAGGTGGGTAACACCACAGTACTCAGTTGCAAATTCAGTGTGGAAGGGGCTCAAATCTGGGTTACATGCATGGCAAAAGGAAGCACTATATTTACTTGAGTTATTTTCCAGGATCTACTTCCTATTCTTTCTATGAGCAATCCAGTGCTGTGTAGTAAGGGTTTCTGGAGGAGTGGTCATGGGATACCATCAACTTCCTAGTTCCTCCCCCATCAACTAGATAAAGCAGCAACAACAAAATACACTCAAAACATCTTCAAATTATAACTGGGATTACATTTATTCGGCCACTGATGGATCTTGGGGACAGAAGGTGAGAGAGAGGAGAAAAAGAGGGAGAAAGAGAGAGAGAGAGAGAGAGAGAGAGAGAGAGAGAGAGTCAGTCAATCTTAGGAAAGAAGCAGCTCATATGGGTAACCAGCACCATTTTGGAAGTTACCTAACAGAGCACATCTTCCATTGTGGGAAGGTGGGAAATTTCTAGGACTCTAATCTGTGACTTCCAGGGCATTACAAGATTGAACTACTGGTAAGTTTCTACTTGTATATCAAAAAAAAATGTGATGGAAACTAAAACCATATGGTCAGCCTATGCCTTGATAGATGTTATTCATTTAAACACTAAGAAAGAAAACTCCCCTCACACACAGACACACACTATCAGTGATGATACCAAAAACGGCATTTTACCCTCATAGGCCCTGCAACACACCATAGAATCTTCCCTCCACTCCCCACACTGATATATATGCCCAGTAACATATCCACAGCACCACTATAGGTTAAAAGGTTAAATGCTTAAACATACAGTTACACAAATAGCAGCTATGATGGAAAAAGATCAAATATTCATAGTCTTTGAAAAAATGTCAGAGACTTAATTTAGAAAACTTATTCTTAAAACAAGAACCCAAACTAAAATCCTATCTCAAATCAAAGAATTCAATAGCACTCCACTTCTTCTTCTAGCGTTTGCCAGCACTCCACTAAAGAGTTACAAAACATAAAAGAAAAATTTGAAACAGAATTTGCTGAAAAGGTAGAAGTCATTAAAGAACAACTCTAAACAGAGTTGCAGGGTTTGAAGGACACCTTAAAAACAGCCTCTCTCCCCTTCTCTGTCTTCCCCTCCTCTCTCCATTTCTCTCTGTCTTATCCAACAACGAAGGACATCAACAATAACAAAAATAATCACAACAAGGCTACAAAAACAAGGGAAACAAAAGGGGGGGAAAGGCCTTAAGGAGTAGTGGATTCATGGTGCAGGCACTGAGCCCCAGCAATAACCCTGGAGGCAAAAAAAAAAAAAACCAGCTCAGGCTGAAGTACTTTGCCTAGAAAGGAGACTAAATTACTCTGAGGAAAGAATGTCAGTGCTAGAAGATATAACACAATTTTTTAATTCAAAGAAATTCAGAGGGAAGGTTTAGAAAAAAATGAATCAATCCTCTGTGATTTTAATAATGCCATTATAAAAATGAATAAAGAATTACAGGGATAACTGAGGAAGAAGAGATGGAGAGAGGAAAAGAGAATATATTTAAAGAAATTATTACAGAAAATATTCCACACCTAGGCAATATTAAAAACATAGACATCTATGAAATTGAATACCAAGGTTTCTGGACCCAAAATGGCTCACTCCAAGAAACATCACAGGAATATTATCTAAAAGTAAGAACAAGGAAAAAAATAATACAGGCTAGGAAGGAATATCAGGCGTTCATCAGATTTTTCCCTATCACAAACTCTTGAGACAATGAGGGAGTGGAAAGACATATTTAAAGAAACTAAAAGAACAGAACTGTCACCTACAAATACTTGATCCTGCCAAATTATCCTTCAAATATGAAGGAGAAATGAAAAACTTTTCAAATATACAGAACTTAAAGAATTTACACCACTATTCCTGCTTCTGAAGAGTTACAACAGTTGAAATTTTAATTTAGATGATTTAAATAAAAATAATTGCCTAGAACTTCAGCTATAGTTTTAATGAGAATAGCTTTATCCACCATTAACATAAAACTTGTCATGGAGTGAAATTCAATCAATATTGCTGATTATGAAAGAATATTTATGAAAGAATGATTTATAATTTGAACTAAAATTGACCATTAATGTTTACCTTGATGTTGTTCATTCTTGTATACTTTCAAATTCTTTTTGAAAATTCTATGTACTCGAAGTGGGTGGTGGCACACCTGGTTGAGTGCACACATGTTCAAAGACACAGGTTCAAACTCCTGTCCCCACCTGGAGGGGAGAAGCTTCACTAGTGATGAACTAGTGATGCAGGTATCTCTTTTTCTCTCTTTTCTCTTTCTCCCCCCTCTCTCAACTTCTATTTCTATTTCTTCCTATATTGAAAAATAGTATACAGTCTAATTTATATACTAAAGTGAATGTAGAATTCTTATTACTATTAAATGTTCCACTTCAAACTCAAAGCACAATTCTCTTTTGACTTCAGTTTTTCTTCAGTATAAAATAATTCATACTCTGTAAAAATATATATCAATGGCTTTATTTATTTATTTTTGACTAGCACCCTCATCTCCCAAATCAGATTTCCCAACCTGCCTTCCAAACCTGCCATATTTCCATTTATTTCATATCCACTGTTTTTCGCTAGTTTTTTTTTCTAATACATAAATAAAGGATCCTACTTAGAAGAAAAGAACCTTTTAAGTCTTTTATGTCAATAGGGGAACTATTTTGTAATTATTTTTTTTAAATACTGCTCACCCAGGATATTTTATACTTAAATAATTTTATAACAAAACATCTTAAAGAAAGAAAAGAAAAAGCACCTAAAGATTTTCAGGGGAACAATTTCATCATGTTTTACTTCTATATTTTGATAGGATATTTATGCAGAGTTGTTGACATAGTAAAAAAGTTAGGATAATCTTAACAAATCTATCATGGTTTCCAGGTATTTGGAATTAAAAATTCTTAGACTGACATAGAAAGAAACAAATATTTATCAGGCAATCACACTGTCTCTGAAATATTTCCAGATATTGTCATCACTAATCAACATTAGTTATTATTTATTATAGATACTTCTTACTGTACCAGTGTTCTTTTTACCCCAACACTTCAATGCCTCTTTGTACTGATGAATTTTTTTCATATTTTGTACTATTATTGACAGAGGACATTGTTTAAACTTAATGAATACTATGTATGGACATGATCTATTTGTATGTTGTAAATTACCATTATAGTGCTAGAAAACACCTCTGCCATAATATTTCTCTTATGTGGTGAAGATATTTTAGATTTACTCTTAGCAATTTTTAAGTATGTAATGCAATATTACTAGCTTTAATAACTAAGATGTACAATAACCAAGAGTCCTAGAGAGGTTATTTGTTTGGTAACTGGAAATCTATACTCTTTGAACAATACCTGCCCAGTTTCAGCACCCTCACACTGGGCAAGCACCCATACCACATTAGTATACACTGTTGGGTGTCCTGAGCTTCAAACAATACTGCCAAGTAAAACAGGCGTGGTTAATTTTATAGTTCAGACCTAACTGGTAATACAAAGTAGAAGATGAATAGATGTGTATAGGAAACTAGTATACAGTTAAATCAATACAGTAAAGAAAATGTAGAATTCTAAATTATTACTATTAAATGTTCCACTTCTAAGTTAAAGCATAACCCTCCTTTGAATGGTTTTTCTTTAATATAAAATCAATTCATAGGGAGTTGGGCGGTAGAGCAGCAGTTTAAGTGCATGTGGCTCAAAGCATAAAGATCAGGTGTAAGGATCCTGGTTCGAGCCCCCGGATCCCCACCTGCAAGGGAGTTGCTTCACAGGCGGTGAAGCAGGTCTGCAGGTGTCTATCATTCTCTCCTCTTCTCTGTGTTCCCCTCCTCTCTCCATTTCTCTCTGTCCTATCTGGCAGCGACGACATCAATAACAACAACAACAATAATAATAAGGGCAACAACAGGGAAAATAAAATTAAAAAATTAAAAAATCAATTCATATTTTATAAAACTGTAGCTAAATTTCTTTTGATTAACTGATTCACCTTCCAAGTTAAAACTATAATTCCTCTCTCTCCCTTTCCCTCTCTCTTTATGTGTGTGTGTCTTGTAGAACATTCACAACAGATGTATCTAAGCCAATATCAGAAAGACCGTTTTGTCTAAGATTTCTGAATATTCCTCAAACATAAACTGGGTTATCAGGCCAAATATTAGGGTAGCCAAAGCTCCTGGATATTTAATGTCTAAATCTTTGCCAAGGAACAAGCTGTCAGTAAAGTAAGTGATAAACAGCTGAGCTTCAAACTTTTATCATTAGATTAAATTACCAAACCATTTTTTTAAGTAGTTTTAATCATTTACCCCATTGTGTGTTTTGATTCCCACCTAAACCTATCCTGATGAATGTGAAATTCTTGATGTTTTGTAAATTTTGTTTATAAGAAGACTCTGGACCTGAAGGGAGCAAACTTTTGCTGGCCCCTTCTTAAGCCCATGGTACTGTAAGTCAGTGAAGGCTCTCAGACACAGAACTCTAGTAATCTTTTGGGTATTCTCTCTCTCTCTCTCTCTCTCTCTCTCTCTCTCTCTCTCTCTCTCTCTCTCTCTCTCCTTCCCTCCCTCCTTTCTTCCCTCTTTTCTTTTCTCTTCTTTTCTTTCCTTTATTCTCTCTCTTTCTTTCTATCTCTCCCTCCCTCCATTCCTTCTTTTGCCACCAAGGTTATCAGTAGATATAGTGCCTACACAATTCAACTATTTGCAGTTGCCATTTTCCCTTTTGATAGAGTTTGAGAAATAGAGAAATATGTAGATGAAGAGAGAAACATAGAGACACCTGACACACTGCTCCACTTTTCATGAAGCATTCCCCTGCAGGCGGGGTCCAGAGGTTTGAAAATGGGTCCTTCTTTTTTGTAAGATTTGTTTTTTCTCTATTTGTTGAGCCATCTCCAACTTTCTTATATCTAAGTTTGATAAATTTCCCAGCAATTCAGCTTTTTGTAATTGTGTATTCCATCTTTTAAGCAAACCAAAACAACCCATTTTCTACCAAAGCAGTCAATGTAGACCATTATGCATATCATTTCTTCTGAAAATTTCTCTATTTTAGTCTCTAAAATTCAACCTTTGCCGTTGAGCTTATTTGAAAAACAAACATGTTTTCTTCTAGTGTCTAAAGTACAAGGTCTGACACTTTGAACTTATTCAGTGAAGTCAAGGCAAAGTTATCCTCTTCATTAAAGACTTAGCAATTACTTTCTTATGTTTCAAAGTATCTAAGTACATTTCAGATTCCTAAATATTTTAGTTTTATTTACTAAAATATTCCCATAAGTGTAAAATATATTGATTTTCACAAATTAAACAAAGGTGTATATCAGCACTAATACTGAGAATGATCAGTACAAATGCCAGAGTAGCCCTTCCTTGAGTTACTTTCCTCTGTAATTTTGCAAACTCTATACCAAGGGAAACTCCATCTATGACTTCAAATGTCACCTACTAGTTGTTCCTTGTTCTATAATTCAATTGAATGAAACTATCTACAATTTACTTGTTTGAGTTTCTATTATTTTACTCAATATATAAATGATTCACACATATAGTATAGGTATTCTTACTATTACATAGAATTTCAGTGTGGGAATTAGAACTTCTTAAATCTCCATTGACCTCTTGACTTGAAACATTCAGTTAATATGGAGCTAGTAATCTTATGGTTGGGCAATAGGTATATGAAATTGATTCTGAAAAGAGACATAAAAACTAGAGGAAATTAACAGAGAAAAAGACTAGGAATTATAAAAATTGTAACTACATCAGCTCCTAAGAAGTGTTCTCTGATTTCATTTAGGGCTTTGAGAGACCCAAATATAGTCCTAGGCTTAAATTTCTATTATAATTTATATATTATTTCTAATGTTTCTTCTTTATTGTAGACTAATCCAAGTAATCTTTCTGGCAACTGAACAATCCCTGGAGATATATACAGTTGGTAATGTTAAATTCAACTTTGTATAGGAGTGTCACAAAAATCTTCTAACCCTATCTCACAAAATTTCATTCTAAACTAGCCACCATGGTCATCTCTGGCTCCTCCCAGATACAGCCCTTTGGATCTCTTCTTTGGTGAAGATTTTGTTCATATCCTCTTTTTTTTCTTTTTAATTATCTTTATTAATTTATTGGCTAGAGACAGCCAGAAACTGAGAGTGAAGGGGGAGATAGAGAGGGAGAGAAACAGAGAGACACCTGCATCCCTGCTCCACCACTCGTGAAGCTTTCCCCCTACAGTAGGTAGGGGCATATCCTCATTTTTCTGATAGTATAATTTGTTCTTCTGTTGCTGAGTTTGGTGAGTTTCTTATAAATGTTGGTTATTAGCTCCTTGTCTGATGTATTGTAGTGTGAAGTTCTCCTCCTATTAGATGGAGAGTCTCTGTCTTAGTGATGGCTTCTTTTGAGGTGTAGAAGTGTTTCAGCTTGATGTAGTCCCACTGGTTTATTTTTTATTTTCCTTGCAATTGGATTTGAGTTGTCAAAGACATTTATTTATTTATTTTTTAAGAAAGTCTTTTTAAATTTTTTATATTTATTTCCCCTTTTGTTGCCCTTATTGTTTTTTATTGTTGTTGTAGTTATTGTTGTTATTGATGTCGTCATTGTTAGGACCAGAGAAATGGAGAGAGGAGGGGAAGACAGAGAGGGGAAGAGAAAGACAGACACATGCAGACCTGCTTCACGCCTGTGAAGCAACTCCCCTGTAGCTAGGGAGCTGGGGGCTTGAACCAGGATCCTTATGCTGGTCCTTGTGCTTTGCACCACGTATGCTTAACCTGCTGCGCTACCACTGGACTCCTGTTAAAGATGTTTTTAAAGCTTACACTGAAAAGAGTTCTGCCACTGTTTTCCTTCAGATATTTGATGAAGTCTGGTCTAAGGAATATTTGATCCATTTGTAGTTAACTTTTGTTCATGGTAAAATGTAGTGATTCAGTTTCATTCTTCTGCATGTTTAAAGCCAATATTCCCAACATTATTTGTTGAAGATGCTCTCCTTTCTCTATTTAATGTTTTGGCAGCCTTTGTAAAAATTAAATATTCATAGGTATGGGGATTTTTTCTGGGCTCTCCATATGGTACTTAAATATAGGTTCTTTCATTCACTACAGTTATGTTCTTTTTTTTTCTTTTTCTTTTTTTCCTCTCTCTCTCTCTCTCTCTCTCTCACACACACACACACACACACACACACACACACACACATACACACACACACCCTCCCTCCCTCGCTTTCTTTCTGCCTCCAGGGTTATCAATGGAGCTTGGTGTCCACACTATGAATCCACTGCTCCTGTGGCCATTTTTTTTCAATTTTTGTTTGGATAGGACAGAGAAATTGAGAGGAGATGGGGAGAGAGAAAAATAGATACCTGCAGAACTGCTTCACTTCTTGTGATGAGAGCACCCTTCCCCCCTGCAGGGCCTGGAACCAGGATCCTTGTGCTTGTCATTGTGCTTAGTACTATGAACTTAACCCTGTGTGCTACCGCCTATCCCCCTTTCTTTACTTCTCCCTCTTTCTTTCTTTTTTTAAAGGGGGCAAGTGTTATAGTTCTATCATGTTAATAGTCTTATTTACTTATTTATTTGGATAGAGACCAAAAGAAAATAAAACTGCTTCACTACTTATGAAATGCCCCCCACACACAACTGCAGGTGAAAATGGAGGCTCAGACTGGACCTGGATCCTCGCACATGGTAACATGTGTGCCCCACCAGGTGCACCATTGTCCAACCCACTACCATTATGTTCTTGAACCAGGTTCTTTGCCTGTCTACTCCCATTTTGTTATTGTAAAGATGAAAGCTAACCTGCACCTCAAAGTTTCAGGAGAAATAAAGTAACAGTGTATATAAAAACAGAATTCTCGAGGGTGGGGGTATAGCTTAATGGTTATGCAAACAGATTTTCATGCCTGAGACTCTCAAGTCCCAGGTTCAATCCCCCATACTGCCATAAGCCAGAGCTGACTAGTGCTCTGATTAAAAAAACAAAAAAAAAAACATGCTGTTTTCTACTTATGCTCTATATTCTTTAATATGAATAAAAACATGCTCACACATTTTTTTCACATTATGTCTCAGACACAGACAAAAAAAATTTGTTGATCATTATATTTATGTTCTAGGACACTTTGTAATTTAATTACGTACAACTGTGGCAGTCAGAAATTCATTTCATCCTCATTTTTTTTTTCTGAACGTTCCTCTTTCTCAGAGAGTGAAAATAGATGATTAATTTTTATCACAGCCTGACTCTTCCTCACTTTTGAATTTGGTTTTGAGGTTTCTTCTGGAGATATGGATTCTGCAAAGGGCAGTTTTATTGCTCATCTTGGGTAAGCAAGGATAATCAAAGGTCATGGTTAAAGCTGTGCTGAATTACTTCTCCAGACTCTGAGAACACAAGCAAACAAGATCTTACCAACGTGTCCGTGGAATCAGACTTCCTGTAAGGAAGACTGCCCCTTTGGCTTTTGGCTCTATTTTTCATCCTCTCTTACAATTGAGAGAGAACCTGCTCCCACCATGGAAAATGTTCTTTTTAAAGAGGCATTATTCTTCCTTGAGCTGGGTATTGAGGTAATTCATATTGTCCCTTAAATTCTATGAAGTAGTCTGAGGGTTGACTCAGTAATCCAGCATATCACTGAGTCAGCAACTGAATTTCCCAAATGTGTGCTCTAATTCCGAGCCATTGTCTTCTCTTTAGACGCCTTTCTCAGATCTAGTGAAGCTAGGCAGCAACTCATGACAATAATTTCAGTTTATTAATCTATATGGACCCCATCTAAATTTCTTGCATGTGAACACAATTCTGGGGCTAGGGTGATAGAATGATTATGCAAAAAGACTTTCAGGGTGGGGTTGGGGGGGGTAGACAGCATAATAGTTATGCAAAGAGACTATCATGCCTGAGACTCTGAAGTCCCTGCTTCAAACCTCTAAGCCAAAAAGACATCATATTCTTTTTGTCAATGTTTCTTTTTTGTAGGTGAAGATTAAAAAAAAAGAGAGAGAGAGAAGAGAAAAAAAAGAAGATATTCATGTCTGAAGCTCTCAGATCCCAGATTTAATTCCCAACACCACTATAAGCCAGAGCTGAACAGTGCTCTGATCAATATCCTCTGTGTATCTTTCCTTCTGTATCTCTCTCATTGAAATAAATAGAATATTTAAAAAATAAACAAAATGCTGATGCCCATATATGTTTAGCAATGTTGCAAACATTTCATGGAAAGCTATAATCAACAGTTTTGTATTTTATTCTCTCTTTTTTCATGGTTTCCATTTCCAGTTGGGAGATCTGTATAAGTAGCCTTGCTTGGAACACAACTACTGTGGGAGAAGAGAAGAAACCAGCTGGGAAAGATAATCTCCTGAGTAGCCTTGCTTGGAACACAACTACTGTGGGAGAAGAGAAGAAACCAGCTGGGAAAGATAATCTCCTGAGTAGCCTTGCTTGGAACACAACTACTGTGGGAGAAGAGAAGAAACCAGCTGGGAAAGATAATCTCCAGCAGGTAGTGCTGGACTACTCAGGAAAGGTTTCACCAGGAGGAGACATCAAAAGATGCAGACTGTCATATAAAAGACTTCCAGTAGGTTAAGCGAGTTTGAAGAAGCAAAATTCTGTTGTCCAATTATATTTGCTTTTGAATCCGATACCAAGGGCTGCTATTCATTACAGAGCAGCCTATCAGGTGCATACACCATCACAATTGTTTACATTAAACAAGATGACAGACCATTATGAACTGTAACTTTTGTTTGGGAAGAAAATACAATGTATCTGGTTGGATGAAAGGAATACTTTTGTGCAGACTCTAGTATAAATTATAAATGTCTGGCCACACTTTTGGGAGTGAAACAAAAATGAGGATCAGCTAGAATATAAACTGCTCCTTATAGCATCCTAAGGATAATGTCTATTTGTCTACATGAATTCATTGATAAAATCTAGGTTAAGTGTATGCTTACTAAAAAGTGAGTAAGTATATAAAAAGACTCAAATAGAAGATGACATAATTCCAAGTCATCCTTGATACTGCCAGTTTAATTATTAATGATTTATGTTCTTAAAGTGAAAGGAAAAGTGGCAACAGTTTTGTAGAACTTTACTATTGATTTTATAATTTCGGTGACCTGGGGGGTGGAGAGGTGACTCAGCATATAAAAGTTATATTCTTAAACATGAAGTTCTGAGTCCGATTCCTGACACTGCACATAGCAGTGTGTTGCTCTTCTTCCTTCTCTTTCATAAATAAATATATAAAATATTTTTATTCGCATCATCTTTTATAGTTGCAACATATATCAATTTCTGCTTTGTTGTTTTTCACTACATATTTTACTATCCTTATAAAAATATTATCAGTACTGCAATAGAAGCAATGGCATCAGTATTTGGTGGAAATCAGTCTTTACACACAATTTTTAAAATAATAAATCTCTCTCTATAAATAATATACATATACACACATATATATTATTGGATAGAAACAGAGAGAAATTGAGAGGGGAGAGGCAAAGAGGGTGAGACAAAGAGAGATACCTTCAGCACTTGTAAAGCTTTGCTCTTGCAGGAAGGGACAAGGGGCTTAAACCTGGGCCTTTGCACACTGTGATGTAAGGGCTTAATCAGCTCCATCACAGCCTGGCTCATTGCACACAAATTCTTCTGAAGACGCCTTGGGTTTGCTGACTGTGGAAAGTGCTCAAATGGTGAGGAATACACAAACCATTATTTAGGAAGAAATTGGAATCCCCAAAGTGACTGATTTTCAGGGAGGATGATGTTATGATACTGCCTTAATAGGTCAGTTTCTCTTCTTTCAAACTTCACTTTTAAACCGTGTTGATTGATACATCAAATCACTAACGATGGCATTAGTAAATTATACATATTTTGATTTATACATGAAATCACTAACTTGATGGTATTCAAAATGGAGACAACTTCAAAATCCATTTGTGTTTGTGTTAAAGAATTAAAAAGTTTTCGGGACTTGGTTAAGCACTCACATCACAGTGCACAAGGACCAGGTTCAAGCCTCTGGTCCCCATCTGTAAGGGCAAAACTTCATGAGTGGTGAAGCAGGGCTACAGGTATTTCTGTCTCTCTCCCTTTCTTCCTCCCCCTCCCCTCTCAATTTCTCTCTGTTTCTATGCAATAAGAAATATAAATAGAAAAAAAAAAGAATTAAGAAGTTGTGGAGTTGGGAGTCAGGAGGTAGCACAGCGGTTAAGCACATATGGCGCAAAGCACAAGGACCAGCTTAAGGGTCCCGATTCGAGGCCCTGGCTCCCCACCTGCAGGGGAGTTGCTTCACAAGCGGTGAAGCAGGTCTGCAGGTGTCTATCTTTCTTTCCTGCTCTCTGCCTTCCCCTCCTCTCTCCATGTCTCTCTGTCCTATCCAACAACAACGAGAACAATAATAACTACAACAATAAAACGGCAACAAAAGGGAATAAATAAATATAAATAAATAAATATAATAAATAAAAAAGATGTTGTGGGGTTTAGTGGTGCACCAGGTTAAACTCAAGTAGTATGAAGCACAAGGACCTGCACAAGGATCCTAGTTCCAGCACCCTATTTCCCACCTGCAGGAGGCTCGCCTCACAAGCAGTGAGGCAGGTCTGCTAGTGTCTACATTTCTCGTTCCCCTATCTATTTTCCCCTTCTCTTAGTCCTATCAAAAAAAAAAAAAAAGCCACCAGGAGCAGTGGAATTACTAGTGCTGGTACCAAGAGCCCCAGTGATAACCCTGGAGGCAAAAGGAAAAAAAAAAAAAAGAATTGAGAAGTTGTTAAAGACAACTAGGAGTAAAAACCCTAAACCAAACAAAATATAAAAACAGTGACCCTCACTACCAGGCCACCTGGGGCTCTAGTCAGGGAGTCCTGAGATTTTCCCACAGACATGAGGTGCCTAGACTTCTAACAGATCTCTCCTTCCACTGCCACTGGTCATTTCCATCAGAAACAACATAATGGACCACTTTGTGGGCCACTACAGGACCATGCCCTCAATGTGGATCAACAATGGTAGGGCATGTTCCATTCTCAAGGGGGTGGGGTGTTTGACATACTTTACCACTTGAGGAAGATGAGTCCTGAAATTAGTGCAGCCTGGAATGTTCCTAGCCATGACCACAGAATATGAGCTCAGACAAACAGGGATGCAGAGGTTACACAGGCTCCTGTGCTGAAAATGGGCCCCTAATCAAATCAACACCATTTACAGTTAACCATAATTATATACTTTTCCCATATTTGGGAGTTACTCTCAGCCCAGATCCAGCTTTCTAGTCCTTTTTACAACTGTGACACCATCTCACCAGACAATAATGTGGGTCCACTTGCATATTAGCTGCCAGACTCAGGAAAAAAACTAGTAAATTCATGGGCCCCTTGTAATATACCTAAAATAGACCTACTAGCTTTTTCCAAAATGGAGACCCCCAAATCTTCATCTGTAATATCCTTGCCTTTAGGTTTGTAATTAGTAAACAATTTGTTGTGCATTATACCTTAACTCTTTTTCAGCCACCAGCTTCCAGATGCAACCATGATGCCAAATGGACTTCCATCAGCAGATGACCCATCATAGTGTCCTGGAACCCTGCCTCCCAGAGTCCTGCCTCACTAGGGAAAGAGAGACACAGGATAGGAGTGAGTATGGATCAACCAGCCAATACTCATGTTCAGTGGGGAAGAAATTACAGAAGCCAGACTTCCCACCTTCTGCACCCCATAATGATATTCCTGAGTCCATACTCTGAGAGGGATAAAGACTAGGAAAGCTTTCAAGGGAGGGGATGGGATAAAGAGTTCTGGTGGTGGGAACTGTGTGCAATTGTACCCATCTTATACTATGGTCTTGTCAATATTTCCATTTTATTAAAAAAAGTGACCTTTTTCCCCTTCTACTTGCACTTTCCTTCTTCCCTTAGTAAACTGCATCTTATATGTTAATAAATATCTTTAAGATTTTAACTTTGATTTTATCAGTATTATTTTAAAGGTAATTGTAAATATGAAGAAAATAAAGTAATTTTCTTTTTTTTTTTGAAAAAAATCACTTTATTTTTTTTTAATTTTTTTTTTCTTTTAATAGAAAGAAACTGAAAGGATAGGGAGAGACAGACATGGAAGACAGAAAGATATACACCTGCAGCACGGTTTTATAGTTTATGAAGCTTCCCTTCTCTAAGAGGGGACTCAGGGTTTCAGTCAAGATCTTTCTATCCTTCTGGGTATGCCACCACCTAGACCCAACAATAAAATTATAAAGAGCATAGTAGCACATCAATAACAGATAAAATTACATTTTAATAGAATAGACAAATTTATGTATTATATATATATCAGTATGCTCAGTTCAATATGGAATTCATCTTTGCTATTATAGTCAATCATCTACAGAACAATACTGGAGGAAATAAACAAAGACCTGGAAGTAGGTTGCGAATATAATTAAGGTGGACAGAACTAGAGTTAGGTTATTTCAATTTTGCTTGAGTAGAGGGTATTATGTACAATGGGAAAACATATACACATTGTTGACTTTTTCTCACTTAGTTTTTCAATTTTTTGGTGAAGTTAAATGTGGTTACTAAGAGGTTTACTTGAGGGTGTCAATGACAACTTGAGACATATGAACTGATGGAGGTAAGCCTAGAAACCAAAATGGACATCTTCTTTATTACACCAACATAGAGATAATGAAGTCTTAGCATCATCACAAAAGTAAGCACAGGTAAATGTATATGCTGCATACCTTTGTAGGGGCCTCCAGGACATTAAAATACATATTTCTTTTTTAATTTTTATTTATAAAAAGGAAACTTAGGAGCCTATGTGACCTCTGCACCTCTGTAGATCTGAACTCACATTCTGTGGTCATGTGTAGGAACATTCCAAGCTTCCCCAAATTCAGGACCCATCTTCCTCAGGTAGAACATAGAGTTTGTTGTCCAGCCTCCCTTTGAATGTCCAGATGGAACATTCTCTATCATTGTTGATCCATCTTGAGGGCAAGGTCCTTTGGGGGCCCAAAAGGGGTCTATAGTATTGTTCCTGATAGAGATGACTGGTAACAATGGAGAGAGGGATCTATTTGAGGTCTAGGCCCATCTTGTCTGTTTGGGAATCTCAGGACTCCCTGACTAGGGCCCCAGTTGATGGGGTGGCCTGATAGTGACTACAGAGTCATCATTAAACTATGCCACTCTCTTGCCCTTATTCTCCTTTTGCAGTCCTTACTTTGATAAGATTAGCTTTGGACTGAGTAAAGGAAGTATAATAGGAAGTAGGTGAGAATGGTATCTAAGTCTAACTAGACATTATTTCATTATGAACTTTATGGTGTCTTTTTAGATCTTCCTATTTGCTTGCTGCATATACTGACTCAATGCAGACTATCCTGCACTTTTGCTTTCAGGTATGTATTTTGCCCTAATTTATAGATACATGTGAACATATGCCCTGCCTCATGGGACCTGCTTAATATGGGCCCCATATCAGATAAATCAATATGGTTTACAGTCGACAACATTTATACACCTTTCCCATATTTGGGAGCTACTCTCTTCCCTGATCCAGCTTTCCGGTCCTTTTTACAAAACATCAAGAATTTTACATTCAGCAGGATAGGTTTGGGTAGGAAGCAAAACATACAATGGAGTAAATGATTAAAATTTCTTAAAGGGAGTCGGGCTGTAGCACAGCGGGTTAAGTGCAGGTGGTGCAAAGCACAAGGACTGGCATAAGGATCCCGGTTCAAGCCCCGGCTCCCCACCTGCAGGGGAGTCACTTCACAGGCGGTGAAGCAGGTCTGCAGGTGTCTATCTTTCTCTCCTCCTCTCTGTCTTCCCCTCCTCTCTCCATTTCTCTCTGTCCTATCCAACAATGACAACAATAATAACTACAACAATAAAACAACAAGGGCAACAAAGGGAATAAATAAATAAAATAAATATTAAAAAAAACTTCTTAAAAAGGGTTTGGCAATTGAATCTAAATATAAAAGTTTGAAACTCAGCTATTTATCACTTAGTTTATTGACATCCTATTCTGTAGCGAAGATTAAGACATTAAATATCCAGGAGCTTTGGCTAACCTCAGGATTTGGCCTGATAGCCCAGTTTATGCTTGAGGAAAACTCAGAAATCTTAGACAAAACAGTCTTTCTGATATTGGCTTAGATACATCTGTTGTGAATGTTCTACAAGACACATGCAAACACACACACATACACAGAGAGAGAGAGAGAGAAGAAGAAGGAGGAGGAGGAGAGAGGAAAGGAAGGAAAGGAAGGAAGGAAGGAAGGAAGGAAGGAAGGAAGGAAGGAAGGAAGGAAGGAAGGAAGGAAGAAAAGGGAAAAGGAAAAGGAACCATCTGAAGCAGTGGATTTGTCATGCATGCACAGAGGCACAGAGATAACCCTGGTGATAATAAAAACTATAAAATAAGATAAAATAAAATAAAACAAATCCAGACGGTTTATCCATAAAGGACATAATGTAATATATATAGTATTATATAAGGAAACATACTATACTTTGCACCTTGGCTTCACATACATATATGCATAAAACCAATTAGCATTTTTCATTTTGTATATTGTCTTCATAGAAATGCTACATCTCTACTTTCAAATTTCAACCCAATTTGAAGGTTTTCAGCTTATTTTACATGACACATTTGGAAATAGAGGGTAAAAACTATATCAACAAGTTTATGTGTTTTTTTTTTTCAACAAATTAAATTGGCTTGCTTGTCACCCAGGTCACAAAGCAGGTCAAGTAGTTCAAAATGTTTCTAAAGATGATGACTAAGAAAATTGGATACCTTCCTTTCCATGGGGTCAATAGTTAATATCCTGATTTGTAACAATTTGCAATTATGTACAGTTAGTCTAAATTCTTTATTGCTAAATGGCAGGACAGAAACTACTATACCTTAGGGAAGGAATTTTTCGATTTTATGTGAAATGTCTTTTGCATTTAGTTAAAAATCATGGAACCACCCTCCAGAGTTCTACAGGAGGGAGAAATACACTTCCCCTCAAGAAATAGGTTTATATAGGAAAGCCTCAGGGGGAAAAAAAGGAAGAATTCTGGGTTGATTTTACAGCATAAAGAAGTGAATTTTAGCATACAATGAAATCAGTTTTCTATTTCTTTTGAGGTCAAATTGGTAGAAAGCCCCATAAAGGATATGGAGTTAAGTTGACTTACTGTAAATTGATTCTTCCTTTAATAATCACAGAAGTTATCTATAGGTTTTGCTCTACTTTAATACCCAGCCAAAAGATAGAAAATAAACATTCTCCTGAAAATATTGTATATGCAGGTCACAAAACAGTATAACACTCCAAATTATCCTCTGTTGTTCTACATACTAACTTATCTTTATGTATGTCCATATATGTTGTAAAAATATTATGTATCACTTCCATTAATATATAAAATACTTATTAAAATTTAACATATATTTATTATTTAATTACTTTGCATAAAGACAGAGAAGTTGAAAGGGGAAGATAGAGAAGGAAAGTGAACAGTTACAAAATGGGTTGGTTTTTAACTCTCTCATTTCCTCTTGCCAAATTACATAAACTTTAATCACTACTATGATTATCCCCTTTAAAATAACATTTTGGTCACACAATACATCATTATGAAATAAATAAAAACAACAACTAGTAAAATCTGTCATATAATTAGTGTTCTATATTAGTATCAACTTCCTTTTGTTAGGATATTCATTCCCACATAAATCATCCATTGCCTATCTATTCCTGTGGTTGACGTTTCATTCTGTGTGTGTGTGTGTGTGTGTGTGTGTGTGTGTGTGTGTGTGTGTGTATAAAAACACCCACATGCTATCTCCTCTTCACTCTATGACCTGCTTCTTGAAAAACTACAAACATTAGCTTACTTCACAGAGGCATTCCATCTTGACTTATTCCTGAAAGTTGCACATACAGTGTCAGAGCACTTACATTGAATGCAATGAAACATTAGTTTACTAGGTGGAAGTCCCAATCTTATTCACTGTCTTTCACAGGGAAGGATTTGTATAACTCCAAGGAACTATGACTGTGATTCTTAGGTTCTGCTCAGCTAGCAGAACTTTCTTGCTACTTCAATTTAATCTTGTTGCTATCGCCCTTCTGAATACAGATTTGCGCTTATCATCTGTCTTTTCAAAGCCAAGCAGTACACTGTTTATTGACATCTGCATCAACACAGTGTGTTTCCATCTATGAGGTCATATTCAGCATAAAAGCCAGTTTAATGCCAGTTTAGTAGAAATGTCTGTGATTCAAGTAAATTGGAGTATTTAGAAATTCCTTACTCAAGTTTAATTCTGCCTGTAACTAAGTGTTATTTACAAAGTGGTAATATTATTATAAGTTTTCTCTAAAGTCTAATATAATTTTAAATACTTTTATAGGTAGACTATATATGTGACACATTCAGACAAACATTTCTTCCTACATCTAAAAGATTTCTGGGCTAGAAAATCCATTCAAGACCCTCAAGCATGAATGAACATAAACTTCCTCAAAATACTTCATCACAGAAATAAAGGACCCCCCCCAGGATGTTGATAAATAAAAAAAAGCAAACAATTAGAAATCATAATGGCATAAGACTTGTCAGTAACTTTGGGATATTTCTGATTGTGACATCTTTAAATTTCTAAAGTAAAAATACTCTCAACTTGGCCAAAATATCCAAGTATCAACAAATGTTGATGGTAGGGGAATAACATTTTGAAAGTTGATAGACAGTACTAATGGCACTAAAGCTTTTGGTGGGGTGTGTGCAGAATATACTTATTGATATACAGATAGAGATAGTAATAAAGTCAGGCCATTTCTGTGACATTGGAGGAACCACTGCAGTTCCCAGTGGTGGAGGATGAGGACACAGAACTCTAGTAGTGGGAACTTTATGGAATTATACCCCTATTATCTTATAATTTTGTAAATCAATATTAAACCACTAATACAATGCAAAATATAATATATATTGAAATTTAAAGTTATATATTCCAAATTACATACCGTTATAGAATCTTAAAGAGTGAATAACATTTCATTAAAAATCTGAATAAAAAGCATTCTTGTTAGTCTTCACTTTTAAGAGCTATTGAAGATTAATTCAAGAAAAATAATCAAGCAACAAAAGCAAACAATATTACACCAAGGATAAAGGGAATTTGACACAGGAAAGTGTGCATACAGGAAATGCCAAATTCCAAAATGTGGGCACTGGGCTCAGAGAATAATTTACCTAGGATTGGAGTGAGTGTTGGAGGACTCTAGAAAAAAATAATCCAATTAAGAACTTAAATTCATTAACCATTTTCCCAATATCCACAAAAATTGGAAAGTGATACCTCTATATGTTTAACAGGTTGAATGCAGTGTTTGGTAACACATATAATGAAAACTCCAAATAGCTTGAGTAAAGAAAAAGTATCTATAAGATACTGTGTGCTGGGAGTCAGGCAGTATCGCAATTGGTTAAGTGCACGTGGCACGAAGCACAAGGACCAGCGTAAGGAGTCTGGTTGGAGCCCCTGGCTCCCTACCTGCAGGGGAGTCACTTCACAAGCCAGAAAGCAGATCTGCAAGTGTTTATCTTTCTCTCCCCTTCTCTGGCTTCCCCTCCTCTCTCCATTTCTCTCTGTCCTACCCATCAATAGCAACAAAAATAATAACTACAACAATAAAACAAGGGCAATAAAAGGGAATAAATATTTTTTAAAAAGACACTGTGTGCTATCTACGTATTAGGGAAAACATATACATGTAAGATAATAAAGCTTATATACATGTAAGCTAATAATAGATTTACCTTTACTGTCATTTAAAAACATGATATAATTTACTTGCAGGATGGGAGAAGGAAAAACAGAGGTGAACATAAAACAAATATCACTTATCAAAAATGACTTAATAAAGATTACATATCATCTATATATTATTTTACCAATGTAGCTTTGCACTAAATGTATCATTACCTTTAAAAAAAAATGTTATTTATAAAATGGAAACACTGACAAGACCATAGGATAAAAGGGCTACAATTCCACACAATTCCCACCACCAGAACTCCATATCCCATCCCCTCCCCTGATAGCTTTCCTATTCTTTAACCCTCTGGGAGTGAGTATCCAGGGTCATTTTAGGATGCAGAAAGTAGAAGGTCTGGCTTCTGTAATTGCTTCCCTGTTGAAGATGGGAATTGGCAGGTCGATCCATTATCTTTTTAAAGACTTATTTAGTTCACATGAGAGTGAGAAATCAGAGTGCCACTCTGGCATATGCAATGCTAGGAGTTTAACCAGGAATCTCAGGCATGAAAATGAAGCACTTTATCAGTGAAGGTATTTCCTCACTGCCTTATTATTATTACTTAGAAGCAGAAGTTTATTCCAGTTAAAACAAAGGAAAGATCTGATTAGAAAGTTCCATTTCCCAAACAAAAATTACTAAAGTCATGGACCCCTTGGAATATACCTAAAATAGAGGTCCTAGCTTCTTCCAACATAAAGACCCCAAATCTCATCTGCTCTATTCTTACCTTTAGGTTCCTAGTTATTAAACATGTTGGCCACTTTATGTTTTAATACATTTCAGCCACCAAATTACAGATGCAACCATGACAACAACCTGACTTCCCTGGGCAGATGACCTCACCAGTGTGTCCTAGAACCCCACCTCCCCAGAGCCCTACCCCACTAGGGAAAGACAGAAACAGGTTGGCAGTATGGATCAACTTATTAACATCTATGTCCAACCAGGAAGCAATTAAAGATCTCCCACATTCTGCACTCCATCTTTGGTCCATACTCCCAGAGAGATAAAGAATTGGGAAGCAATCATGGATCCCAAGCTTGGAATAGTGGAGAGGAAGTGTTAGGGAGGTACTCACTGCAAACTCTAGTGTACTTCTGCTTTCAGGTATATATTTTGCAGTAGTTTATGGATACGTGTGAACATAAGCTCTCTCTCACAGAAACTGGTGTATATCTAGGTTTTGGGACTTTGTTAAAAAGTGAACCACCTGAGATGGAATTAGAGTATACTATGCAAGGAAAGGTCTCACCTGTGTAATGAAGTTGAAGGGTTGTCATTCCACATGTGAAGTCTCTGGATACAGTCTGAGGTGAAGCATGTTGAGGTGGCAATCGTTGCTTTGGTTAGGTTGTGATCGGCGGATGCAATAATATTTGGTTTGGATTGGGAGATGAATACGGGAAAGTGGGCCCTATCCAAGGGTTCCAGGACTGGGGGAAGTAGGGGCTCTATAGTGAAGATGTGAGGTTCCTGCTGTCTTAGGGTTCAAAAAGACAATCGATAGTTAATATTATCATCACATTATTTGTTAATTGGGTTAACTTTGAAAAGTCCCTTTGTTATGGTTTGCTGTACAGTACCCAGTATCTTGTATATAGCTGTGCTATTGGATGCTTCTAATCTACTTGGTCTAGGCTTTTGAGAGAGTCCGCTTTGGCTTCATATGTTAACTCTCTTTTCAATCACCAGGTTCCAGATGCCACCAGGATGCTGGCTAGGCTTCCCTGGATTGAAGACCCCACCAATGTGTCCTGGAGCTCAGCTTCCCCAGAGGCACACCTTACTAGGGAAAGAGAGAGGCAGACTGGGAGTATGGACCGACCAGTCAACGCCCATGTTCAGCGGGTAAGCAATTACAGAAGCCAGACCTTCCACCTTCTGCAACCCTCAACGACCCTGGGTCCATGCTCCCAGAGGGCTAGAGAATGGGAAAGCTACCATGGGAGGGGGTGGGTTATGGGGATTGGGTGGTGGGAATTTTGTGGAGTTGTACCCCTCCTACCTTATGTTTTTGTTCACTAATCCTTTCTTAAATAAAAAATTAAAAAAAAAAAAAGAATTGGGAAGCTACCAATGGAGGGGATGGAATGTGAAACTCTGGTAGTGGAAATTGTGTGGAATCATACCCCTTTTATCCCACAATCTTGTTGATCATTATTAAATGACTAATAAAATAAATAAATATATGGATAAATAAATAAATAAATCAATAAAAATTTTCATTTCTGACTTCTTACAGCTGGACGCACAGAAAGTACACTACCAGGATTTGGTGGGGGAACTTACTTTCTTTTTCCTTTCCTTTCCTTTTCTCTCTTCTTTCTCTTCCTTTTTCTATCTCTACTCTTTCTTTCTTGCTTTTTTTTCCCTCCCTTTTGATTATATATCAGTAGCAGTTCCTGTATTCCAGTACAATTTAAAAGTTTAATGATTTGTGAGGCTGGGTGGTGGTGCACCTGGTTGAGCACATATGTTACAAAGTGCAAGGACCTGGGTTTGAGCCCTCAGTCCCCACCTGCAATGGAGAAAGCTTTGCAAGTGATGAAGCAGTGTTGCAGGTGTCTCTCTGTCTCTCTCCCTCTCGATCAACCCTCCCCTTTCAACTTCTGGTGGTCTCTATCAAATAAATAAGTAATGATAATTTTAAAAATTAGAAAAATTTCATGGTTACTTAAACTTTGATTAAAATAGAACTTAAAATAAGAAAACATATGTATACTACCACAAAAAATCTCAAGTTATGAAATCAAAACAAATAAGAAAAATCAAAATAATGGATTTCATTATGATGACTCATTGTAGAACATAACCAAGAAGTGTTTTGTTGTTTTTTCTGACTTACACTGACTCTTACTGAATTTCATTATTTCATACCAGTGAGCTGATTCTTGACTAAATTTTTTGATAATCATGTGGAATAATATGATTTTTTTTAAAGCTCTATAGCCTTTTTTTAAAAAAAATATGTTTACTTTGATAGAGACAGAGAAAAACTGAAAGGGAAGGGAGAGGAGCAGAGAGAGACAGAGAGAAAAGAGACAGACAGAGACATGCAACAGTATTCCACCACTCATGAAGTTCCCCCCCCCCCCCGGCAGGTGGAGACTGGGGAGTTGAACCTGGGTCCTTGCACACTCAAATATGTGCATTGAACCAGGTATGTCAGTATCCACCACCCCCCCTTTTAAAGAGAGATAATTTATAACCAGATCCTCCATTTTTTCTTCTGCTACAGAAACTCTTTAGACAAAAAGCCTGTTAAAGATTCAGAAATGTATCAAAGCACTTTATTTCCTAGCAAAAAATAAAACTCCTTTACATCTCCACTTTCAAGTGCTAACTATGCTTTATTACTCCAGAGAGCCTTATGCACTGGGCGAGGCTAACACTTTGAAGAAGCTGTTTCCTCTGCATTTATAATTTATTTATGAATAGAGAGTTTGTGGTGTTTGATGTAAATTTCTGTCAGTTATACTCACTGCTATATTGAGATCATCTGTGTAGATGGACGAACCTGGAACTAAATAAAATATCATTTATATCTTCCAATTGATAACCCTGAGCCAATGTTTTTCCCTGATGGAGAGGGAGATTATAAAATAGATAGCTACTTCCACAATAGCTACTTAGAGTACATAATGTGGATGGCAAATGTGGGTAATCCTGGAAAGAAATAAGATACATACTTGTACTCTAAGAACTGGCATGATAGTTTTCAGTGTATACACACAAATAACCACAGCCCAAGTTAGATGTGACAGGCACTTTGGAGGAAACATAATCATTATTATAACAGTACTGAAAGGAAAAAAAATATATATATACCCTAGTGGAATAAAACAAGAAATTTTACTGAAGGGTTCCAAAAACAACATTTTCTTGGGAGTAGTGTGTGAAGTAAGCATTTAATGGTATGTTAAAGTGTCTTGTCTTTTTAAACTTTGTTTGCCTTTGAATATTTCACAGTATAACATACACTAACTATGCTAAACATAAACCTATTGTATCAGGCAAATGCTTGATATTGTTCGCCACTCCATTTCTGAGATAACACATGACACAACAACCTTTTACTTTTTTTGTTTGTTTGTTTGCAATGTCTCTTATTTTATATGGCTTACATCACTAATTTTATACACAAATGAGACCTAATACCATAGATATCAGTCCTTTATGGACAACAGTAAATGCTTCCAACTCCTTTTCAAATGTAATTTTTAATATTAAGCTCTTTGTTTAGTTTTTGCCTGTTCTTGTTTCCCATTTGAAACTGTCAATGAATGGTACCTAAGTGATTAATGTGTTGTATTTTTTAAATTAATTTTATTTTTTTCCTCCAGGTTTCTTGCTGGGGCTCAGTGCCTATACTACGAATCCACAGCTCCTGGAGGCCATTTTTTTCTTTTTTTATTGCCCTTGTTGTTGTTATTATTGTTTTGTTGTTGTTGGATAGGACAGAGAGAAATCCAGGGGGAGGGGAAGACAGAGAGGGGGAAAGAGAGATAGATACCTGTAGACCTGCTTCACCACTTGTGAAGCGAGCCCCGCCCTACCCCCACCCCGCACGTGGGGTGCCCTGGGGCTTGGACCAGGATCACTAAGCACTAGGTCCTGTGCTTTTCTCCATGTGCACTTAAAACATTGCACTACCGCCAAACCCTCTAATATGTTGTATTTTTTATAGTGTCATTTTTCTTTCTTTTTATAAATGTTTTTTTTTAATAATCTTTATTTATTTATTGGACAGAGACAGCCAGAAATCAAGAGGGAAGGGGGAGACAAAGAGGGAGTGAGACAGCGAGACACCTGCAGCACTGCTTCACCACTCACAAAGCTTTCCCTCTGCAGGTGGGATCAAGGCGCTCAAACCTGGTTTCTTGAGTACTGTAATATGGGCACTCAGCCAGGTGTACCATCACCCGGCCCTGATAGAATCCTTTTTGTTTTTAAACAAAAAGTAGCATTGCACACTGTTTCTGTCATCCCAACTATAAATATCAGAAAAGATTAGTTAATGGAAAGATGATATTGATTAAAGGTAAGGGAAAGCTGTGTGTGGTTTTCTGTGCATTAAGTTTAACCTACTGAATCATTATGAAAACCACAACATAATCAATGCTCAATAAATGTATTTGGCTTGTTAACATAACAGACATAGTCTGCTGTTTTATTATTTACCAGAATAAAATGAATCATGAGTGACTTCTTACCCAAATATATTTAGCTTTCTGCTTTCATACCATTCGGCCCGGGATTTTGGTGGCTAGCGGTTGCAGTGTGTCTGGTTTGGGCTAACAAAATACTGAGTACTTAGTTCAGGAGAAACAATAACCAGAATTCTTTCTCCCAGTGACAGTGCCCAGCAATATTTGAGATGGTTGCTGCAGACT
Source organism: Erinaceus europaeus (assembly GCF_950295315.1). Classification (NCBI taxonomy): domain Eukaryota; kingdom Metazoa; phylum Chordata; class Mammalia; order Eulipotyphla; family Erinaceidae; genus Erinaceus; species Erinaceus europaeus. The sequence goes on from NC_080178.1 coordinate 23,887,283, forward strand.
AGTTCTAGAAAAAAGGGTTTAGCAAGACATGTCTCTTTGCTGTGACAATTTTGAGAATTTTTTCTTGCCACAGGCCAACCTACTCTAACAGGTATAGAGAGACTGATACAAAAAGGAAGATGGTTGACTTCTCAAATTCTGAAAGTTGGGCCATCCAGCAGGGTACCCTGGCTAAAGAGCAATGGGCTGTATTTCATTCACTTCAGTCAGCTCAGCATAAGGTGGTAGGTGTGCCTAATTTCACTTCTGCTTCACTCCTGCTTCACTCCTGCTTGGGCATGAAGCCTGACTTTAAAGTTTAGCCTGTTGTCAGGTTTACAGTGGTCCACACAATCTATTGGTTTTAGCAATAGGCTTGTTTTTGTTTATGTTCATTTTATTTTCTTTACAATCTTGGCCAAAAAAAAAAAGAAAGAAAGAAAAAATTAAGATTTAAGATTTGTGTTGCTGAGTGTATGCGTATGTACCTGTGTATGAGTGTGCATATGTGTGGTCTGTGTTATGTATGTATGCATATGCCTTTTTGTCTCTCTGTTTAAAAAAAAAAGAAAGTCTAGTATCTTCAAGTCAGTATTGCAAAAATCTGTAGTCAAGTGGTTCCTATCACTTTATTGTTTCTGGATACTGACACTGACCCCTGGAAGTCATTCATCAAATCTTTGAGCTGCTGTTTTTCCCTCAGAATCAAGGGAGCAGTGAAATATTTTTTTAGGTTCATTTCTCTGCATGAAGAGAGGAAAAAGGGGAGACCAGGAAGGCCACATGCTTAAAGAAGAATGAAAGGGACTAAACTTTGTAGCAGTGAAATGATTTTTTTCTTATTTGTACCTGAACTACTTTACTCAGTTTTCTTACTCGTGCCAAGTTCAATTCATTATTAAAGGTATCATCTTTCTTCTGTGTAGTGCTTAGTAGCTATGTGAGCATATTCTATAAGTAGTATCTCCAAGTATCTCGCTGGATTTATATTACAATTACACATTCAAAATACAAATAGATTTTAAGATAGAAATATCTGTAATATGATGAAACTAAATATTTTAATTATTTCTATAGAGAAGAGAGCACCACTCAGCTCTACTATCAGTGGTGCCACGTGTCCAGTTTGGGTCCTCAGGCTTGCAAGCTCTTCACTCTACCACTGAGCTATCCCCTACTCTGAAAATAAAATTTATTCCTTTTTTATTATCTTTATTTATTTATGGGATAGGGACAGCTAGAAACTGAGAGGGAAGGAGGAGAGACAGAAACAAAGGCAGAGACAGAGAGGCCTGCAACAGTTTCACCGGTTGCAAAGCTCTCTCCCTGCAGAGGCTTGAACCTGGGTCCTTGAGAATTAAAATATGTGCACTCAACCAGGTGCGCCACCACCTGCCCCCTAGAATTTATACTTGTGTTCATCTCACAGATATTTATGTAGCATAGAGGAGTGGTTGAACTTGAGTTGGAATCTCAGCTCTATTGTTTGCAAATTTTGCAGTTTGAGCCAGTTTCTTAGCCTCTCTGTGATTTCTAATCCCAACTGCAAAAGGAAACATGGATTATACATAACCACCTCACAGAATATTATGAATACAAAATTAGTCAGTACTAGTACAATGTTTAAGGCAATGTTTGGGGAACAATAAACATTGTGTTTGTTATTTACCTTGAGCAATATCAGAAACCAAATAAAGAATTATTTATAAGCATTTGTTCGATAAAAATTCTATGAATGTCTGTCAGCTATACTATCACATCGCCAATGATGAAGTTAGGTATAGACAATAGGCAACACTGTTCTCGAAAAATGAAAGGCTGATTACAGTGATATGCTGATTACAAATATATGCTGAATATATACAAATACTATCACTGAGTGTTCTAGCAAAACAGCCTTCTGAAATTTTAGACAGTGATAATTTCATTAAAGTTATCTGAAATTACAGGCAGAATAGTTCACTTGGATACTGTGCTGATTTGCCATGTATGAGGCACATATCCCAGTCTGTAATCTTCTATCATTACCCACTGTAATGATAGAAGATTTGGCACTGTGGTTTCTCCCCTACTCTTCAAGCCCACCTCTTTATCATTCTGAATAATTTTTATATATATATGAAGAAGTCAGTCTAGAATGGCAAAGTCTTGGAGATGATAGAAAAAAAGAAGATTATCCTGAGAGTCACAGCAAGTTGAGAAAGAAAATCTGTTACATTATTAATAAATTTTATTAGGAATTAGCAATGTAGAATTACACACACATCCATGAAAAGACTTAATTATCCTTGTTAGATTTACTAAAGTATAAAATGGTGAAAATAATAGCAACAATTATCCCAGGTAAATAGTTAATTGCTGCCCATAAAGTCTTTGCAAATACAAAGTACCATATAAATTCTTAATAATAGTAATTAGTAAAGTGTAGAGATTTAAAAAGGGAAATTCATCCAGCTCAGTTTATTTCTGCTATCTTAAACTCATAAAACTTCTTTATAGTCTCTATTTGCTAACCAAATGAGTATGCACAAAACAAAACAAAACAAACAAAAAAACATGGGCAATTTAAGAATACATCACTTATTGTACACTACAAATTGGGAGAGAGTTGTAGGGTTACCATCTTCTATCATATAAATATCAATATATACAATTCTTGGGTCAGAAAAATAACAAAAATAGTACACTGTTTTGCCATGGGTGGAACCCAGATTCTAGCCATGTTTAAGGAAGCTTTGGTGCTTTGGTCTTGGTCGGTCGGTCTCTCTCTCTCTCTCTTCCTCTTCCTCATATCCTGGAACAAAGAAGCCTTGGAGATTATTTCAAAAAAAGTAATAAAGTAAAGAACTGTTATTACAAATACAGACAGCCAGAAAAGTCACATATCAGAAGAGCTACAAAGTTACTTAACACATGAAAGATGCTTAATTTATTGGAGAACTTCTACAAAGCAATTCTGAGACCTAGTGGGCCTAGAGGAGACAGTATGTATGGATGACAGGCCCCAAATGCCTTCCTTTCAAAGAACAAAGTATGCAACAATTTTGGATTAGAATTGCAAACTTGAAAGACTCCCATTAATCTGATAATGAGAATTGTACCTGTGTCTCTCATCTTGTTGACATCTGCCAACATCACAGGTGCTGAAGTCAAAAGGGCAAGCTTCTTGCCCTTTGTGCCATGTGTGCTTAACCCGCTGAAATACCACCTGGCTCCCTAAATGAATATTTTTATGTTTGTCCATCTTAATTATCAATAAGTCTACTGAATAGCTTGAAAATAAGTTTCTTTTTTAAAATTACCTTTATTTATTTATTGTACAGAGACAGAAATCAAGAGGGAAGGAGGTAATAGAGAGGGAAAGAGACAGAGAGACACTTGCAAAGCTTTCCTTCTGCAGGTGGGGACCGGGGTTTGAACCTGGGTCCTTGAGCATTGTAGCATGTGTGCTCAACCAGGTGCACCACCACTTGGCCTGAAGAAAAAAATAATTTGACAGTATCGTCCAAACTAGGTTGGATAGGTTTGTTGTCCTTTGTCTTTCCATAATCTTCTAACACACACACACACACACACACACACACACACACAGCATATTTTATTAAAAGTCACAAATTAGTTATGTGAATAGAAAAAATGATTAAAATTTGAATAGCAGTATTTACTTTTAATTTGCTTCATCAATTTCAACTTTGAATTTGTCAAAAATATAATTTTATTTAGTCAAGTAAATTTAAGTTTCAACCGTTCTACTTTATAAGTTCTCCTGAACTTAAATGCCACTTGATTTATAAGACATTGCTATAGGGGTACATTTTAAACTCCCCAAGACAGGTAGTACACATCACTATACACCAAACCATCAACCTTCTCCATGATAAGGCTTAGGGCTCTAGTCCTCCTTTATCACCATATCCCTCCTATTTCTGAGTCTCCTTAATGTTCAGTTATGGGTCATAATTCTTTGAGTTTCATCCTTTATGAACTCTTGATTTTTTTTTTCTTTATGGTCCAACAATGAGTGAGATTATCTGGCATTTATCCCCTAGCTGGTTTATTTCATTCAACATGATTTGCTCCAGTCCTGTTCATGTTTAGTAAAAGAGATTTCATATTTCTTTCAGCTGAGTAGTATTCAATCATATATATATATGTGTGTGTGTGTGTGTGTGTGTGTGTTATGTAATTAGCATATGGCTGATGAATTGGACGTAATTTGCATGTGAGATGACGTCAGGATGGAACATCAGTGTGCCAAGTAGAAGAAGCTCTCTCTGCTGCTGCACACTGTGTGCTCTTGGTTCCTGGACTGCTCTCTCACTGATCCCAGCTTTCCTAGATGATCTTCCCTGCCATGGCCACTTCCCCCAGGGCTCTCACACATGAATTTAGACCTTGGTAATGAACTTTTCCCATAGGTCTGGTCTATTCTTACCCCTTATTTCCTGGCTCCTTCTCTTGCTCGTACAGATCCCGGTTTGGCTTCCCATTACCTTCCATGCTGCTTCTGATCAGAGAAATCTAACATGTGGAGCTGAACTATTGATAACTAACAAACTGACTTATGGGCCTAGCTTATTCTTACCCTTGTCGGAAACTGCTTATCTTGCTGCAGCAATAAATCATTGATAGTTTAAACCTGCGTACAGCTGCACAACCACAAAGTACTTTTTAAAAATTACAACAGATATATATATGCATACACATATATACACATATGTATATAGTATGTGTATAATATACATACATATAATATATATACATATGGATAATATATTTATATGTATATACCAAAATTTCCTTAGTTACTTATTTATTCTTGGTCTCTTAGGTTATGCTGTGAGATATTCAAAACTATACTCTAAATTCTGCAAAATAAAATACTATAGAGACTTTAGGGGTGGGGTGTAGTGATTTCTATTTTATTTTCCGATGCCTAGAAAAATGATAAATTCTTTGATCACTGCTTCTCAAGATGAATCCATCATATTACAAATAGTTACAGTTATAACAAATATCAAGATCTTCTTACCACCTTGTCAGTCTGAAAAGGTAATGCCAAGGAGAGAAAAGAGGACTTTTGTACTGAAATATTAATTTAGCTTCAAGTGATATTGCTGACATTTTAGAGGAATGCCAGTATTAATTTATCAAACTAAAATTCTCAGGAACATTTTGTAATATATTCCAGTTTCCCAGGAATTAATTTAGTTCCTGGAAATGAGTTACTCATTGAAAATATGACCTGGCTGCAATTACTACTTCCATGTACTTTAACTTGAACAGAGTGTGAGGGACATCTCAGTTACCTACCCTAATTGTGGCCTTCACACAGAATAGATACCACAAATTACTTATTAAATAAAATTAATTATATAGCTCAAAATGCCAAAGGAAACCTAGAATTTTATAAAAGTAAAAACTAAGACTCACTTGGAAGATTTTTTTTTACACCACATTTTTTGCTATTGATTATTTTGCAATTCTGATAATCATAAGCTACAATCAGTTAATTATGACCTTAGGTTAAGAAACCAATTATTTTGATGCTTCAAAATTTCATTTACTCATTTGATACTTATCTCTGTAAATATTGTTCAAAAATAAAGATCAATGAAAAGAAGTTCATTTTCCAAAAATATGCATTATACACTGAGAAAGTCAACATATAGATGTATCCTTACAGTAGAAGATAATAAATATGTTCTGAGAAAAAAAGAAAAATAAATAAATAAATATGTTCTGAGAACAAAGGAGAGTCTCCCAATTTCTTACTGGAAATGATACAAAAGACTTCAGAGATGTAGTTAACAATGCACAGCTAGTACCAGATGATTCAGGTTATTATTTTCAGCATGGGGATATTTTAGTGACTTTAATAAAACATCATACAAGTCCTCATTCTCTCATAGATTAAATCTTAGTACCTGTATAAAATACATGCAGGATATATTAGGTTGCCAGAAAAGTCATGACACAACACAGAATTTATCATTTTTCTAGGCATCAGAAAATAAAATAGAAATCACTACACCCTATCCCCAAAGTCTCTATAGTATTTTATTTTGCAGCCCAGAACATAGAACAAAATATATCATGACGGTTCTGACAATCTAGCATAATATGAAAATGAACTATGTAAATTATGTAGTATATTAAAAAATATCTGTTATTGACATATACTAAAGGGCAAAAAATATTTTTAAACTTTTATTATCTTTATTTATTGGACAGAGATAAGTCAGAAATCAAGAGTGAAGGGGGAGAGAGAGAGAGACAGAGAGACACTTGAAGCCTTGCTTTCCCATTCGCAAAGCTTTCCCCCTGCAGGTGGGGACTGGGGATTTGAACCTGTGTCCTTGCACACTGTAACATGTGTGCTCAACCAGGAGTGCCACCACCCAGCCTCAGGGCACAAAATATTATAAATATGTTTCTGCCAGGGTTGAAAATCATATTAAAGTATAGTGTAATGCATCACAATGACTGGAGTAGAAAAATCATTAATTAATATAACTGATAGCTAGGAAGACTGTCTATGGAATTGGAACAAAATTTATAATTTAGTACGTCTAGGTATTTTCTGATTCCAGTTAACTTTTTATGTTTTTCGTTCTATTCTTTTAAAGGTATTTGGTGGGGCTTTGATAAACATTGGATTATATCTGCATATAGCTCTGGGAAGAATATTCATTTTGATGATG